>NC_064629.1:146115208-146451875 GCF_023864275.1 Schistocerca cancellata
TATAATATAAAAGGAGATAAATGATCAGGACCGGACGCATTTCCTATAATCAATATCGTGTTTTGTAAGTATGAGTACTGTGACGATAGTTTTATGAACATACGATGATTGTTTTGGTTTGTGATCCCTTTTTCATTGAATACAAATACCTTGGAAGAGTTTGTTGTCTGAAATAAACTGACAGATTTAAAAAGTGACATACAGGTGTTGTCCCTTGTTATGATTTTTCTAAAGCTTTCTTCAATACCTCTTTCAATGAAACAGGAAGAAATTCCTTTGGGCTCACAAATAACCAGTGCAATATCTTCATTTGAAGTAGAAATAATCATATGACAGTAGCTAAGTTGTTACTTTACTCTGTGCGAAAGAAATTTCAGTGAGAATGCGAGGAAAGACTCTTTCGCCACATTGTCACTGTACTTTTCTCGCAAACAGAATGAGAAACAGTGTGTCGCAGTAATTTTCCTCGTTGTGCAACAGCATAATAGCTTCTGTTTAAGTGCGTTCCTGCAGTAGGGTAGTAAAAGGTTAATTAGCACCGTTTTTCCTCTCCATGCTCCAGGCAGCGATATGAATGGCTGACCTGGAATACCATAATGTTTGCCTGTTAGCCAGTCTACAGTTACGATCAGGTTAATTACCTTGGGCAAGAAGGGTAGGAACATGTCCAGGAGGTCGAGTCACAATGATGTGTTTCTGCAGCACAGATTGTGTGAATCATTTCCATGCCTGCATTTATAAAGGTGAATCGGCCATTTCAGGTGAAGTCATTTTTCTAATTACCAGACTTTGCATGCAGGTTAACACGCGAATTCAAATACCACTTTGCAGTATTTTATATGCATGATGAACTAGAACTCTACAGACAAAATTTCGTACGTTGTTCAGACATATTTTCTGAATACGTATTTAGGTACAATGGGCCCAATATCTCCGGTGACTCTCTACAGAATAATAATGTAATTATGATTTACTCAGTTTGTTAATCTTCCAAACAGTAGAAGAGCTTGTAATGTGGAATTGCCAAAACGTATGACGTAAAAAAAGCGTCCATGTACAAATGCAAAAGTAATATGATGTACCTGCTGTATTTCCGGGAACAGCTCATCGTAGAGTCGTTGTGCTGCTTCTCCATAGAATTCAGTGATTCCATACACGAGGTACATATAGCATAGCTCTTCATCAGTAAACCTACCTATAATATTGTGCATCATCGTTAACATGGAACTAACGCTGTCGGGAAAATCCCATTCAGAACCGACGGTGCTCAATACAATATTGAGGGCGAAGAGTAAAGTAGGCGTCACTATTGTCAGCAGCAAGTACCGTCAGTAGAGGGGATAAGTTTTTTTTCAGAAAAAACACAAGAAATACTACCGATACACTACGTGATCAAAAGTATCCGGACACATGGATGAAAATGACTTACAAGTTCGTGGCGCCCTCCATCGGTAATTCAAGAATTAAAAATGGTGCTGGCCCACCGTGAAAGTAGGCTGTTTAGGTTTTTATATTGGTAACGCCACGTATCGCTCTGTATGAAAATCACTGGCTGTGCTGTGTGCAGTCTGTGGCTGGTTTGCATTGTTGTTGGCTATTGTAGTGTTGGGCAGCTGGATGTTAACAGCGCGTAGCGTTGCGCAGTTGGAGGTGAGCCGCCAGCAGTGGTGGATGTGGGGAAGTGAGATGGCGGATTTTTGAGAGCGGATGATCTGGACGTGTGTCCATCAGAAACAGTAGAGTTGTAAGAATGGATGTCATGAACTGCTATATATATGACTTTGGAACACTATTAAGGTAAATACATTGTTTGTTCTCTATCAAAATCTATCATTTGCTAACTATGCCTATCAGTAGTTAGTGCCTTCAGTAGTTAGAATCTTTTATTTAGCTGGCAGTAGTGGCGCTCGCTGTATTGCAGTAGTTCGAGTAAGGAAGATTTTTGTGAGGTAAGTGATTTGTGGAAGGTATAGGTTAATGTTAGTCAGGGCCATTCTTTTGTAGGGTTTATTGAAAGTCAGATTGCATTGCGCTAAAAAATATTGTGTGTCTGTTTAGTGTTGATCAGAATAAATAAAGAGAGTAATGTCTGAGTCCGTTCAGTTTTGCTCAGCTGTTTGAAAAGCAAATAATGTAAGAGGTTCATCTGCATAGTAATTCATTAAGTTTTCTAAGGGGACGTTTCATATGTCGACCCTTAGCCGAGGATACCTCACTGGAATCTTCTGATTTTTTCTTGTAGTTTATGTAATTAGTGTAGCTATTGTTTGTTGCTAGCGCGTAATTATAGAGAGAATTTCCTTTGTAGT
The DNA here is from genome assembly GCF_023864275.1 of Schistocerca cancellata. Classification (NCBI taxonomy): domain Eukaryota; kingdom Metazoa; phylum Arthropoda; class Insecta; order Orthoptera; family Acrididae; genus Schistocerca; species Schistocerca cancellata. Next base: position 146,117,518 of record NC_064629.1, read on the forward strand.
TGTAGTTTTTCATTGTTGTACAGTAAAACAGTTGTGGCATGCATGTAGATTTGCACCAAGTATTTCGCGGCTGCGCTTGCAATTAAGGAGATATTATTTTCAATGCTATGTTAATGTGTTTTCTTATTTTGCTCTTCAAATTGTGCTTTTCTGTGTTGTCGTGTGAAATATTGTGACAATAATGGCGTGTGAAAAACGCAACACTAGGCTCCAAAGTAAACTGAGAAATGACAGTGAAGACGAAAGTTGCATCACTGGCCATTAAAATTGCTACACCACAAAGATGAAGTGCTACAGACGGGATATTTAACCGCCAGGAAGAAGATCCTGTGATATGCAAACGATTAGCTTTTCAGAGCATTCACACAGGGTTGGTGCCGGTGGCGACACCTACAACGTCCGAGCGGTTCTAGGCGCTTCAGTCCAGAACAACGCGACTGCTACGGTCGCAGGTTCGAATCCTGCCTCGGGCATGGATGTGTGTGATGTCCTTAGGTTGGTTAGGTTTAAGTAGTTCTTAGTTCTAGGGGACTCATGACCTCAGATGTTAATTCCCATAGTGCTTAGAGCCATTTGGACCATTTGAACCTACAACGTGCTGACATGAGGAAAGTTTCTAATCGATTTCTCATACGCAAACAGCAGTTGACCGGCGTTTGCCTGGTGAAACGTTGTTGTGATGACTCGTCTAAGGAGGAGAAATGCGTACCATCACGTTTCCGACTTTGATAAAGGTCGGATTGTAGCCTATCGCGGTTGCGGCTTGTCGTATCGCGACATTGCTGCTCGCGTTGGTCGAGATCTAATGACTGTTAGCAGAATATGGAATCGGTGGGTTCAGGAGGGTAATACGGAACGCCGTGCTGGGTCTCAACGGCCTCGTATCACTAGCAGTCGAGATGACAGGCATCTTATCAACATGGCTGTAACGGATCGTGCAACAACGTCTCGATCCCTGAGTCAACAGATGGGGACGTTTGCAAGACAACAACCATCTGCACGAACAGTTCGACGACGTTTGCAGCAGCATGGACTATCAGCTCGGAGACCATGGCTGCGGGTACCCTTGACGCTGCATCACAGACAGGAGCGCCTGCGATGGTTTACCTAACGACGAACCTGGATGCACGAATGGCAAAACATCATTTTTTCGGATGAATCCAGGTTCTGTTTACAGCATCATGACGGTCTCACCCGTGTTTGGCGACATCGCAGTGAAAGCACATTGGAAGCGTGTATTCGTCATCGCCATACTGGCGTATCACCCGGCGTGATGGTATCGTGTGTCATTGGTTACACGTCTCGATCACCTCTTGTTCGCATTGACGGCACTTTGAACAGTGGACGTTCCATTTCAGATGTGTTACGACCCGTGGCTCTACCCTTCATTCGATCCCTTCGAAACCCTACGTTTCAGCAGGATAATGCACGACCGCATGTTGTAGGTCCTGTACGGGCCTTTCTGGATACAGAAAATGTTCGACTGCTTCCCTGGCCAGCACATTCTCCAGATCTCTCACCAATTGAAAACATCTGATCAATGGTGGCCGAGCAACTGGCTCATCACAATAGGCCATTCACTACTCTTGATTAACTGTGGTATCGTGTTGAAGGTGCATGAGCAGTTGTACCTGTACACACCATCCATGCTCTGTTTGATTCAATGCTCAGGCGTATCAAGGCCGTTATTGCGGCCAGAGGTGGTCGTTCTGGGTACTGATTTGTCAGGATCTATACACCCAAATTGCGTGAAAATTTAATCACAAGTCAGTTTTAGTATAATATATTTGTCCAATTAATACCCATTTATCATCTGCATTTCTTCTTGGTGTAGCGATTTTAATGGCCAGTAGTGTAAGTTAGATGTAGTAAGCATTAAGCATTAAAGAGAAAACACATCTGAATTAATCTTGAAATCGATAAAGTACTAAACATAAAAGTAACCATGAGATTTAGAAAAATGGAATTATCGGCTGCAAAATTACTAGAAGGTTTCGGAATTTCCATTAGTTATCCACCTGACTTTACGAAATTTATCTCAGCCTTCTTACACCTTGATTACAGTGACTGTTGGATTGGACAGAAAACCGAAGAAGCTCATACATCTGATGATGCACTGACGGATGCAGGACAGTAGCTCGTATTATGAATCAGATCTACAAACTTGGAATTGTCCCAATAACCTCGAGCTGCTAACTATGCTCACCATAACTTTCGACGGAAAATGAACAGAGTGGTGGCACTCTACCTGGCTGCCATGAAGTATATGCTAAAGTCTCTGTTTTGAAGACTCGAAAATTGGACTCAAGTCGGCTGTTCCAGTTGAGAGTGCAGCTTGCAGAGAGTTGATGTGTTCAGCACCAAATCCGGCGACGAAGTCTCTCTTCTAAGTTAGTAAGGAACTTGTGGTGTCACCGCCAGACAGCTTTTAAATCGGCCGCGGTCCGCTAGTATACGACGGACCCGCGTGTCGCCACTGTCAGTGTGGCAGACCGAGCGCCGCCACACGGCAGGTCTAGAGAGACGTCCTAGCACTCGCCCCAGTTGGACAGCAGACTTTGTTAGCGATGCTACATTGACAAATACGCTCTCATTTGCCGAGACGATAGTTAGCATAGCCGTCAGCTACGTCATTTGCTACGACCTAGCAAGGCGCCATAGCATTTGATAATTAATATGGTGAAGCCTGTACTGTAACGAGAGATGTTCACCAATTGTGGATTAAAGTTAAGTATTCTACCAGTTACTCTTGTTTTGCTAGTCTTATTTCTCTGACCTGTTCCAGACCTCACGCCAGCCTGCGTGAGCTTAATCGCGTGCTTTTCGGCTTCCTCCAAACTCCGTGAATTGCCTCCTGCCAATTCACAACAGAACTGACTGCTCCTTTTTTCCCACCAAGAAAACCTCGACTACAGTCCTCTTAAAAGTTATATCTGTCCACCAATGGTGTAATAGTTTCTTTAACAAAATATCTCGCCAAGAAGTGAAATGTCAAAAAGCAGTGAACTTAATTTCCTCAGACATTTTATAAAAAATTTCCCTCTACATCTTAGTCCTCTTGATGTCACATCACTTTCCTCAGTTGGTGTTCTCTTACCAACAGCTAGCCTGGCATCACACGTCCTGGAAAAATCTAAAAATTGTCCTCGAGGCTAGCACCCAAATCTGCGGCATCTCCCAAACCTGTAGTATGTCAGAGCAGTTTTTCCATGTTTTTTTGGAACGTTGGGAGATGTTTATCTGCTGAATGTACTTTTCTTAACATGGTCCTTGTGCCGACCTCCTGCTGACAGAGTTCCATTTTCTGGAACGAATGTTTTCAGCAGCCCGCATCTCGTGGTCGTGCGGTAGCGTTCTCGCTTCCCACGCCCGGGTTCCCGGGTTCGATTCCCGGCGGGGTCAGGGATTTTCTCTGCCTCGTGATGGGTGGGTGTTGTGTGCTGTCCTTAGGTTAGTTAGGTTTAAGTAGTTCTAAGTTCTAGGGGACTGATGACCATAGATGTTAAGTCCCATAATGCGAGCCATTTGAACCATTTTGTTTTCAGCTCGGCCTTCCAGACTGGAAGCGTGCCATAAACAAAATAATAGGCAGGGCGCCAGCATGACGCTCGCTAAGGCGATTTTTGCCCTGACAATGTGTGACCCACTATACCTGGAGCCTCCCCCATTTGCGTTTCTGCAAAAGCCCATGCTCTGTCAGCTCACTGAGAGGCGTTTTTTGCCATGTCTGTGATTCCAGTCTCGTATACTCAGCGCTTAACGATTCTAAAGCTGACCAAGGAAAGCACTGAATATAGAGAGCACCAGGTTAAAATAGAGAATGTTAATAAGGAAATGAAGTCACTGCATACAATTACTGTAATCTCATTAATCCATGAAAATATTGTGTTGTGGATTGGAAAGAGAGCCAACCCGGTATGAGAGGAAGCCGAAAGGCAGGCGTTTTAGCTCACGCAGGCTGGCGTGAGGTCTGGAACATGTCAAGGAAATTAGACTAGCAAAAAAGGACGTAGCTGTGGAATACTTAACTTTAATCCATAAATGGTGAACATCGCTCTTGACGGTACATGTTTTACAGCATCAATAGTAACTGGTAATGGCGCCTTGTTAGGTCGTAGCAAATGACGTAGCTGAAGGCTATGCTAACTATCGTCTCGGCAAATGAGAGCGTATTTTGTCAGTGAATCATCGCTAGCAAAGTCGGCTGTACAACTGGGGCGAGTGCTAGGACGTCTCTCTAGACCTGTCGTGTGGCGGCGCTCGGTCTGCAATCACTGATAGTGGCGACACGCGGGTCCGACGTATACTAACGGACCGCGGCCGGTTTAAAGGCTACCACCTAGCAAGTGTGGTGTCTGGCGGTGACACCACGTATTGAAATGGTAGAGCATGTCTAACTCAACTCTTCTACAGGCGAATTATTTATCGTCAAATAAAATGAAAAGAGATGAGCCAAACGGCGTGCCACTTTTCAGAGTTCGCAACGCAACATGCACGAACGACATTCATCTGCAGCTTGACATCATCTTTAGAACTTTGAGAAAGGTTGAATGATTGACATAAGGGACGTGGAAGCATAATACCAATAAATCAGGCATACAGTCGACGTGTAGAACTCGTGCAGACGAGGTTAGCTCAGGACGACGGTGCAGCAAGAAGAGTAGACAGAAGGACTACACCACAAGAAGACCTTAGGTCTGTTCCACTACCTCTGATGAACAGACAGTTGAAGGCAACTGAAATCCGGACTGAAGCTACAGGTAGAGTGTCACCACGAACAGCCGGGAACTGATTACTGGAAGCTGGTTTGAGATCTCAGAGACTTTGATGATATAGAACCAGAGTCAACTAGGACACTGAGTGGCACCCCGTGGCGTTCAGGGATGAGTCTCATTCCTGTTTGTGGCTGTAAGATGGACACTAATGTGTCGATTGACGACCTAGTGAAAGATGGCAGAAAGCAGCCATTCTCAAGACTCTTACCTTTTCAAGGTATGTGCCAAGAATAGTAAACCCTGCCGTCATACCCTTCAGGGTATCAAATACCACTTCACAGCAGGATACTGCTGGATCCCACACTGTAGTTTACATCACAAACGCCTTGTGAAATGAATGGATCGTTGACCGGCCTGCACGGTTCCCTATTTGTCACTCATACGGCATATAAGGAGATATTGAATAGAATTGGGGAGAAGAGAAATTTGTGGCATAACTTGACTAGAAGAGGGGATCGGTTGGTAGGACATGTTCTGAGGCATGAAGGGATCACCAAGTTAGTATTTGAGGGCAGCGTGGAGGGTTAAAATCGAAGAGGGAGACCAAGAGATGAATACACTAAGCAGATTCAGAAGAATGTGGGTTGCAGTAGGTACTGGGAGATGAAGAAGCTTGCACAGGGTAGAGTAGCACGGAGAGCTGCATCAAACCAGTCTCTGGACTGAAGATCACAACAACAAACAAACGGCATATCTGGGATGCGACGGGCTGAGATACATTTTCAAATCAGCCTCCAGGCAACAATCATCATGAACTGACGGAACATGTGATTCACGCACGGTAAGAAATTTCTCAAGATTACATTCGAAGGCTGTTTGCTTCCATGTCACGACGAATACAAGGGTGTGTTCGTATCTATAGGGGCCACACTTCATACTGACGTGGATGATGAACATCAGTTCGGAAGGGAATGAAAGCTTAATAACGTAATACTCGTTGTGTTATAAACATTTCTACAAGTTTTTACAATAATTGTATTGATATTTTGTGGTGTAACTCTCTCCATGTCCGTTAGTGGATTGACAAATGTACGTATCAAGTAATAAAGGCATTTTATTCGAAATAAAAAGCAGATAACTTTCATATTATATTGTTTGCTGTGAGACTCGAGGGATAGGTTCAGTCCTTTAATGCCAAAATGTTTCTTCCTAGTACGCGTTCGAACAACTCCGCGATGTATGAACTGGAGGCAATGATACTCACTGTAGATGGCTCTGGTAATTCTATGTAGAGTTGCGTTTTTGTTGTTAGTGACGATAAGGGAAAAGGCCGAGGGGAATCTCAGAATCAACTTATAGTCTGTTATTCTCGAGCCTCTGAACTTAAAGAACTTATCCGACTGATTAACACCGAGCAACAGTGTCACACGCCTTCGCTACATTACAAAATACGATATCTTCTTTGTAACGCAGGGCACAGATGCTCAGTCTCGTGGTCAGAAACTATGCACCGCATCCCTTATTTCCCTTTACAGCTAATTTTTGGTGATGCAATAATCTTCCACCAGCGCCATTCGAAACGGATACCTCTACGCCGATCGTCACTTCCTTTTCGGAGGCAGGTTCGTAGGTAATAAATATAAAAAGTCTCCTCTGCGTCTTAGACGAAATTACTGTTTTCCCAAATTGAGTACGTCGCTTGGTGTCCGATAATGAGACCTTTGACCTTTCCGAATTGCGTGTTAGATGGTCATTTCGCTACTCACTCCAAAAATATTAAAAGGTCACCGCTGTAGCTTTAACGCATTACGTTCGACTGTATTCAACACTGATTACCGACAGCTCCAGCACGCCAGCCTTACCTTGGCAACCAACAGAAACTGAACGCCTCGTCAACTGCCAGGCAGATGTCTTGCTTTCTAACAAAGGGCCCTTTAATTGTAGTATTCATGTGTTCCTGGCATATAGGTAAAGAAAGACATACAACGAAATGAATAGCTGTAACACAACCCTTTAGTTCGTTTTACAGTGCAAAAATTGGGAAGAGTGTGAGCTCTTCATTATCATGCAGCAAGTGATGCTGCCATAAACATTTTACCGCTATCCAGCCTTTTGTTGCACAAGGTTTATGAAGTAACGTATGAAAATTTAAGGTAGACAAAATACAGTATACATTAAAATTCGATAACATGAAAGTGTTCTCGCCGATATGATGGCACTACACTAGTTGTTGGGTATGTTCATATTGATCATAGCAGTGGCAATAATCCTGCTGGATGACGATTACTTTGTCGTTGTTACGGGCGACACACAGGGTGAATAAGAACTCCACTGGCAAAAGGTGGTACTATGGTACTATGGACCACTCCAGTAACATGGGCCTTAAGAACTACGAGCGCTTGCTCATCTTCGCTACTGTGAATCACGTCTCTGCTACTGAACACTGCTCATAACTCTTAAGATATAAATTTTAGAGTTCTTGTTCACTAGAATTTTTCTCTTGTTTTGATCCACACTATCAGCTCTGAAAATTTGTGGATACAGTTCTGGTTATTCCTGTATACTGGAATATTATTAAATGTATTAGAGAATGGTGGTACAGGAGAACTACAGTTTTATGTGGAGTAGGTAGGACGACAGGAAAAAGAAAAATCTAAATTTTTAGCATTTATAGATTTAGAGAAATTTTTTGAAAATACCGACTGCACTACAGTCTTTGACATTCTGAAGGTCGTATGGATAAATAAAATAAGAAGGGAAATTCAATCTGCTTCTTGTCCATACGAAACTACCTTCATAAGAGTCGAAGGAAACGGACGTGTGCCTGACTTTATTCAATTAGTACAAAGAGCGAGATGCGAAGAAAGGAAGGAGAAATTTGGAAAGAAATTAGTGAGGCCTCGCCCTTTTATTATACTTCTACTATCTGATCTGAACACTCTACTTCCAGTAGCACATCTCTCCTCAGGGTCCAGTGCTAGTTAGCGAAGTCAGGCAACAGATTTTGGGTATCACGATCTGGTGTTAAGAGCCCTTAGCAATGTTCCCTGAGTGAGGTCTCTCTGAACATTCTCAAAATGGCCCTGAACACTATGGGACTTAACATCTGAGGTCATCAGCCCCTAGAACTTAAAACTACTTAAACCTAACTAACCTAAGGACATCACACACATCCATGCCCGAGACACGATTCGAACCTGCGGCTGTAGCGGTCGGGCGGTTCCAGACTGAAGCGCCTAGAACCACTCGGCCACACCGGCCGGCTCTGAACCTTCTGTAACTCTTTACGACGTGGGATTTACTAGCTATGAAAAGAAAGTCGTAGAATATAATATACAGAATTAATTTCATAAACAACGTTAAGGTTTGGAAGTATTAGACATTTATTTTATACCATCTCAAATGGCATGTACCAATTTACATGAACAATCACCATTATTGGTTGGCAAGATCCGGATATGAGTAACGATATCAGTCAGGTTGACGCGATACTATCATATTTACAGAAGCGCGAAGTTGTATGGCAGGTATGCAGTGACTGCATGGCAAGGAACTGTCAACGAATGGAGATAACTCTGCTAGTGGGCCAGAGCGACCATTCTTGAGGCCACCGCTTCTATCCAAACGAGCAAATTATTGTGCCTATCTATCCCTGGCATGCTACTGCAGCAATGTAATCTTACTGTGAGCTGTGTTGGCTGGTGTCGAACAGTAGTAACTTCAAGTGGCCCTCAATCACTGCCAGTCGTGTGTACGCTCCACTGACGTCCTCCGACTTTGAATGATGCTTACTCGAGTGCCAGATCCAGCAGCTATAAACTTCTTATTTACTGTTCTAATCAGTCTCCAGCTTTGCCACTAACTTTGGCCAATAGTATAATAGTATGAAGTCCATTCTGCTTCCTCCATCAGCTCCCAAAAACTCCTTTCCCAATCGCCTTTATTATCTTCTCAAAAATCGGAACTTAGGCTGGACGTCACAACCCACCTACCAATAGCAAGGCGTGTTTTTCCCGCCAGCACGATCTTCCTATTGTGGGAAAATAATACGTTCTGCTCTGTTAGCATCGGATGGGGGAGACACCCGCCCTACAATAACGGCACTGACGGTGGTGTGTTTTGGTCAGCTTTCTAAAAATATTATCTACATCCGGAACCTATACTCTTGCATTCCGAAAATAGCATTCTTTAAATTCCTTGGAGCTACTGGAGTGTTTTTTTCGCCTGCAGATGCAGATATTCTATTCTGTCCGCAGGGCGGACTGGCGGAGACAGTGGTGGAGGGGGGGGGGGGGGGGGAGATCGCATTTTTGCGGCCGAAACTGTGTCCTATCTCATTGTTGTAGATCGGGAGGGACCGAAGTCTGGAGTCTCGTCAGCCGCCCGCACAAACGCACAAAGCCTGTTATGCCGCTTCCTCCCTGTTGTAAGTTCAGGGCGCTGTGAAAAGACACCGCTGCTTGGATCGCAAGGTAGCGACCACTGTGGCGGGCCCTCACTACCTCATTCTCATCACTCCCTAAGGTCCAGGGGTTGCCTTTTTCACTTCCAGGTATAAAATCCCAGTAAAGAAATAGCAAGCATCGCTAGTTACTACTGTCTGTGCAATCACTGTCATTTCCAACATTGTAATTCTCTGTGACTTTGTCGCATTCTGCTTGTCATTAGCTTATTACTACATTCTGTCTCAGGTCAAGAGCGAGATGTGACTAGCCAGAGAGAATAACCTCCTCTCAAGTTTTGGAAGAAGACACAAAAACTTTGATATTTGCTGATGACATTGTAATCTTATTAAAGACGACAAACGACTTGGAAGTGCACTTGAGCTGCACAAATCCTTAAAAGAGCGTACGGGATAATTATAAGCAAAAGAAAAATAAAGGCAATTAAATCAGTCCGTGCTGATGGCATCGTATTAAGAAATGAGACAGTGAAGGTAGCAGATGAGTTTTGCTATTTGGGCACCAAATTAAGTGACGATATTTGATGTAGATGTAGAGAGGATACAAGATAGAGACTGTCAAAAAATAGTGCAAAAGAGAAATTTTTGAAAGTTATTCTCTATTCCCGAATCCTTCTGAAATTAACTGTATTAGGTATGAAGACAATACCTATCGTAACTCATGAAAATATGTGCTGGACCGAGACTCGAACCCACATTCCCCACCTCTACTGGCCATTAAAATTGCTACACCACGAAGATGACGTGCTACAGACGCGAAATTTAACTGACAGGAAGAAGATGCTGTGATATGCAAATGATTAGCATTTCAGAGCATTCACACATGGTTGGCGCCGGTGGCGACACCTACAACGTGCTGACATGAGGAAAGTTTCCAACCGATTTCTCATACACAAACAGCAGTTGACCGGCGTTGCCTGGTGAAACGTTGTTGTGATGCCTCGTGTAAGGAGGAGAAATGCGTAACATCACGTTTCCGACTTTGATAAAGGTCGGATTGTAGCCTATCGCGATTGCGGTTTTCGTATCGCGACATTGCTGCTCTCGTTGGTCGAGATCCAATGACTGTTAGCGGAATATGGAATCGGTGGGTTCAGGAGGGTAATACGGAACGCCGTCCTGGATCCCAACGGCCTCGTATCACTAGCAGTCGAGATGACGGGCATCTTATCCGCATGGCTGTAACGGATCGTGCAACAACGTCTCGATCCCTGAGTCAACAGATGGGGACGTTTGCAAGACAACAACCAGCTGCACAAACAGTTCGACGACGTTTGCAGCAGCATGGACTATCAGCTCGGAGACCACGGCTGCGGTTACCCTTGACGCTGCATCACAGACAGGAGCGCCTGCGATGGTGTACTCAACAACGGACCTGGGTGCACGAATGGCAAAACGTCATTTTTTCGGATGAATCCAGGTTCAGTTTACAGCATAATGATGGTCGCATCCGTGTTTGGCGACATCGTGGTGAACGCACATTGGAAGCGTGTATTCGTCATCGCCATACTGGCGTATTACCCGGCGTGATGGTATGGGGTGCCATTGGTTACTCGTCTCGGTCACCTCTTGTTCGCATTGACGGCACTTTGAACAGTGGACGTTGCATTTCAGATGTGTGACGACCCGTGGCTCTACCCTTCATTCGATCCCTGCGAAACCCTACATTTCAGCAGGATAATGCACGACCGCATGTTGCAGGTCCTGTACGGGCCTTTCAGGATACAGAAAATGTTCGACTGCTGTCCTGGCCAGCACATTCTCCAGATCTCTCACTAACTGAAAACGTTTGGCTCGTCACAATACGCCAGTCACTACCATTGATGAACTGTGGTATCGTGTTGAAGCTGCATGGGCAGCTGTACGTGTACACGCCATCCAAGCTCTGTTTGACCCATTGCCCAGGCGTATCAAGGCCGTTATTACGGCCAGAGGTGGTTGTTCTGGGTACTGATTTGTCAGGATCTATGCACCCAAATTGAGTGAAAATGTAATCACATGTCAGTTCTAGTATAATATATTTGTCCAATGAATACCCATTTATCATCTGCATTTCTTCTTGGTGTAGCAATTTTAATGGCCAGTAGTGTAGTTTAAGCAGTGTATAATACCGGGCACCGATGACCTCAGCATTTTGGTCCCTTAGGAATTCACACACTTTTGGACATTTTTTGAGTATGCTTCCGGGACTGATTCAAGCTTCCATACGTCCTGCTGTCTATGACCCCATCGCTCGCAACTTTTCTTGGATTCCCGCCACAATGTTTCAAGGAGACAAACGTATTCAACGTGAGTATCATATTCGTCATTTTGCTCGTCGAGGCTTCTAATACTATTTCTAAAAATGTCCGAAGCAACAAACATAGTTGACGTTCTTGCATCTGATCGCAGCAATCGGGAGAATACCAGTATTATCGACTCTTTGTCATATTCCATTCGCATACTTTTCCTTTTCTCATGATTCCTACGCGAGAAATATAGGGGTCGGATAAAAATATGGAAACATCGCGAGAAATGCTCGAGTGAACATAAATGCAAACGCTAGCCAAGCCTGGAGGTTGCGCTGTTGTATTTGATCACGAATGGCGCATATCAAATGTTCTCAGTACGTTGCAAGTGTTATTGGTAGTCATTCCAGTGTCTGTGTAGTTGTGAGTGCTATATGTCGGAGATAAGTGAACTCTAAAGTGGGCAATTTGTTGGTGCTCGTATTGTGGGTGCTTCTGTAACCAAGGGGACTGAAGTGTTTAGTGTTCCAAGGGGCACCGGATCGAAGATTTATGCTAATTACAGAGAAAGCGGAAAAATATCATCCGCTAAGTCACAACGCAACGGATCTGTGTGTTGAGTGCTCGAGGCATATGGTCATTGAAGAAGATTGTGACAAAAAATAAGACGACGACAGCTGCAAAAGTCAGTGCAGCACTGTCAGCACCAAAACAACACGAAAGGAGCTCCATAAGAAGGAAAATACAGGATGAGTTGGAGTTCCGAAATCACTCATCAGTGATGCAGTTGCCTGTGTAAGACGTGTATATTTCTATTGTCTATTGTCAAACTACATTTTATGAAAGATGTTTATATATTATTAATAGGATTAACTAGGAATAATTAATATTTGTAATTTTGGAAATAATTTTGGTAGCAGAGAATGTCTGCACCAAAGTATTGTTGGCGGGAGAGACCGCACATTGATATAATTTTAAAAAGGGCGAGAAAGACCGCGTACGGATACATTTTAAGAAAAGAGCGGGAAAGACCGCGCATTGATACATTTTGTAATGGTAGCAGGGATTGTCTGCACCAGAAAGCATTGTTGGCGGGAGAGACCGCACTTTAGCGTTCGTAGGAAGTCAGTAGTAAGCGAGATGTGAACGCTAGTCGGTAGCAGGTCTGAAGCGAGAGGTTGATAGGGGCGGTGTGCCTGCCAGCCACCAGCTATGATTTACAAGAGATTATAAACGGATGTACAGAGACATCAGCTAACTATTATCATAAGAGGAACTAATATTATTGAATTATTTTGCTTGAGAAACTCAAGACTTTTGAAGGTATGTTTGCGCAATGCTAGTTGTAAGATTATTGTAAAACGTAAGTCCCATTTGCCCGCCCGGTTGGCCGTGCGGTCTAACGCACGGCTTTCCGGGCGGGAAGGAGCGCCTGGCCCACGGCACGAATCCTCCCGGCGGATTTGTGTCGAGTTCCGGTGAATCGGACAGTCTGTGTATGGTTTTTTGGCGGATTCCCATCTGCCTCGGCGAATGCGGGCTGGTTCCCCTTATTCTGCCTCAGCTACACTATGTCGGCGATTGCTGCGCAAACAAGTTCTCCACGTACGCGTACACCACCGTTACTCTAAAAAAATGGCTCTGAGCACTATGCGACTTAACTTCTAAGGTCATCAGTCGCCTAGAACTTAGAACTAATTAAACCTAACTAACCTAAGGACATCACACACATCCATGCCCGAGGCAGGATTCGAACCTGCGACCATAGCGGTCGCTCGGTTCCAGACTGTAGCGCCTAGAACCGCAGGGCCACTTCGGCCGGCCCCACCGTTACTCTACCACGCAAACATAGGGGTTAACTCGTCTGGTGTGAGACGTTCCTGGGGTGAGGGGGGGGGGGGGGTCCACTGGGGGCCGCACCGCACAATAACCCTGGGTTCGGTGTGGGGCGGCGGAGGGGTGAAGTGGACTGCGTTAGTCGTCGTGGGGTTGTGGACCACTGCGGCTGCGGCGAGGACGGCGCCTCTCCGTCGTTTCTAGGTCGCCAGTTAACATACAATACAATACAATACAAGTCCCATTTGAACGTTTGTAAAATCATTTCATTACCAACAGTAAATATTTGAAGAATCGTTTTCAGAATATAATTAATTTTTGCCAGCAATATTGCATTACTGATTTTAATCCATCCCAAAAACCATCAACATAAAACTTTGCAAAATTTTATTGTTGTCAAGAAAAAGTTTATCTATGAATTACGTAATTAATTAAAGAATAACGTCAGCTTTGCTATTAAAGAATAACGTCAGCTGTGGTAATAAATACAGCCACTTATTATGACAGCCCACCAGCAGCTAATAGAGTATAGTAAAGCAGAGTAAGTGTATTCATGTCGCAGTTCGATGTAGCAGTCAGGTGGCGACCTAGTAACAGTAAAACAGGTAAGGAATAGTTCTGGGTTATTGCAGGTAACGACTGAGGGCCACGACGACGACACATTCTATGTTTCGTCGTAATAATCAGCAAATCACTGTTAATAAGCAGCATTTAAATTTGTTTGGTCCCTGTTCAAAAAGTTCCCATTGTGGTTTTGTGAGCCGAGGATGAAGTGTCGCATCTCCCCTGTCCATCACAGTCACCAGATCTCAGTATTATTGAGCTTTTGTGGTTTACTGTGGGGACGAGTGTGCGCGATCGCTACACACCTCTATCATTGTTGCCTGGACTTGCCACTATTTTGCAGGAAGAATCGTACAAGATTCCCTCGAAAATTACGCAGGACCTGTTTACCCATTTCGAGATAAATGGAAACTGTTTTGAATGCCAACTGGTATCGTGCATCGCATGAGTCGCGGTTGTGTGTTGTGTTTTTGGTGTTTTCTGACACGGTACGTACTGGAAAATAAGGCAAACTTTGAAAGAAAGCAAGGCCGTTGGCGTGCGACCTGTTGCGACATGAAGAGAGGGCGTGGCTGAGCCAGGCGTGTGTTTTGGCAGCTGAGGCAGCGGGTCGATCGAGCTACGCAGGGCCCAGTAGCCACTCTAGTCCCGTGCTGTCACCAATAGATGGCAGCACCCTCACAGGTAGTGATTAAAAGACGCTCGGAATACCAGAATTTTAAACGTTTAAAAGACGCTCGCAATACCAGAATTTTAAACGTAACTCATGTAAACTCTGCGTGTAGCTGTGTGGTCGAAAAAAAACCCCACAGTTAGTGTGAAAAATGGGAGGGTAACCGCCATAGTCGACTTGACTGGCCAAAACAGATATGAAATAAGGCTATATATATCAAAAACTAAATCCAACTAATACCAGGGAAGCGAGTAACATGTTTGCAAACACAAAAGTAAGACGAGTGCGTGGCTGAATGCTCCATCGATGCTTTGTGCAGTTTTTATATACTTATTTGTCCATATAAATCTCTTTTTCAGTACACATATCGTACACAGGATATTGGACAGAAAACCTTTTCATCTATTGGTTTTTCAAACTTCAAACATACATTATTTAAATTTTTATAACAAGTTGGATCTATACAGTTAATAATTACTATTTTTTTAAATATTGTATATTTTAAACTTATTTCTACAATTAAAGATACAAATTACATTTTTTCTTGCATGAGATTCTGTGAGACCGAATAGTAGCAGTTTTTCAGGAGGTAGGCTGTCACAGACTTTTTAAAGTTCTATAGTTCAGGTAGAGATTTTATATGTCTTGGTAATCTGTTGCATAATTTTGTTCCCGCATAGTGTGGTATGTCACTGTCTAACCTGGGGCCGCGCAGGATTAGCTGAGCGGTCAGCCGGCGCGGTAGCTCAGCGTGTTCGGTCAGAGGGTTAGAAGCCTCCTGTAACAAAAAAACTGAGTTAATCGATCAACAACGAACTTAAAACGGATGTCGTACGACGTCCGCCCCGAGCAGACGCAACGAACGAAATCGAACAAAATGAGATTAAAAAAAAAACCGGTCTAAGGCGCTGCAGTCATGGACTGCGCGGCTGGTTCCGGCGGAGGTTCGAGTCCTCCCTCGGGCATGGGTGTGTGTGTTTGTCCTTAGGATAATTTAGTTTAAGTAGTGTGTAAGCTTAGGGACTGATGACCTTAGAAGTTAAGTCCCATAAGATTTCACACACATTTGTTTGTTTGTTTGTTGTCTAACCTGGTACTGTAATCATGGACACTTTTGTTTTGAGGAAAAAGGTTTTCTTTTCTCAGTATACTTTTTTTGACATGCATGACTACTTCCAGTATATAAATGCAGGGGAGTGATAAGATTTTTAGATCTTTAAAGAAAGGTTTGCATGGTTTCATGCTGCTCACTTGTTTCACTATTCTTATAATTGCCTTTTGTTTCCTGGAAACTGATATGGCCTGTTGTACATTTACCCAGAAAATGAAACTGTACTTTAGCATTAAATGTATACAAGCAAAGCATACAGCCCTAACTGTTTCTGCACTAGTATTGTTGCAAAGAATTCTTACCACTCAGCTCATTTTTGCTAGTTTTGAATTTAGGGATGTGATTTTAGAGCTCCATTTAAGATTTTGCTGGATATGAATCCCAAGAACTTTAGTTTCACTGACATCACTAATGATCTGCTTATCTATACATATTATGGGTTGTGTCACATTTATATTTTGATCTGTGTGGAAATTCATGAGTACCGTTTTTTGGGGGATTAACTATTAGCCTGTTTCTGGTAAGCCATTCAGATGCTTCTTTCGCAGATGCTGTGAGATATTCTTCTTTATTTCCTTCAATCAATAGACTAGTGTCGTCTGCAAACAGTATAGGTTCAGAATCCATAGCGTGTGATGGGACATCATTATTGTATACAAAAAAAGAAGAGGACCTAAAATAGAGCCCTGTGGAACACCATGACTTAGTCCACATGGTTCCGAAAGGTGCACCTGGAGTTCGTTTCCTTCCATGTACTTAATGGATATTCCAGATATGATTTAATCCACTGATTTGGCACACCTCTTATACCATATCATTCAAACTTGCTCATTAGCACAGAATGATCAAGCACATCAAAAGCTTTTGTTAGGTCCAGGAATAAACCTGAGATATTTTTGTGGTTGTCCACTGCATTTAAGACATGGTTTATCAGGTTGAAAGTGGCTGTTTCAGTTGACTGCTGTGGTCTGAAGCCATGTTGACATCCAGAAATAATATTATTCTTTTTGAAGAATGGAGTTAGTTGTGAAAGGAACACTTTTTCATTAATTTTCGAAAACTCAGAGTAGCCACACAAGCCCATAGTTTACCCATACATTGCTGATCACCTTCTTTATATAGGGGTATTTATTTTGCCATTTTCAGTTGCTGTGGGAAGACACCACACGATAAGGAAGAATTGCGTATGTCTAGTAAAGGAGAGACTATTTGTCCTGCTGTTATTTTTATAATATAATCTGTAATATCATCAGTACCAGTTGAATAGTTACTCTTCAGTGATTTTACGGTATTTAGGAGCTCTGTAGGGCCTATTATACTGAGGAACATGGATACATTATTTATTTCAATAGATGAAAGCTGTTTCCATGTCGTATTAGATGGATTTAAAAATTTTTCCTTCACTAATTTTCCAGCAACGGTTGCATAATAAGAATTGAAGCTGTTTGCAACTGCTCTAGGGTCAATGACATTCTTGCCATTGTGTGATATCACAATATTTTTGTGAGCTGTGTTCTTCCCCGAAAGATCCTGCACAGCTTTCCACATGGACTTAGTTTTATTGGATGAATTCCTAATATATTTGTCATTTTCCTTAATTTTTGCCTCTTTTATGACATGTTTCAAAACTAGCTTGTATTTTTTGAAATTACTAAGAAATTCTGGATTGCTGTCTGTTTTTGACTGCTGAAAAAGTTCCCGCTTCCTTTTACAAGATACTCTAATGCCTGATGTAATCCAGTTTTTGAATTTGTCTGTGATTCTGGAAATCACTTTCCTTTGTGGAAAAGCTACGTCAAAGTTATGATTGAAGATTTAAAAAAAAAATCCATCTTTTCATTGGTAATATAGGTATCATATACTTCTCTGCAAGATTGTTTGGTGATTAAATACTCGAGGTATTCAATATTTTTCTGACTATAAATCCTTTTATGAATAATATTTTGTACACTGGACGAAATGTGATTTACGGATATGGTTATTAATTGCGGAAGGTGGTCACTATAGCCAGTATCAAAGTTTTATGACGTACACTTGTCCACGTTTACACATACCTGATCAAGGAGAGTGACACTAGTTTTTGTTACATGTGTTGGAGAACTAAGAGTCAGGAAACGACTGTATGCTTTTACAATATTTAAAAACTTATCCCTGTGATGGTTATGGCTCAGAAAGTCAATATTCAAATCTCCACACAGTACCACTGTTTCTCCAGTTGTCTTGAGTTTGCTTAAAGCAAGGTCCAGTTTTTTGAAAAAAAAACCACTTCTGTTGCTAACAGGAGATCTATACATACGTAAAATAATAGTTTTTTCAGACATTAACTCAACAGCTGAGATTTCAAGGTATCTTTCACACACTAGTTTGCAAACAGAGACTATATTCTTATAATCTACATTATCTTTACATGTATACAAGTTCCCCAAGTTTTGATTCCAGCCGGCCGGTGTGGCCGTGCGGTTCTAGGCGCTTCAGTCTGGAACCGCCTGACCGCTACGGTCGCAGGTTCGAATCCTGCCTTGGGCATGGATGTGTGTGATGTCCTTAGGTTAGTTAGGTTTAAGTAGTTCTAAGTTCTAGGGGACTGATGACCACAGATGTTAAGTCCCATAGTGCTCAGAGCCATTTGAACCTTTTTTTTTATTCCATTCTACAAAAACAGTCTACCAGCTTAAAATGCAATATTTTGAAGGATTTAAAATACTCATATTCTAACCAATGCTCACAAAAACATGAAACTGAAACATCTTTCCATTCACTATTGAGGAGTATATTTATTTCATTAAATTTGTTTGTTAATGACTGCACATTCTGGTGTACAATCTTAAGTGTGTATTTGCTATTTAATTCTGCAATTTTTGTGATACAGTCTACCTCCCTAGCCGGCCGCGGTGGTCTAGCGGTTCTAGGCGCTCAGTCCGGAACCGCGCGACTGCTACGGTCGCAGGTTCGAATCCTGCCTCGGGCATATATGTGTGTGATGTCCTTAGGTTAGTTAGGTTTAAGTAGTTCTAAGTTCTAGGGGACTGATGACCACAGATGTTAAGTCCCATAGTACTCAGAGCCATCTACCTCCCTAAGAAACGTATTTCTCTCTTTTTATGAGCCATCGCATCATTCTATATGACCCATTTGTCCAAGGTACTTTATACTGCTTCTATACTATGCCTGTTGGAACTCAAATTTGCTAAACGACAGATTTCTTCAACGAAAAATGGTTTCCCACAGTGTTTTAAATGAAGGCCATGGCTGGTATTCATGGATCTGTCTAACGTGCTTACACTTATTAAGTTCACATACAGAAATTTTTTGCATACTTGATCTCTTTGTTTACTCTTCCTATTAATTTATTTACACATGACCAAGGAGGTAGGTCGTATCTGTGGTGTTGATTTACAACAGCTACATTTGTGTTGCCTAATTTGGGTAGCACACTTTCAAGAACAGTGATGAGTTCACTATCTTTATCTCTGGCAGTATCATTTGCACCTGCAGAAATTGCGACAGAGACTTTTGAGTCAAGGTTTTCACACGATTTCAGCACTTTTTTTGTCACTTCTGCAATGCCTGCTCCTGGTTTGACAAAGGCGTGGACACTTGCGTTAGTTTTTGTACCTGCCACCTTTTCTGCGATCTAACGTCCATGATTATCGGCAAAAATTAAGACATTTCGTTCTTTTTTGCACACTTGAGGCCAGTCGGCTGATTTTTTAATCATATTACTTTTTTACGATGCGACACGCGCAAAAAATTTACTGTGCACGGCTGTTGTTTGTGGGCTCATATGTATCTGAGTGACATTGTTTGTAGAATCACATTTGTCATTGTAGCTATTTGATAAACTTACTTTTATATTTTCAAGCTTTGCGCTAGTTTCCACAGTCGTTCTTCCTTCGTTTATGTCATTGGTAGCCGATATTTCTTTAAGGTTGAGTCGATGCTCTCTTTGTTGAGTTTTACAACTAAGATGTTGCAGCTGTTTCTCCAATAAGGCTACAGTCCTTTTAAGTTCACTGATTTCACTGGTTTTTTTGTAGTTAAAATGAGGTGAAAGTCATCGCAGTGTTTACATATGGATGTCACTGAATTTGCATTTGCCACGGTTTTTTCACTAGATTTTGATCTTGCAATGATTTCGTTTGGGTTTTTTGCTTTAACTTCTCAGTAGTAACATTTTCCACGTCGAACCACGATACTTTTTTTGCACAGAATACGTACAGGCTCATTCCTTTTTACGTTTTTCCAGGAAATCGACTTTCGTGTACCTTTTTCCACCGCCATCTTGCGAGTCTTTTTTCAAGTTTTTAAATTAATTAATGTTAAATATTTTGTGTATATAGCGGTACTGATCTTTAAAAATTAATATTTCGATAACGCCTTAAGTGATTCTTGGAAACGTAGTGTCTATGGACAGATGTCAGTGAGGGCTAGAGAATTGTCATAATTTATTTTTTGTAAATATCACTTATTTTGGATAACAGGCCGGAATGTACATTAAATGCATAAAAATCTGAATTTTCTCATACATAAAATATGAAACATTGAAAATAATAGCAGCATTACTAAGTATATATAATTGGAAATGTATTGAGTGTAATTAGTTTTAATTTTTTATTTTTATTGATAAAGTATCAATGCAAAGTAACATTTACATGGAAAAACCATTATTTGTGATCAGACTATTGAATTTACAGAAAAACTACGAACAGCATTAGAAAGTTAATAGATAATACGTGTATGTAACAGTCTTCCGCCTTCAGTTTCGACACCTGACGGATCTGTCAGAGATTGGCTCAAATGGCTCTGAGCACTATGGGACTTAACAGCGGTGGTCATCAGACGTCAGAGATTGAATGGGTAGTTTGCCCCGTTCATTCTTCGGACTGAAGGCCTTAACAACAGTAGGAGCTGAGTCCTAACGATGTTAGGATGATTGGTTGAGCATAAGGAGAACGAATAGAGACTACTGCTCGACAGGTCTACGTTGGGATGTTGTAACTGAATGTTACAACATAAACGATAGCAGAAAATTTGTTTCTACTGTATAGTTCATGAAAATGCGTGTCAGTCTGCACCCACGTTATTACTAATTAAACACTTGTTTGGCAAAGCAGCACTAGAACAAAAATGTGGCAAGATAATAACCAATAACTAATAATATTTATTAAGAATATGTTACAAAACTTATCTTTGTTAACAGTTTGATGGTTGGAACTTGATGTCCTATACATCATCACCGAGCGAGATGGCGCAGTGGTTAGACACTGGACTCGCATTCGGGAGGACGACGGTTCAATCCCGCGTCCAGCCATCCTGATTTAGGTTTTCCGTGATTTCCCTAAATCACTCCAGGCAAATGCCGGGATGATTCCTCTGAAAGGGCACGGCCGACTTCCTTCCCCATCCTTCCCTAATCCGATGAGACCGATGACCACGCTGTCTGGTCTCCTTCCCCAAACAACCAACCAACCAACCTATACTTCATCCAATGAAATCTAGATAGCTTAGCTGTTATTGACAGTCTATGATATTACCACTATCACTGAAAGTAATTATGAAGACGCCGCTCGGCTAGCCACGTGGTCTTGGGCGTCCTCCTCCGGGCATGGGTGTGGGTGTTGTCCGCAGTTACACTACTGGCCATTAAAATTGCTAGACCACGAAGGTGACGTGCTACAGACACGAAATTTAACCGACAGGAAGAAGATGCTGTGATATGCAAATGATTAGCTTTTCAGAGCATTCAGACAAGCTTGGCGCTGGTGGCGACACCTACAACGTGCTGACATGAGGAAAGTTTCCAACCCATTTCTCATACACAAATAGCAGTTGACCGCCTTTGCCTGGTGAAACGTTGTTGTGATGCCTCGTCTAAGGAGGAGAAATTCGTACCATCACGTTTCCGACTTTGATAAAGGTCGGATGGTAGCCTATCGCGATTGCGGTTTATCGTATCGCGACATCGCTGCTCGCGTTGGTCGAGATCCAATGACTGTTGGCAGAATATGGAATCGGTGGGTTCAGGAGAGTAATATGGAACGCCGTGCTGGATCCCAATAGCTTCGTATCACTAGCAGTCGAGATAACAGGCATCTTATCCGCATGGCTGTAACGGATCGTGCAGCCACGTCTCGATCCCTGAGTCAGCAGATGGGGACGTTTGCAAGACAACAACCATCTGCACGAACAGTTCGACGACGTTTGCAGCAGCATGGACTATCAGCTCGGAGATCGTGGTTGCGTCTACCCTTGACGCTGCATCACAGAAAGGAGCGTCTGCGATGGTGTACTCAACGATGAACCTGGGTGCACGAATGGCAAAACGTCATTTTTTCGGATGAATCCAGGTTCTGTTTACAGCATCATGATGGTCTCATCCGTGTTTGGTGACTTCGCGGTGAACGCACTTTGGAAGCGTGTATTCGTCATTGCCATACAGGCGTATCACCCGTCGTGATGGTGTCGTGTGCCATTGGTTACACGTCTCGGTTACCTCTTGTTAGCATTGACGGCACTTTGAACAGTGGACGTTACATTTCAGATGTGTTACGACCCGTGGCTCTACCCTTCATTCGATCCCTGCCAAACCCTTCATTTCAGCAGGATAATGCACGACCGCGTGTTGCAGATCCTGTACGGGCCTTTCTGGATACAGAAAATGTTCGACTGCTGCCCTGGCCAGCACATTCTCCAGATCTCTCACCAACTGAAAACGTCTGGTCAATGGTGGCCGAGCAACTGTCTCGTCACCGTAGACCAATCACTACTGTTGATGAACTGTGGTATCGTGTTGAAGCTGCATGGGCAACTGTGCCTGTACACGCCATCCAAGTTCTGTTTGACTCAATGCCCAGGCGTATCATGGCCGTTATTGCGGCCAGAGGCGGTTGTTCTGGGTACCGATTTCTCAGGATCTATGCACCTAAATTGCGTGAAAATGTTATCACATGTCAGTTCTAGTATAATATATTTGTCCAATGAATCCCCGTTTGTCATCTGCATTTCTTCTTAGTGTAGCAGTTTTAATGGCCAGTAGTGCAGTTTAAGTTAGATTTAGTAGTGTGTAAGCTTAGGGACCGATGAGCTCAGCAGTTTGGTCCCATTGGATCTTACCAAATTATGCAGACATTAGTTTTATTGTCCTATTATTCCGTAAATAGCGACTGCTGGATCTGAATGTCGAATTCTGAATGGATCTCCAGGAACTACGCTCCGTAGCTAGCAGGAAATGCTGGCGTCGTCTGTACTAGGCGAACCGCAGAAACTGCACTGAAGGCACTGCAACGAGTGAAGCGTCAGTGTCCACGGGACGTCGTCTTCTATCCCTGTCGGCGGAAGTATCCCCACCCCTTCCAGTACTAGGTGGAAACAAAGTAGTCCACTGTTGGCAACACTATCTTTGGCGGCTGGCAACACTGTCGGCACTAGAATACGACTCGCTAATGGACCTAGCGGTGGAAGTAGAAAGTGGGCCCTGATAGCGAGCGCCATCTAGGAGGCGACTGCTTGGAACTGCGAGGCGCGTGGCGTGTAGTGTACATGTGTGATGGCAGCCTCTCTCGCTTTTATTGTGTACCTCTTGAGCCTGCTACACAGCAGTTAATGCGTTTGTGAACAACGTGTGTGCCGGGCGGAGTGGCCGAGGGGTTCTAGGCGCTACAGTCTGGAACCGGGCGACCGCTACGGTCGCAGGTTCGAATTCTGCCTCGGGCGTGGATGTGTGTAATGTCCTTAGGTTAGTTAGGTTTAAGTAGTTCTAAGTTCTAGGGGACTGACGACCTCAGAATTTAAGTCCCATAGCCGGCCGGTGTGGCCAAGCGGTTAAAGGTGCTACACTCTGGAACCACGTGACCGCTACGGTCGCAGGTTCGAATCCTGCCTCGGGCATGGATGTGTGTGATGTCCTTAGGTTAGTTAGGTTTAAGTAGTTCTAAGTTCTAGGGGACTGATGACCTTAGAAGTTAAGTCCCATAGTGCTCAGAGCCATTTGAACCATTTTTTTAAAGTCCCATAGCGCTCAGAACCATTTGAACAACGTGTGAAAAAATCTGTTTATGGAATGGGTGAATTCTGAAATATATTTTTGAAGATTTCATTGAAATTGCTGAGGTTGTGAAAATGGAAGTATGGAATTGTATTGGCACAAGCGCAGCAGCTGTGTGTATTTGGAGGAGCAAGTTGATGTGTGATCCTGAGATATGAATGGGACCTACGGAAATATTCCAGGATTTTTACACAGCTGTGAAGTTGCAGACACAGAATTCAATTGGAGAAGATATTTGTTTGCCGAAAGTGAGACAGACTGCATGGTATTTGAAGACTGTCTAGGTATTCTGGCTAAAATAAGTGGGTGTGACAGATACAGGTTTGACTAATAGATAGAACAGGATGGAAAATTAATCTCTAAGTTCGTCAGGATGTCTGGGAGTTTTAGTCTACTGGGAAATATCTCTCTGATAACGAGTGGTGTTTCTACGTTGATTTATGATCCAAATTTCGTCCTACGCGCTTCGTTAATAGTAACGAGTATGAGGTGCTTTTGAATGTTGATGTAAAAGTTATGGGATTCAAACTGGTCGGAGGTGGATTGACCCTACAGTTCTCTGCGTCTCACGACGAACTACAATTGTTGAGAAAGATGTAGAGGGAACTAAGGAATATCTAAAGGTGTAGTGGAGAACTAGGAAGTTCGTGTTCGTAGTGCACTAAATCCGACGAACGGAATGATTTGGATTAGGGCTGTGCGTAATATACACCTGTTTAGGGGCATAACTGTAGACAGGTAAATGATGGAAGATCGCCCGTTTTTGAGTATGATACAGGGAGTTAAATGAAAGAAACCGTGCACAATAAGGCTATGTAATTAAGCAGTAATTTCGAATTATCTTAAAAATATCTAACATAATTATGCGACTTTTCAAGGTCCAAAAATATGAAAATAGCAAATTTTCGTTTGGTAGTTTGTAATGACAGGGGGGATAGGCTAGGTCAGGTGTTGACTGTGAGAAGAAAATCTACATAAGGAAACCCACACTCAATTTTGAATATCAGTAGATGCTGTGCTGGATGTCTGTTAATACTCCCATCATGGGTACGCTGAAAATAATTAACTGAAAACTGAAGTTAAATTCTTATTTATTGAAATTTAAATTGTTGTTTATTACGTTTAGAGAGAAGTAGAATTTTTGATTTCTTTTGTGTTTCGTAGTTATAATGGGCCAACAGGATGGTGTTGTTTCTGTGTGAGGACTTAAAAGCTGTATGCATTGATTAGTGAGTCTGAATCTGCTTGGAGTGCCGTGCGTAAGTATGGACTTCGGGATCGTGTACTGGAATTTACGTCTTTGCATGGGTGAATTAAGTAGGAGGATTTCTTCAACATAGGAATAAAGATGTATGCTTTACTACAGCGGGTAAGAATAGAGGGTTACTTGTGTAAAAGTAGATAGGACAGTCGCTTCGAGGCACTGAGTGGGAGCTTCTTAAGTTTGCTTGACTTGCATCACCAGTTTCAAGAGGTTGTACATTTATGGTTTTCGCCTTGTCTGAATCAACTTATCTAAATGTTTGTACTCCTTAACTTCACTTAGCCCAGTATCTGCAGAATCATCTTCGACAAATTTTCTTCGTTTCTTTCGTCCATGTTTTGTACTTCTTTCTCCTTTCGCTTTCGCTATAACCCCTACTATCCGTTAATTTTCTTCCCTATAGTGTTTTGTTGTTCAAATTGTAGACAACTATTCGGGTGGGCAATTCTCTAATATTATTCGTATCAGATGACAGTAGTAAGAAAACCTCATATTCTGGATTCTGTCTTGTTATTTTCTCAACATGTGAATACAACTAATGATTGTATTTTCTTCGGTACTCGTAATTTCCTTTGAATATACCCAGTATTTTCCACGCATGCCTTCTTTCTTTGACATCTGGTTGTTCAACAAGGCCTTTGTTACTCAATATGAGGCACACTACTGCAAATACCACTTCCGATCGAATTTATTTTGTTTCATAGTTGTGTAAGTAGCTCCAATACAAACAAACAAAAAATTATAGAAATAGCAAAACAAGTTGCAGAAAATAAACACATCCAGTTACTAGTACATGGAATATTACACCATACACGACCGAAAGCGGGCAACATCAAGGATATTTGAAGCCTCCTGAAGTAAATCTTTCTCGGTGCAAGATACGGAACAGATCGACAGCAAGGCTAGTAGTCCAAGTTTTGCGCTTCTCTGCAGTCGCAGTTGGTAGTGGTGTCTGGAAATCACCATTTTTGGAGATTATATCTGAAACCTTCGAATCCTAAGCGTGGAGATAGTACGCCTCATTGTTCAGCTTTACAAGTAGCGAGGAGGAAGATTTTCAGGTGGTTGAGGTCAACGAGGATCGCTTACAGCTTGTCCTTTCCGCGTTTGTATTCTCACCTTGAATGGAGTCGTTTGCAAGATGTTTCTGGTTTTCATAAAACTTTTCTTCGACCTCAGTGTTTGAAAGGTTGGTTCATAATAATGTAATAGATTGCTAGGTTTCGGGCACAAGTTTGTTTCTTCCACACTGGCAGCCATCTCGCGACGGATGTCACGGAGACCAACACTTGACAGGTGATACACCATGGCGAGCGGTATAGGCCGCAAACATCCAGTAACAAGTCTGTTCTCTGTTTTATTGACCTCTTTGGCATGCACAGATGTGTACCAGACTGGGTACAGCAGACTGATAATGCATTTGAATTTAAAATTCGTGACTGAGAGCCTGATTTACAGCCACTTCCCACTTACCTGTCTTCAAATTTCAGTATTTTGTTAAGGTAATGCTGCTTGTAGGCGAAGGCGCGATAAAGTGTCAAATCTACATATCTTGAATATGGCGTAGCATCTAATTAATTCTTTGCCATGAGAAACTGAGTTTAGGATGTGACTGTCTGTGGTTAAGAGGGAATTGTGTTTACATGAAGTTGGTTGTTATTGTGATCAGTACTCTTCTTCTTCAATGCATCTGCCAGATAAACTTATTCGTAAAAATATTTAGCCTGCATTGCAGAGCCAGACCACTTTAATAAAGAAAACTCCTGGTGTGCTCTGGAAGCGACTGGTTATTAGTTTTGGTGTTAAAAAGAGTAGGAGCCAACACAGTTCCTTGTGGTAACCCATTTTTGCGACACCACCATCGACGACGTTATCCTGAAAGTCTACATAGAACTTTGCGCTTCTGAGTAATTCCTCAAAAAGTTTGATGACACCGTAGTCTTTTGTAAGCCCACGTATCTTTTTTAACAATTTACAGTAACTGATAGAATCATAAGCAGCTGTCTGGTCGATCAAGGCTACATCCGTAATATTGTTTTTTTCGAACCTATCCTGTACATGCAGGATCCGACTCAGAATCTGAGATGTTCTGTTATTCTGTCGTCAGACACCTGCTTGTTAAGCTTATCCATTACGAATATTTTAGAACCCGTGACCGTTAACTGAATGTAAATAAGTTACATAAAACTGCGGCCAGTCACTTTTTGAATAATTATGTTTCATTCCACGAACCGGTTTTCGGACCTTTTCAGGTTCATCTTCAAATGGTTCCGGGAAGTTAGATAATTATTTCTAGCATATTGCTGGCTGCTGGCTCTGTGAGAAGAGGATGGAACACGCTTTAATGCTTTATCAGCAGGTCACTACCAGCGGTTTTTATTCTTCGTGAGTGCTCCGTTATTTCCAGTGTTTTTTTTTTTAAGTGGCTCACTCTCTGTGATTTTTATACTCTGGCCGACTTTTAACTTGTGTTTGACTCCTTTCTAACTGTCACCCAGTGCCTGTCCCCGAGTTAGTATGTATTTAACTTCGATTATCTCCATATCTGTGGTTTTATATCCTCCTTTTTCGCTCTTTTATGTATGAGTTCCCCCTTTATACAGGGTGAGTCTCCTAACATTACCGCTGGATATATTTCGTAAACCACATCAAATACTGACGAATCGATTCCACAGACCGAACGTGAGGAGAGGGGCTAGTATAATTGGTTAATACAAACCATAAAAAAATGCACGGAAGTTTGTTTTTTAACGCAAACCTACGTTTTTTTAAATGGAACCCCGTTAGTTTTGTTAGCACATCTGAACATATAAACAAATACGTAATCAGTGTCGTTTGTTGCATTGTAAAATGTTAATTACATCGTAATGATGTGCTAACAAAACTAATGCGGTTCCATTTTAAAAAACGTAGGTTTGTGTTAAAAAACATACTTCCGTGCATTTTTGTATGGTTTGTATTATACAATTACACTAGCCCCTCTCCTCACGTTCGGTCTGTGGAATCGATTCGTCAGTATTTGATGTGGTTTACGAAATATATCCAGCGGTAATGTTAGGAGACTCACCCTGTATAAAGGGGGAACTCATACATAAAAGATCGAAAAAGGAGGATATAAAACCACAGATATGGAGATAATCGAAGTTAAATACATACTAACTCGGGGACAGGCACTGGGGGACAGTTAGAAAGGAGTCAAACACAAGTTAAAAGTCGGCCAGAGTATAAAAATCACAGAGAGTGAGCCACTTAAAAAAAAAACACTGGAAATAACGGAGCACTCACGAAGAATAAAAACCGCTGGTAGTGACCTGCTGATAAAGCATTAAAGCGTGTTACATCCTCTTCTCACAGAGCCAGCAGCCAGCAATATGCTAGAAATAATTATCTAACTTCCCGGAACCATTTGAAGATGAACCTGAAAAGGTCCGAAAACCGGTTCGTGGAATGAAACATAATTATTCAAAAAGTGACTGGCCGCAGTTTTATGTAACTTATTTACATTCAGTTAACGGTCACGGGTTCTAAAATATTCGTAATGGATAAGCTTAACAAGCAGGTGTCTGACGACAGAATAACAGAACATCTCAGATTCTGAGTCGGATCCTGCATGTACAGGATAGGTTCGAAAAAAACAATATTACGGATGTAGCCTTGATCGACCAGACAGCTGCTTATGATTCTATCAGTTACTGTAAATTGTTAAAAAAGATACGTGGGCTTACAAAAGACTACGGTGTCACCAAACTTTTTGAGGAATTATCAGAAGCGCAAAGTTCTATGTAGACTTTCAGGATAACGTCGTCGATGGTGGTGTCGCAAAAATGGGTTACCACAAGGAACTGTGTTGGCTCCTACTCTTTTTAACACCAAAACTAATAACCAGTCGCTTCCAGAGCACACCAGGAGTTTTCTTTATTAAAGTGGTCTGGCTCTGCAATGCAGGCTAAATATTTTTACGAATAAGTTTATCTGGCAGATGCATTGAAGAAGAAGAGTACTGATCACAATAACAACCAACTTCATGTAAACACAATTCCCTCTTAACCACAGACAGTCACATCCTAAACTCAGTTTCTCATGGCAAAGAATTAATTAGATGCTACGCCATATTCAAGATATGTAGATTTGACACTTTATCGCGCCTTCGCCTACAAGCAGCATTACCTTAACAAAATACTGAAATTTGAAGACAGATAAGTGGGAAGTGGCTGTACATGAGGCTCTCAGTCACGAATTTTAAATTCAAATGCATTATCAGTTTGCTGTACCCCGTCTGGTACACATCTGTGCATGCCAAAGAGGTCAATAAAACAGAGAACAGTCTTGTTACTGGATGTTTGCGGCCTATACCGCTCGCCATGGTGTATCACCTGTCAAGTGTTGGTCTCCGTGACATCCGTCGCGAGATGGCTGCCAGTGTGGAAGAAACAAACTTGTGCCCGAAACCTAGCAATCTATTACATTATTATGAACCAACCTTTCAAACACTGAGGTCGAAGAAAAGTTTTATGAAAACCAGAAACATCTTGCAAACGGCTCCATTCAAGGTGAGAATACAAACGCGGAAAGTACAAGCTGTAAGCGATCCTCGTTGACCTCAACCACCTGAAAATCTTCCTCCTCGCTACTTGTAAAGCTGAACAATGAGGCGTACTATCTCCACGCTTAGGATTCGAAGGTTTCAGATATAATCTCCAAAAATGGTGATTTCCAGACACCACTACCAACTGCGACTGCAGAGAAGCGCAAAACTTGGACTACTAGCCTTGCTGTCGATCTGTTCCGTATCTTGCACCGAGAAAGATTTACTTCAGGAGGCTTCAAATATCCTTGATGTTGCCCGCTTTCGGTCGTGTATGGTGTAATATTCCATGTACTAGTAACTGGATGTGTTTATTTTCTGCAACTTGTTTTGCTATTTCTATAATTTTTTGTTTGTTTGTATTGGAGCTACTTACACAACTATGAAACAAAATGAAACACTCGGTTGAAGAGCTGTGGACTATACCGCTGCCAGCCCTCCCCTGTCCATATGGAGCAGGGGCATGAAATTACAATAACGGAAAAAAATCACAGTACTGAGGCATGAAGGAATGAAACAACAGTTCGGAAAAAGTATTTTCACGTTTTTTTCAAAACACCATTGAGCGGAGAATACATGTTACATCGGTAGTATTTTTAAGGAATCGTTTTGAAAATCGTAGCTCCTACACAGCACTGAAACACAGATTTAGTTCAGAATTTTAGCACAATTTGGTGACCAAAATTAAGCCCCAGCAGCCAATTTCAGGGGAAATGTGTTGGTTCCCAGATGTGCTGGGCGCGCACTGTAACGGCATGCGCATCTTTCCGCTCTGTTTGCTCAGTGGTCCCGGGATAAAACAGCTGAGTGACCCCTCGCCTGATTCTCATCCTCCTTAATTACAGCGAGCGACCTCTTTTTCAGTGATACTTACTCAGCACTGTGCGCGCACGTGTACATGCTCTCGCTTTCACGACACTCACAGCTAGTAATTATATGGAATTAATCGCTGTTATGAAGAGATCATGAAACAAATTCGCACATGGAATGAAAAAAGATGACACAGGTCGGTTTGTGTTCAGTTGCCAAGAGACGGCACGTTACAGTAAATCTGTACTGTAAATGTGATGTTTAAGTGACTGTCATCGTCCTCGTACGCTGTCGTCATCAAAGGCGAGCGGTCTACCCGACGGGAGGCCCTCGTCACACGACATTATTATTTATCAACACGATGGCGCTCGACATTGATACGGTCGTCTCAGATCTTGATGGTGAAATACATTTTCATCATCTGAAACTGGAAACGTAGCGTACGATTCCTGATCGCCAGACGGCCGTTGTGGCCGAGCGGTTCTAGGCGCTTCAGTCTGGAACCGCACGACCGCTACGGTCGCATGTTCGAATCCTGCCTCGGGCATGGATGTGTGTGATGTTCTTAGGTTATTTAGGTTTAATTAGTTCTAAGTTCTAGGGGACTGATGACCTCCGATGTTAAGTCCCATAGTCCTCAGAGCCATTTGAAACTGATCGCCAGATTTTGCATCATTGCCCTAGTTTAAACAATTCTGCAGTCTATATGTACATGTACAGGGATAGTCTGAAAATGACACTCAAGGGCTTGGCAGAGGGTTCGTCGAACCACCTTCACAATAATTCTCTATTATTCCAATATCGTACAGTGCGTGGATTGGTTCAAACAATGGTTCAAATGGCTCTGAGCACTATGGGACTTAACATCTGTGGTCATCAGTCCCCTAGAACTTAGAACTACTTAAACCTAACTAACCTAAGGACATCACACACATCCATGCCCGAGGCAGGATTCGAACCTGCGACCGTAGCAGTCACGCGGTTCCGGACTGAGCGCCTAGAACCGCACGGCCACCGCGGCCGGCGCGTGGAATGGACAAGCAGATATATCTTTCCGTATGAACTCCGATTTCCCTTATTTTATTATGATGATCTTTTCTCCCTATGTAGGTCGGCGTCAACAAAATATTTTCGCAGGAGGAGAAAGTTGCAGATTGATGTTTCGTGTGAAGATTCCACTGCATCGAAAAACGCCTTTGTTTTAATGATGTCCACCCAAAATCCTGAATCACGTCAGCGACACTCTCTCCCCTATTTCGCGATAATACAAAACGTGCTACCCTTCTTTGAGCTTTCTCGATGTACTCCCTTAATCCTATCTCTTAACGATGCCAGATCGCGTAGCAGTACTCTAGAAGAGGACGGACAAGCGTAGTGTAAGCAGTGTATTTAGTAGATCTGTTACATTTTCTAAGTATCTGCTAATAAAACGTAGTCTTTGGTTTGTCTTCCCCACAACATTTTCGATGTTTTTTCCAGTTTAAACAATTCGTAATTGTCCTCCTAGGTATTTAGATGAATTTACGGCCTTTAGATTTGTCTGATTTATCGTGTAACCGAAGTTTAGCGGATTCCTTTTATCACTTATATCGATGACCTCACACTTAACGTTACTTAGGGTCAATTGCCAATTTTTGCACAATACAGATATATTTTTTAAATCGTTTTGCAATTTGTTTTGATCTTCTGATTACTTTACCAGACGATAAAGGACAACATTATTTGCAAACAACCTAAGACGGCTGCTCAGATTGTCTCCTAATTCGTTTATATAGATAAGGGCCTATAAAACTACCTTGGGGAACGCCGGAAACCACCTCTGTTTTACTCGATGACTTTCCGTCAATACTACTAACTGTAACCTCTCCGACAGGAAACCACGAGTCCAGTCACATAACTGAGACAATATTCCATAAGCACGGAATTTCACTACGAGCCGCTTGCGTGGTACAGTGTCAAAAGCATCGTGGAAACCTAGATATACGGAATCAATTTGAAATCTCTTGTCAATAGCTCTCAACATTTCGTGTGTGAAAAGAGCTAGTTGCGTTACAGAAGAAGGATATTTTCTAAATCCGTGTTGTCTGTGTATCAAAAGACCGTTCTCTTCGAGGTAATTCATAATGTTCGAATGCAATATATGCTCCAAAATCCTACTGCATATGGACGTTAACTATATGGGCCTATAATTAAGGTGATTACTCCTACTAACTTTCCTGAATATTGATGTGACCTGTGCAACTTTACAGTCTTTGTGTACGGATCTTCCGACGAGCGAGCGTACGTATATGATAGTTAAGTGTGAAGCAATTGCATCAGCGTGCTCTGAAAGGAACGTGATTGGCATACGGTCCGCACCGGAAGACTTGCTTTTATTAAGTGATTTAAGTTACTTCACTGTTCCGAGGATATCTACTTCTAAGTTACTCATATTGACAGCTGTTCCTGATTGGAATTCTGGCATATTTACTTCGTTTTCTCTGAGAGTAATTCTGCTTTGGTAGCACTGTCGTCGATAGTATTTCCATTGCTGTCCCGCAGAGAAGGCGCTGATTGAGTCTTGTCACCAGCATACTTCACATACGACCAGAATCTCTTTGGGGTGATCGAGTGAGGACTGTACTGTCGGTATAAGGTGATGTTAATGATGTGCCGCTCATCGCTTCTACATCTACAACTACGTAAATACTACGCGAGCAACATTTAAGTGCATAGCGGAGAGCACACCGTACCAACATTATCAATTTTTTTCCTATTCCATTTGCATACTGAGCGAGTGAAATATAACGCTAAATGCCCCAGTACGCGGTCTAACCTCTCTTAGTTTGTCCACAAGTTTCCTACGTGAGATATACAATGGTTGAACAGTCACTATCAAACACAAATTCCCAAAGCTTTTCCAACAGGATTCCGCAAGAACCACTGCGTCTCTATACCAAGGATTATCATTGAAGTTTCCCGACAATTTCTGTTACGCTTCCGTATGGGTTATACTGCTCGGGGACTTTATTCTCAGCAGGTCCTATAGCGCTTATAATGGACGCCTCAAATCTTTATGGTCGAAATTAAACAGCCAGTGGAATATTGAAAACTGACTAAGGTGAGGTAGTGAAACAATAGTCGAAAATAAACATTTCAGGTGGTAAAACGACTTAAATGTGCTAATGTGCTAAGCTTGTGAGGCACGTGTTTGAAAACTGTTTACGTTTCATTAAAAAAACAACTGTCTGCGTTTTTGTTTCATAACCGACAACTGTCAGTCCCAAAATCGTTGGTGGTGCTACCTCGAAAAATAACGCACAATCACCTGCGATTTCTCCACAGCGGAGTTCGCTCCTGCGTACAATTGAGTACTTTTTGTCATAGATGGACAAGCACTCGTTATAGGAACACGAAAAATTGCATTTAATGAGAGGTACAACAAGATGCACTCAAAAACTGATGTCATTCTTGACCATTTATAAATTTTATTCTGCCGTGCGCGTTCCGCACGGGGACTCTACAAGGGAAATTGGTGAAACCTCCCCCTTCCTAAATGACCTGCTGGATTGCGACATAATTGACCGTTATCGCCTAAGCCTAATGAAATTTTACAGTGAGTGCGACTATCGTTGCCGAAGGAAAATAGTACCGGTTAGAAGGAGGAAAGTGTGCAACATATCCTTCTGACAAAAGAATCTATTCTAAACCTAATCTAAATACTGATAATAATTTTGAAATGGGTGGAATATAGTGCAATCGCTCACGAACCACACATGCGGGAAAAGGGTACCACGTCATATTTTTAATATAAAAAATTACTGATTAGCAAAAAAGGAATAATTAAACGGTTGCCAGACCACTAGGACAATGAGTCTCCAGAAACTTAAGAAATGTAATGGCGAAGAAAATCAAGCAAATAATCAATGGCGTGGCAACGCTTTTCCACAACACAAAAGCAAACGAGAAAATAAATGAATCAGAAAGCACTGAGTTAGCAAAATGGTTCAAATGGCTCTGAGCACTATGGGACTTAACATCTGTGATCATCAGTCCCCTAGAACTTAGAACTACTTAAACCTAACTAACCTAAGGACATCACACCCATCCATGCCCGAGGCAGGATTCGAACCTGCGACCGTAGCAGTCGCGCGGTTCCGGACTGAGCGCCTAGAACCGCTAGACCACAGCGGCCGGCCTGAGTTAGCAGTTACTTAATCTGAAATACTAAATTTTGAAAGCAAAATTGAATAAAGTTACTGGTTAAATAAATGACTGGCTGTAACTGAAACTTCGTTACATAAAAAAAAGACTGTCAGTAACCTAAGCGTAACGTAATACAAAATTGGGAAAAGGGCAAGCAATTTATTTTTAAGTATTGAAAGATTGCATTGAATTTACATTAAGCAAATGAGCAACTGAATTTACTTTTAACATAAGAAAAATAAGGTACCACCGGCCGGGGAGGCCGAGCGGTTCTAGGCGCTACAGTCTGGAACCGCGTGACCGCTACGGTCGCAGGTTCAAATCCTGCCTCGGGCATGGATGTGTGTGATGTCCTTAGGTTAGTTAGGTTTAAGTAGGTCTAAGTTCTAGGGGACTGATGACCTCAGAAGTTAAGTCTCATAGTGCTCAGAGCCATTTGAACCAAATAAGGTACCTATCAAGCCAGCAGAAGTCACTCGCTAAGCTAAATACAAAATAAATGAAATTGTGCACGCTTAATTTGTGCTGTATCTTTAGTTATTAGTTTTGCCAGTGAGATTTTACATTACTTTGAGTCAGTGAAGTTAATACTCAAAACTGCAAATTCGTTAAGCTTCTGTTATGCAGTACAAGAATGAACAGTTACTGACGCAGCAGAATTTAGACTTAAACTGAGCCGGCCGGTGTGGCCGAGAGGTTCTAGGCGCTTCAGTCTTGAACCGCGTGACCGCTACGGTCGCAGGTTCGAATCCTGCCTCGGGCATGGATGTGTGTGATGTCTTTAGGTTAGTTAGGTTTAAGTAGTTCTGTGTTCTAGGGGACTGATGACCTCAAATGTTAAGTCCCATAGTGCTCAGAGCCATTTGAACCATTTGAACTTAAACTGATTGTCCGCAAACAAACAAAATTGGCAGTTAACGGTTAATCAGTTTTCATATTTTTACGACACTCAGTGATTGTATGGAAAGGAAAAATACTCTGCTTGGTAATAATGTCTGAAGACAATGACAACACATGTGTCCTAAGTGTTTTAACTGTTGCAGGTTATTATTCAAGAAAATTATTGAAGTTTGTGAAAGAAATGCCACTGGGTAATGCCTGTACAATATTAATAATACTCTGTCAATTAAGAGTCTTGCGATGTTGTAGCTGTACGGACGACGGAGAATGTAGCCAACGAAAATGCTGAACCGCTGCTGTTTCCGAACCACGAGTCGTTTCCAGAGCCACAGATAATTGTGCGATAGACAACAGTTAGAACTGCAGCTTTCTCCGCCTATCCGCTCCGACCGTGCTCTCAATACACTATGTGATCAAAAGTATCCGGACACCCCAAAAAATATACGTTTTTCATATTAGGTGCACTGTGCGGCCACCTGCTGCCAGGTACCCATATCAGCGATGTCAGTAGCCATTAGATATCGTGAGAGAGCAGAATGGGGCGCTCTGCGGAACTCACGGACTTCGGGCGTGGTCAGGTGATAGTGTGTCACTTATGTCTTACGCCTGTACGAGATATTTCCACACTCCACTGTTTCCGATGTGATAGTGAAGTGGAAACGTGAAAGAACACGTACAGCACAAAAGCGTACAGGCCGACCTCATCTGTTGACTGACAGAGACTGCCGACAGCTGAAGAGGGTCGTAATGTGTAATAGGAAGACATCTATCCTGACCATCACACAGGAATTGCAAACTGCATCAGGATCCACTGCAAGTACAAGGTCCGGCAGAAAAACCTCCCCTTTAAGGAAAGCTAATAAAAACAAAACCAAATAAGGTAGAACAATTTTATTTATACTAAATAAAAGTACATATTATGCCATTTTAGAAAATACTCTTATGGTCTTACTTTTTAAATAAAACATCCCTTAAATGGCTTCCTGCACTGTCGACACACTGATTGAGTCTTTCCCTGAAGTTATTCATTACTCTTTGAGTCATTTCAGGTGGAATAGTTTCAACCTCTTGTGTAATTGCTTCTTTCAGGGCTCGTAAAGATTGTGGACGTTGTTCATAAACTTTTGCTTTTAAATAGCCCCAAAGAAAGAAATCACAGGGCGTTAAGTCCGGCGATCGTGGGGGCCAGCCAATGTCTCCACGCAACGAGATCACATGTCCAGGAAACATTTCCTTCACCAATGCCAGTGACTGCCGCGCTGTGTGGGCTGTAGCATCATCTTGCTGGAACCACACGTTCTCTATTTCACCAAAAAACTATGACAGTTAAGCGGGAGGTGAGAAAACTTGGTTTTCATTATCGAGCGGTTGCTCATAAGCCACACATCACGCCGGTAAATGCCAAAAGACTCCTCGCTTGGTGTAAGGAACGTAAACATTGGACGATTGAACAGTGGAAAAACGTTGTGTGGAGTGACGAATCACGGTCCACAATGTGACGATCCGATTTCAGGATGTGGGTATGGCGAATGCCCGGTGAACGTCAGCTGCCAGCGTGTGAAGTGCCAATAGTAAAATTCGGAGGCGGTGGTGTTATGGTGTGGTCGTGTTTTTCATTGAGAGGGCTTGCATCCGTTGTTGTTTTTCGTGGCACTATTACAGCACAGGCCTACTTTGACGTTTTAAGTACCTTCTTGCTTCCCACTGTTCAAGAGCAATTCGAGGATGGCGATTGCATCTTTCAACACGATCGAGCACCTGTTCACGATAGGCCTGTGGCGGAGTGGTTGGTTACACGACAACAACATCCCTGTGATGGACAGGTCTGCACAGAGTCCTGACCTGAATCAACCGACATCGATACCTCTCCTCAGTGCAGCCTCCGTGAAGAATAAGTTACCATTCCTCAAGAAATCTTCCAGCACCTGATTGAACGTATGCCTGCGAGAGTGGAAGCTGTCATCAAGGCTAAGGGTGGGACAACACGATATTGAATTCCAGCACTTCCGATGGAGGGTGCCACGAACTTGTAAGTTATTTCAACCAGGTGTTCGGATACTTTTGATCACATAGTGCTTCTGTCACCGTGGATAGAAGCTTACAATAGCGGATTCATGAACGCGCCTCCATAGCGTCCGTCTATGCGATGGTTTCGACTCACAGGTAAAGGCCGTTCGGGTCGTGGTGGTATATTAAATTTTCGCTGCCACTACTTGGTTGGAAAGGGGATGAGAGGTGGTTGCGTGAAGTTCCTGATCACCTGTCTTTACTCCAAGCTCCCGGATTTAATTCCAGATCTAATGAAGTGAGGGCATTTGACTGTGTTGTCGACGATTCGTACGCCGGACGGAGATGTCAACCTCGGCGACCCCTTTGGTGCTATTGGACTGGAGCAGGTTTCTAACCTCTCTCTTCCCTCATCGTCAACACACATCACAAAGAAAACACTGCACTATACACGCATCCATTAAAGTCACCTATACTCCACAAATACATATGCGACACAACTATTACATTATGCGCCAGGAAAGGGTCCAATGTGGGCGGAAGAACACCCTTTCCTGCAAACAGCTGGACCGATCCCTTGGAATATCGCAGCCAACGATGATACATATATATCAAAAAAAGTTTTGCATCACCCTGGTTCCCAGAACTCCTGAAGATAGACGTTGACTGTGGATATTGTATCACAAACACAGTCCCTTTGAAACGTCCCCTTTAAACAATTGTACACGACTGTGCCTAAACTGACACACAATAATTTTAGCGCAACGCAATCTGACTATCAAAAATCCCTACAAAGGAATGGCCCAGACAAACATTTAACTATACCTTTCACAAATCACTTACCTCACAACAATCTTCGTTACTCGAACTACTGCAATACAGCGAGCGCCAATACTGCCAGCTAAATAAAAGATTCAAACTACGGAAGGCACTAACTACTGATAGGGATAGTTAGCAAATGAAAGATATTAATAGAGAACAAACAATGTATTT
This sequence comes from Schistocerca cancellata, assembly GCF_023864275.1. Lineage (NCBI taxonomy): Eukaryota > Metazoa > Arthropoda > Insecta > Orthoptera > Acrididae > Schistocerca > Schistocerca cancellata. The sequence continues at coordinate 146,155,895 of NC_064629.1, forward strand.
ACCTTAATAGTCATAATATATATAGCAGTTCATGACAAATTACAAAACTCCGCCATCTCTCTCCCCACATCCACCACTGCTGGCGGCTCACCTCCAACTGCGCAACGCTACGCGCTGTTCACATCCAGCTGCCGCTGCCCAACGCTACAATGGCAGACAACAATGCAAACTAGCCACAGGCTGCACACAACACAGCCAGTGATTTTCATACAGAGCGCTACGTAACGTTGCCAATAAGAAAACATAAACAGCCTACTTACATAGCCCCCATGCTCCCCACAAAAAATTTTACAAAATATTTTTGGGCAGTGGCCAATAATGATTTGAAAAATTTTTTCATAATTACAATAACAAAGATATCAAATGCACACACTTATTTATACAATGTTGGTCAAAAGCTAAAATTTTCTCACAGTCCATAAAGACAGTCCTGATCATTCATCACAGTAAAACTGCCGTTTCTTTTATCAAAGTCTAAGCAGTAAAAGACAATGCACACGGAAGTAGTGGATGTCCATGCAGTCTTGAAGAAGTAGTGTTGTCCTTCCAACAGAAAGACAGTGCTGACTCTTGACATGCTGACAGGTAATGGGCCACAACAGAGCAAACCCACAGCAGAGTCAGTCGACGTTTTGAAGAAGATTGGTAGGTAGGTCATCACAGAGCAGACCCACTGTAGTCCTGGTAGAGAGTATGGTATTGGTGGGTCATCAGAGGTGCAGACCCACTGTAGTCCTTGTAGAGATGGCCAGCAGCCATCTGTTGCGATTGTGCAGATGCACATTCACCATCGAAGAGTCTTGCGGAGAATTTTGCAAGTCCATAAACCACCACTTATGCACTCACAAAAATTTTGGAATTGTCCTTAGAACCAGCAATGCTGTTATCCAGTCCCTTGCTGAATAATCAACACACGTGCAAACACTAACAGTCCCTACTTCTCACATATTGTCCATATACTATGACCAACAGAAAAGTGTGCAGGGAAATGGATGCTTACAAGTTACTTAATTTGATGAACTGGTGTCAATTACAATATTATAACATAAGAATACAATTACAAAGATACAAAATACACCATTAAAAACATAATAATACAGATAACATTTGTGGTAATATGGGCTTTACAAAAGAATTGAACTAACATATACATCAGTGTTACAGGAATTATGACATGAGTACATACATAAAAGATCAGAATAACTTGCGAAACATCAACTTCACACATGAGCATTAAAACAAAACAGAATAAATAATGTCTAAACATCTTTACAAAGAAAATAACATATTATTAATGCCAATTATATTTGAGGATAACAGTATTCCTCATCATAGTGAATGTAGCTTAGTATTAGAAGAAGAAAAAATTCTATGAAACTACACAGAGACAGGAAGAAAATAAATACACCAGGGTACACAAACACATAGTGGGATAACACAAAAGGAAAGGACAGGGTTTGTTTCATTGCAGTATTTTGCAAACAAAACTTTCTTTGCTTCTTGGAGATCTCCCTTCATTCATCATTATTCCCAAAAAGTCCTATCTATACCTCCTTCCTGTATTCTATTCATATTTCTTTCAAAATAATTGTTTCTCATTGTACAATACTCATTTTGGCCCAAATCTTTTTCATATAACTTCGCAATGCATTTTTTACCTATTCTCCATAGTCTGTTTCTTATATAGTCTACCCCTCTTAAGCTAACTTAAATCTACTGAGCTCAGATGCTAAACTAAGGGATGAGGCAATGCGGCAGCACATAACAAATTAACACAAACAGCAATGCAAGCAGCAGTAAATCTAAATTACCGAGCAATGCAACATTACAACTAATATGAGCCAATGTGCAGCAACAAGAAAACTAAATCCATAGTAAAACTGGCTTAACAGCGTAATACAAAGTCAAATTCTGTAACATTATGCCTGGCAAACAGCAGCAGCAAATATAAAAAATATAAAACTTATATCTATACATGACAAAGCTCAAGCAGAAAAAATATTACAGTAAAAATGGCCATGTTTAATACTTATGTCACATCTTAACACTAGAGTGATGCATCACAAAAACTTACTCTACGAAAAAAAATTACCAAGTAGTTGAAAAGAAGATTATGTATGCAGTTCCTGTTATTAGTCCCTTCTTATTGTTCTTTCCATTCCAAGAGCTCCTTTTTCGAAGAATGTGGGTCATAAAATAATTATTTAATAGATCTGTTGACAGAAAGTGTTCACATTAGCAAATGCATTTAATTTTATTTTATGACACCAATGCTGCAAGACAGCTGGAAATCAGATATCAAATGAAATAAGCAATTACACAAACCAAAGCATAAAAACATCATTCAATAGCTATGTGGCATTTCGTAAGTCAGTAGCTCTCAACTCTCGTAGAAAGACACTTCTAATAATCAGGTGTGCAGATGTGCGAATATTTCCCATCAATTCATAAGCATTTCAGTAATTAGCACAAAGTACGAGTAGCCATATGTTTTCAAGTAACGAGCGTGTCGCATTTGCAATGTTTTCTCTAAAGGAATGTCAATGGCGAGGATAATGGCCTCCCTTTTTTTTTTTTTCTACCTGAGCGTCTGAAAAGGCTTGTTCTCCAGGTGTCTGACACAGCTGTGTGCCCACGACACACGTGCAGGTGGTCACTTAACTTTCTTATGGAAATATTTACGACAGCAGTTTCCGCTACAGTGACAGTCTCATATAAAAATATTTCACAGGTCAAGAATCTGTAGAAACAAAATCCTATAAATATAAGTGTCCAAAAAATTTTCGCCGGCATTGTGATACATTCACGCATTTACACACATTTCATAACTCTTAAAGTACGATTCTTGGTTTCCAACAACCTTTTTCACAAACCAGAGTCCCTAAACACTACTCATTATTCCTTACCTTATTCGTCGACACTTCTTCAATATTTCATCATAACAGCTACATGGCTTAACCAAATAACTCATACAGCATCAGCCTATTAATCATAAACATACCTCAGCAGCATAATACACATCGTCGTTGTAATAATAACATCATAACACCTCAGTCAAATCTCAAAAAAGTTGTAGCTTTCTGCAATAATTTCAAACCATAAAAAATATTCTCTGCTCATTTCAATAGCGTTATCTACCTCAAACGTACTTTAAAATCATTCTCCCTTACCAAATACATCATTCAAAGCTCTCATAGTATCACAATGGTACCAAAAAAATATGAACAGTTCACAAAGTACAGACAAAATACAATTTCGTAAGTGTGAAGTTATCCAATGGTGTAATCACGTAAACATCTGTCAATGACGTAATAAAAAAGTTTGTCTCTCTCAGTTAAATGATCAGATAGCTGTGTAATTTGTGTTAGAGAAATATGGTACCGATGTGTAAAATTGTATAAGCAAATACCATATTAGCTAGGGCTCCTTGTGCTTGCCAAACACATGGTACACAAAGCAGGCGTGTACCCCCCTGAGGATTAATGTAATTATACCCTCAGGTGTTACAGATTACAGCAATGGAATGAAATGTATCACAGAAAACTTTCTTTGTAATTCAAAAATCTTTAAAAATAAATGTTTTAAGTACAAAATTAATCACTGAAATGCTTGTCCTGTAGCGCTAAATGTGCATCTTGTTGTAAGATAATCTCTGGGGAAGTGTCGTAGTTATTTTCCTCCAAAAGCTAAGTTCTGCAGAAGCCAATGTAATTACCTCATGATAAACAAAAGTGAAATGCTTTGCGTAGAGATATCTTAGTTATTACGCTTATTGCCGTGATGAAGAAAGTACTGTGCTGTAACGTATTGTTGTGCTACGGAAAAGGCTGTCTCATTGTAGCTGTACCACAAAAGTTACTACTAAAACATGTTTTGCTTTCCAGAAGAATTCAGAAAAAACTGTGCCGATATAAAACAGATACACCGCAAAAGCAACATTGTAAATTGTCACTCATTAGTAACGTCGTGATATAATCGTGTAGCTGTCACATAAACTAACCACTGTGTCATCTGGTATCTCTCAGAAAGTACTTTAATTCAGAATGTATTTTCAATTGAACCAAAATGTTGCATTAAAATCTCATTAGCAGTAGCAGATATAATGTTATTTTTCTCGGAGCCAGCCGGCGTACGTGTATGCCTGCGGTGCATGTCATTGTCTGTCTCTTTGTTGCCGCGCGTCGTTATTGGGATTTGGAGACCCAACTTCTACAAATTCACCGTGACAAGAATCCCGCCAGTTCTGATGCAGTTCAGGTCTGTCGTTACGATCATATCGTCTGTCGTCATGTCGGTAGATTCCATAGTTTCTTTCTTGTCGGTCACGTGGTGGAGAATTTCTCCCTGAGTCGTAACTGAGCGCTGGACCGTTGCGTCTAAAGTTATTCTGTCTCCCTTGATAATAATTGTTTTGGTTCCCATATTGTCTGTTTCTCTGATTGACTCTGTGATAGTCATTACCGCGGAAAGGTGATCTTTCCCTGTAACTATTACTCTGCCAGTGGTTGTCATATGGGTGGTGTCTGTTTTGGTCACGATTTACGTTATGAGAATAGACTTGTCGCGTCCAGTTATTATTTCTTTCATCGCGGAATTGCGACGGATGTGACCTGTAGTTGTTGTGTTCCTGTTTTCGCATCCCGCGACTATCTGTGTCAATTTCTAATTCTTGTAGGGGTCCCTGAAAAGCTTCAATGTCGTCTTTGCAACGTCCTGCCAAAATAATATGTCGTAAATGTTCAGGCAGTTTGATTAAGCAAATGCGGATTAGTTCTGAGGGGCTGTATGGGTTTGACAGGTACTGATTCTTGTGCAACATGTCTTCAAAATATTTGACAAGACTGGAAAATTCAGATTGTTCAAAGTGTTTCATCATCATGATGCTATGTTTTACTCGGTCTCGTGTGGCTTGAGACCAATATGCTGAGAGGAAGGCATGGTAAAATTCTCCTTCACTGTGGCAATCGTGAATGACCGATCGCATTCTTACAGCTGGTTCATTCTCTAAGTAGCCACACATAAATTCTAACCTGTGCTCCAATGACCAGTTAGGAGGGAAACAATGAGAGAATTGATGGAGCCACGCTTGTGGATGAATGTCATTGGCAGAATTCTTAAACGTTTTGAATTTACGTGTAGTAATGAACAGCTTATAGTCAAAATCATCGTGTCGGCGAGTAGCATATCAGTCATTGTTACGTCGTGTCGGCGGTTCCATCTCAAAATTCGGTGTACCTTGCCAATTTCTTTCATAATTTCCGAAGTGCCCTGAATTATTATTTTGTGGCTGTTCCGTATTTCTATGTCCCTCTTCCCGTGTTGGAGCGCGCGTGTCCTCTGAAATATGTAATTCTTGTATTACCTGCGTCAACTGAACTTGTACATCCCGGATTTCTCTTTTGTTCTGTGTATTGATTTGATTTTGATTTTGTTTGAATTTTCTTATTTCTTCATACTCTTCTGTGTCAGTGAAGGCTACGGGTCTTGTGTCATTCAGATCATCATCTACCTTTGTAGATAAGTTAGTGAACTGATCCGAAAGTTCGGCTACTTTCTCCGATAGTGTACTTATTTCCTCAGTGTGTTTTTCTGAACCAAGTTTCAGAGTGTCCATTTGTGTTGAAATCGTATCTACTGTGTACTTTAAGTTTTCTTGAGTTTTTGCAAATTGCGTAACCGAATCGGTAGATGCAACTAAGTCAATTTTAGCTTGCAAGGTGTCGTGATTTTCATGATCAATAGTTTGCGGTTCTTTTATGGCTGCTTCATGATTCTGTAATGCATTTTCATGACGCGAAAAAATAGGTTGGAAATGCTCACAAATTTGTGTTTTTACGTCATTACAGACTTTCTGACATTTCGATTCAATGTTATGTAACTCAGCAGTTAAATCTTCACGTGTTTGTTCGAGAGTTTGTTCCAATGAGTCTAACTTTTGAAGCTGTTGCTGTGTTTGTCTCTGATTTTGTTCCATTGTGTCTAACTTTTGAAGATTTTGTCCCATTTGTTTCTGATTTTGTTCAAGCGTTGTGTCTAACTTTTGTAGCCTTTGTCCCACTTGTTGCATTAACTGTAACAACAGTGCACTGGTGTCTGAAACATGTTCCTCAGTGCTATTCGGCAGCGCATTTGAACCGGCAATATTCGCAGTTTGAATAGCAGAAAATGTGTCTTGACTTATTTGAGAAAAGGGTGAGGACGCAAAACCTGAATCTACAGTATTTGCAAGATTGTGTCCTGTCATTTCGGATTCCTGAGGCAAGCTGTTGCCGACCGATCGATCGATAATGCTTCCCTGTTCACTAATTGTTTCACTGTCTACACCATTGTTTGCTGCCCGCTCCATTTCCCTGTGTACAATTACCAAATTACTACTTGGAATGTCTGTTAATTCATTACTCGGTGGTGCTGATAAGCTACGCTCGTCGTCACTATTATTTCTCAGTTTACTTTGGAGCCTAGTGTTACGTTTTTCACACGCCATTATGGTGACAATATTTCACACGATAACACAGAAAAACACAATTTGAAGAGCAAACATAAGAGAACACATTAACATAGCACTGAAAATAATATCTAGTTAATTGCAAGCGCAGCTGCGAAATACATGGTGCAAATCTACATGCATGCCACAACTGTTTTACTGTACAACAATGAAAGACTGCAACTACAAACGAAGTTCTCTCTATAATAACGCGCTAGCAATAAACAAAATCTACACTAATTACACAAACTACAAGAAAAAATCAGAAGATTCCAGTGAGGTATCCTAGGCTAAGGGTCGACATCCCCTTAGAACATTTATACAAGACTGTGCCTAAACTGACACACAATAATTTTAGCGCAACGCAATCTATCAAAAATCCCTACAAAAGAATGGCCCAGACAAACATTTAACTATACCTTTCACAAATCACTTACCTCACAACAATCTTCGTTACTCGAACTACTGCAATACAGCGAGCGCCACTACTGCCAGCTAAATAAAAGATTCAAACTACGGAAGGCACTAACTACTGATAGGGATAGTTAGCAAATGAAAGATATTAATAGAGAACAAACAATGTATTTACCTTAATAGTCATAATATATATAGCAGTTCATGACAAATTACAAAACTCCGCCATCTCTCTCCCCACATCCACCACCGCTGGCGGCTCACCTCCAACTGCGCAACGCTACGCGCTGTTCACATCCAGCTGCCGCTGCCCAACACTACAATGGCAGACAACAATGCAAACTAGCCACAGGCTGCACACAGCACAGCCAGTGATTTTCATACAGAGCGCTACGTAACGTTGCCAATAAGAAAACATAAATAGCCTACTTACACCTTTGACTGTTCAGACACGTTACTAAAACCGCCCAAAGATGTAAACACCTATTCACGAGAAGCGCCTATTAGACGGAGGGGGTCCGACAGCCCGTTAGTTCCGATCATTCCACCAGGAAGGAGGTACACGGCTCGTGTTTTCTGTAGTTCAAGCATGCCTAGGCGGTCAATACCACGGTTCGATCGTGTCTGCATAGTTACTTTGTGCCAGGAAGGGCTCTCAACAAGGGAAGTGTCCAGGCGTCTCGGAGTGAACCAAAGCGATGTTGTTCGGACATGGAGGAGATACAGAGAGACAGAAACTGTCGATGACATGCCTCGCTCAGGCCTCCCATGGGCTACTACTGCAGTGGATGACCGCTACCTACGAATTATGCCTCGTATGAACCCCGACAGCAAAGCCATCATGTTGAATAATGCTTTTCGTGCAGCCACAGAACGTTGTGTTACGACTCAAACTGTGCACAACTGGCTGCATGATGCGCAACTTAACTCCCGATGTCCATGCCGAGGTCCATCTTTGCAACCACGACACCATGCAGCGCGGTACAAATGGGCGCAACAACATGCCGAAAGGACTGCTCAGGATTGGCATTACGTTCTCTTCACCGACGAATGTCGCATATGCCTTCAACCAGACAATCGTCGGAGACGTGTTTGGAGACAACCCGGTCAGGCTGGACGCCTTAGACACACTTTCCAGCGAGTGTAGCACGGTGGAGGTTCCCTGCTGTTTTGGGGTGGCATTATGTGGGGCCGACGTACGCCGCTGGTGATCATGGAGGGCGCCGTAGCGGCTGTACGATACGTGAATGCCATCCTCCGTTAGATAGTGCAACCATGTCGGCAGCATATTGGCGAGGCATTCATCTTCATGGACGACAATTCGCGCCCCCATCGTGCACATCTTGTGAATGACTTTCTTCAGGATAACGACATCGCTCGACTAGAGTGGGCAACATGTTCTCCAGACGAGCCTGGGATAGATTGAGAAGGGCTGTTTATGGACGACGTGACCCACCAACCACTCTGAGGGATCTACGCCGAGTCGCCGTTGAGGAGTGGGAGAATCTGGACCAACAGTGCCTTGATGATCTTGTGGTCAGTATGCCATGACGAATACAAGCATGCATCAGTGCAAGAGGACATGCTATTGGGTATTAGAGCTACCGGTGTGTACAGCTATCTGGACCACCACGTCTGAAGGTCCCGCTGTATGATGGTATAACATGCAATGTGTGCTTTCATGAGCAATAAAAATGGGGGAAATGAGGTTTATGTTGATCTCTATTTCAATTTTTTGTACAGGTTCCGGAACTCTCGAAACCGAGGTGATGATATATAGGATCCTGTGGGGGAAAATTCATCGGTAAGCACCCGTCAATATCCCAATGGGATAGACGCAATGAAGATTACAGTGTCACGAAAACTCGTGCAGAAGCAATTAAATAGCTATCATAAATGACACGGGTATGGAATGTGGCCCGGAGCTCAATTCTGTCGACTGATTATTCAACGAAGTACTATAGTGGCGAAGTTCCTGCAGTGTGTATTGTTCGCGGTGAGACATCTTTCAACCTAATAGTGTTTTCAGTTGCCGAAACATCAATATCGGGACTGCTGAAAATCCATACGCCACGCTTGCCTCGCAATCAGTTCGCCAGAAACTGTTATCTATCTGCTTGTGGGCTACAATTTAACAAGATCATCCAATATGACCTATCTGACACCATCTTGTTTGAATAGCGCACATTATCATTCTAGATGTACCGCTATAGTTGTTGGGAATTTTTTCTCTCGATTTACACTGGAAGATGTGGCTTTAACACGACGTTGCTCCTCTCCACTTTAATACTAACCATTTCAGCTTCTGTATTCGACCTTGTCCGACATACCGGTTTGCCACTTTGGCTCCGATGTCGGACGGGGTCTGATACGTTGATTTCTTACTTTTTTTTCCCTCCTGGCCTGCTTGGCAGGCACTCTCAACACGTATCGTTATGTAGTACCAAGTCTAACTATCAAATAGAACAAGTTACCTGCCGTATGCAGGGTGTCCTAGGAGGAATGCTCAGTATTCAGGGATATAACAGGAACGATCATTCGAAGTAAGAAAGTCTGGTAAACATGGTCTATAAAGTACATACTTTAAGAGCTATTAGCACTTTTTCAGTAGAAGAGATGTGTCTGACAGTAGCGAAGATGAAGATGTGCTAATAGCTCCTAAGGAATGCATTTTAGAGCCCGTGTTTAGTCGACTTTTTTTCTTCGAATTTTTGTATCTCTTGTACCCGTGAAGATTGAAAATTCCTCCTGGGACACTCTGCATAATATTAGGCTATGTGCTGAAACATCTGAAAGTGATCATATCCTTTTTGTTAATGAAGATATCAAACAGAAGGCGTATAGTTGACGATGAAAGTTTACAGACATGAGCTGGAAAGTAGAATCGCTTACTCTATGCAATGATATAAATTCTGGTGAATCTGACGTTGCCGACCAAGAACTACAGTATTTTACTGAAGAATGGGTAGACCATGTCCATTCTACAAGATATTTTCTCTTTTCCCGGGTTTTCCATATATCCAATAACTCTGTTTCCTGGCTAACACAGCAGGTGGGTAGAACACTGTTGGTTCAAAATGGTTCAAATGGCTCTGAGCACTATGCGACTTAACTTCTGAGGTGATCAGTTGCCTAGAACCTAGAACTACTTAAATCTAACTAACCTAAGGACATCACACATATCCATGCCCGAGGCAGGATTCGAACCTGTGACTGTAGCGGTCGCGCGGTTCCAGACGGTAGCGTCTAGAACCGCTCGGCCACCACGGTCGGCACACTGTTGGTGAAAAGGTAGTAGTGGAAAGGGTTAATGTCCGTCATCATGTGAACAACAGGTCCCATTATTATTTGGTTGGGAGGAGAGATCCTGTCACACGGCAATCAAGAATCTGTTTGGTTGGGCCCTAATTGAATGTGGCTACGCGCAACAGGAAACACGAATGTTCGAGCGAATGCGGCAAAATTTTATGCTCAATGTGGTGTCACCGCCAGACACCATACTTGCTAGGTGGTAGCTTTAAATCGGCCGCGGTCCATTAGTACATGTCGGACCCGCGTGTCGCCACTGTCAGTAATTGCAGACCGAGCGCCACCACACGGCAGGTCTAGAGAGACGTACTAGGACTCGTCCCCAGTTGTACGACGACTATGCTAGCGACTACACTGACGAAGCCTTTCTCTCATTTGCCGAGAGATAGTTAGAATAGCCTTCAGCTAAGTCCATGGCTACGACCGAGCAAGGCGCCATTAACCATTTCTAGAGAGAGTCTCACTTGTATCATCAAGAATGCTGTATACAAATGATGGATTAAAGTTAAGTATTCCAGCAGCTACGTCCTTTTCTTTATAGCATTCATTACGTATCCTGTTTCAGACCTAGCGCCACCTGCGTGAGTTGACGCGTGCATTTCGGCCTCTTCTTGCAACACAGTGTTGGCTCTTCTGCCAACACTACACTCAATGGGTGCATCGAGTTTGCCGGCCGTCACATTGATCAGTTGCTATGTTGTAAGTTGTTGATGTTAGGTGTAAGTTGTGTATGTCTATAAAACACTAAATATTCCCTTTGGAATATTAGTTCATAATCTCAAAGTACTCACAAGGGAAGCACACACTAAATGGGTCACTGACTTTGTACATGTTTCGCACGCTTGTGTTTCACACTTAAATATAACAACTGGCGCTCTATTACGACGTGCTTCTCAAGCAGATTCGGGAAATCGATGTTCGAAGCCTTAAGAGCTCGTTGAATACCGTACTAGAGTATCACATGTCACGTAGTGCCGTTACCGCTTTCGGCTAAGGCGACAGACCAGAAATTTGCCCATGTCATTCTCTTTCTTTTTTCTTCTAACCTTTTACAAAACGCTTGTATCCGTTGTCCGGCTAGGAAGAATTATGTTTCTTCGTAAGGGAAAAATGATAATAATGATAATCATAACACTACATTTGTGACGAGCCATAATCGAGGTGTAGTATGGGGTAGTGATAAAATGATCATTCATTTACCGATACATGAATGTATCGCATTGAAGTGATACCGGACTATACGTGCTTCGGTTGGTTGGTTGATTCGGGGGAGGGGACCAAACAGCGACGTCATGGGTCCCATCAGATTAGGGAAGGATGGGAAAGGAAGTCGGCCGTGCCCTTTCACGGAACCATCCTGTCATTTACCTGAAGCGATTTAGGGAAATCGCGGAAAACCTAAATCAGGACAGCTGGACGCGGGTTTGAGCCGTCGTCCGTCCGAATGCGAGTCCAGTGTGCGCGCTACCTCGCTCATAACTGCTTTGAGCAACGCAATAAGTGTGCTTCATCATTATTCCCTATTACTAAACTGTGCACTGTATATGCGCGTATGGTAGTGAAATCATATAAAGTTATACCTGCTTTGAGCCGGCCGCGGTGGTCTCGCGGTTCTAGGCGCGCAGTCCGGAACCGCGCGACCGTTACGGTCGCAGGTTCGAATCCTGCCTCGGGCATGGATGTGTGTGATGTCCTTAGGTTAGTTAGGTTTAAGTAGTTCTAAGTTCTAGGGGACTGATGACCACAGATGTTAAGTCCCATAGTGCTCAAAGCCTATACCTGCTTTGAGTGATGTACACTGCAATTGCGATACGAACGTGAACGTATTGATGAATAAATGTTCACTACGTTATGATTCTATATTACACGTCGATTATGTCTCGAAGCGCATGTACCCCAATTATTATTATTGTTCATACCCGAAGAAAAATGATTCGTTGTGAGGTAGAAAAAAAAAAAAAACACTGAATGAAGTACGTGCAGACCGATAGTCTAATGCTGCTGTTCGTTGGTTGGTGCTCTCGTGTGATATTCAACATTCCTGAAATTTGACCCTCGATTTCTCGAAAACACTTGAGGAGCACCTCATACTAGAGAATGACTAGTTACGTCAGAGTATGTACTACAACTATCTATGTAGTTTTGCACTTACAGGTTTGGAACATCATGTTATATGGATGTGGACGCAATACTTGGAACCGTTGTTAACATACATCAACGGCAGTTATACTCTGCAAGCATTCGTTAGAGTCTCCATCGCTGTTCAGTCACTATTCATTTACACACCTAACAGGCGTAACGTACTTTCAATTTCAGTTTGTTTGCATCTACTTACAGATGACCTCTTACCTCGAGATGTGTAGTTGTACTACAAAAAAAAAAAATACACGTTTATTTGAAACGTAAATAGTTACGTTAACACTTTAATGAATTACCTGCATACGAAACCTAACGTAACTAAAGCTAAACTGAAATGAATTTTCATTATTAACTGTAAGATCTGCGTGTTTAGTTTAGTTTAGTTTACTTTACTTTACTTTATAAAACTGCGTGAAACAGAAATGTACTTCGATACGCGAACAAAACAGGTAGAAGTATATTTGAGGGATGAGATTGGCATTCCAATGTAGCCGTTTCCAAATGCCGTCTACTTGGGACTTGGCTATCGTAATGGAGTCGGTACTGCCTTCGAAAATTGGATGTTTGTGGTAAGGTCTTATGGGACCAAACTGCTGAGGTCATCGGCCCCTCAGCCTACACACTACTTAATCTAACTTAAACAACACAGACAACCATGCCCGAGGGAGGACTCGAACCTCCGACGTGGGGAGCCGCAAGGACCTCGACAAGGTGCCTGACACCGTGCGGCTACCCCGTGCGGCACTGCCTACCACTTATTTTAACAAGTAGTGACACGTTATTGATACTTATTCCTTAAGATAAGGAAAAAGTTTGCCAACTTCAGATAAAATATGCTGTTACTGTTTCTTTTCAAAAATCGACGCTTAGTTTTTATTGCCTGTTGTGGTGATGGTGTTTCGTTGTAGATGCCAACATCGGCCGGGTGTTGGCTTCCTGTTGAAAAGGACTCAGACTCTCCCTACCCCGGACCTATCACTTTCTCCACGCGTCACTTTCTCCCTCCTCCCTCACTTGCTCTTCATTCATTCGCTTATCTCGTCACCTTTCGCCCTAATGCCTACTGAAGGAGGGAAAATCAGAGATTAACGTCCTGTCGACAGAGAGGTCATAAGAGACGCAGCACTAGTTCAGATTACAAAAGGGTGGGGAAGAAAATCGGGCGAGCCTTTTTCAGAGGGACCATCCGGCATTTCTCTGGAGCGATTTAGGGAAATCACGGAAAATCTGGATGGCCAATCGGGGATTTGAACCATCGTCCTCCCGAAAGCGCTAACTGCCAACTGGAGATCCCGTCGGCTGATATGTCGATTTTGTTCGATGAACTGGAGTCTCATAACACCAAGAGAAGATTGGTAAGGGATGGCAGGGATGCCTATCGTCTCTAATTAAAGTACATAAAATATCATGCTCCTTGGAGACCCATACACACACACACTTCTATAATTTAAGCTCAGGTGAAAGTGAGTTTTGCATAGCTATAATCTGAACACAGAAAAGTAGCTAATGATTAATCAAGACACTGATCAAGAACTAAATAAGTGTTTGCTTTCCGCTTATTGTGTCTAGCAGTGCTCACAAGTATGTCCCCCAAGCTTGTAGTCATTGCTTCTTAGCATGAAAGAATAAACTGAACACATTCGTATATATCACTGAGCAATTTTCTGTGATGTACCTGAAAGTAATGGGAGTTAACAAACAGTAACCATACTCCAGGTGTGCCTGTCACATACGTGACACTCTTCCCTGGTATTTAAAGATAACACAAATCGAGCTGCCCTTCTTCCAACTTTTGCAGATTAAGAACAACAATGTATCTATCTCTGTTCTTTTGTGAAACGCGATATATAACTTTGGTTTATCTATATACTGTGACCGTCAGTTACTATCTTCTGTAGCCTATCTTACAGAGAATCACGACTCCAGTAGCACAGCTGACTCGGTAATAGGTATGCAATTTCATTAGAAGCTATTTATGAAGAACAGTGTCAAACGCCTTCTGGAAATTTAAAGTATGGAATCGACTTGAGGCCCTCTGTCGATAACACTCGTTTTTATGTACGAGTGGAGAGTCAGTTGATTTTCATGAGAACGTTTTTTTCTTTCTGGATTCTTATTACTTATGAGTCAACATACTGTTGTCTTCGAGTACCTCACGATATATGAACGCAATATATGTTCCAAAGTCCTTCAACAAATCGATGTCAACCACATGGACCGACAATTTTTCGGACTGCTTCTGTTTCTTGATTTTTTTTTTTTACTTCTATCGAAACTGATATTGTAGCGTTAATATTTGTAGCTAGTGTCTTGAATTCCACCGATGTGTTAAGAGACTCGGTAGTAACAGCGGTTCAGGTTGTGATGTCACTCTTCATTGGTCTCCGTGGATTTCGAGTCGGCTTTGGCGGCTAACGGATTTCGTCGGTATCTTCTTGTCGCTGGATACTAAATGCTTCCAATTGGCAGCTGTAGGAATGTCTTTTTTGATTTTAATATGCATGGAAGGCGATCAGTTAATAGTTTTCTAGACCATGATGTGTTGGGCAGAAAACCGTGGGCGCGAGGAAATCAATTCAGTTCCCTATGTAAACAGGTGACCAGAAAAAGCTGCTTTCTCCAGCTTCCAGTGAATAATGAAATGTGCGATGTCATTTTCTCGCTGTTAATCTGCAAAAGATGACTTAGTGACGATCTTACTTGTGTATAATACTTTAACTCAAAAGCTCCCGTGCTCCCGCCTCATTGTGAGCAGGTGCTACGTTCAGTTCCAGGAAGAAACAAAAGGAAGATTAGGGTTTAACACACCCCTATACGACCAGGTCATAAGAGATGAAGACCAAGGTCGGATACGGTAAAAGCGCGGAATTAAGCAGACCTCTTCATTTTCAAATGGATCACCCCATCACACGCCCTAATCGATATGGGGAAACCACGGAAGACCTAAATCAGGATGGCTGGACATGGGTTTGAACTCCACTCTTCCAAAATGCAAGTCGCGTGTGCTAACCATTGTGCTGTCTCGATCGGTATCAATTCCATTTGCATAACTGAAATGAAAAAGCAGACCAGTACACGAAGTCAGTAAATATGTTCTGTTCAGATGAAGAGGTAGTGTCATCCAGCTTGTAGCTTATTAGACCATTTTAAGGATTAAGAGCTAGTAGTGTCCGCAGCTCGTGGTCTCGCAGTAGCGTTCTCGCTTCCCGAGCACGGGGTCCCGGGTTCGATTCCCGGCGGGGTCAGGGATTTTCACTTGTCTCGAGATGACTGGGTGTTGTTGTGTCGTCTTCATCATCACCATTCATCCCCATTACGGTCGGAGGAAGGCAATGGCAAACCACCTCGACTAGGACCTTGCCTAGTAAGGCGGCGCGGGTCTTCCGCGTCGATCCCCTACACTCTGTAAAGAAGTTTGGGACCCATCATCATCATCATTATCAGGATGTAAAAGTACCCCGTGAGCTGCTCCCCAGTCTCCTCCTCTCCTCCCCCACCCCTCCCTCTCTGTGTCCATCTCCTCCACCCGCCTCTCTGTCTTTCCATCTGCTACAACGTTCTCTCTCCACGTTATCTATCACCCCCATCCCAATAGGAGGTTGCTGATTCTTACACCCACAATATTTCCTTCCAGGCAGTAAGTAGTGTTTGTGTAACCCTGGGTTCGGTGTGTGGCGGCGGTGGGGTGAATGGACTGCTGTAGCCTGTTGTGGGTTTGAGTTCAATTGCGGGCTACGGCGGGGACGAAGCCTCTCCGTCGTTTCTAGATCCCCAGTTCCATACAATACAATGCAAGTAGTGTGTGTACCAAGTTTGGTTGAAATCGATCCAGGGGTTTTCGATGAGCTTCCCAACCGTTTCTTCGTCTGTGTACGCACATACACAGGGTGACTTTTTCCACCGTGTACCATCTCTAGGGATTGATCGATGAGAGGATACGGAACAAAAAATTGTTTAATGAAATTATGTCTGGAAATACATGGTTTCCATGCTAGAGACGATTATTCAATCGTACTTTGTTAACACAGTCTGCACTCTAATACGCGCTGTACCATGCAGCTATAGTTATAGTATGCATTGTTTCTTCTTAGAGGATGGTACTGTTTCTCATACGTTATGATCTAGTACGCTCTCCTGCCATAGTAATTGGTAATGTTGTATCCGATTCCCTTCTCATGCTGACTCACCTTGTAGTGGATGTGATACAGTGTTGTTCACAATGGTTCCATATTCGAATTGAGATCTTGCCGAAATGGTCTTTACTTACGGGAAGACAAATGACAACGGGCGGCGGGCAGCAACGTTTTATGAGGCCTATCCCTGCCGACAACTACCACAGCATTGTCTGCAACAGTGTTTCGCCGTTTCTCTGAGACAACCTCGTTTCAGGAAGCTGGAAATCGTGAAGGACGTGCCCGAAATGTTCGGACACCAGACTTGGAGGAAAATGCGATTAACACTGTGGATGGCGATCGCCGTGTTAGTACCAGGCACTTGGCCCGCCAGTACAGGGTAGCCCAGACGACCGTGTGGCAATTGTTACCAGTCTTCCTTCCACGTCGACTAAGAGAATGGAACTATCGGCGTTTCTTGCGGGTGACTTTGCCTTCTCTGCTGAAAGAAGTGCCATTGATGATTCGAAGGGTTATGTGGCTGCTATACGATGGTGCTCCATCCTGCTCCGCCGTTAACGTCCGGACGCGTTCGGTCGTGTCTTCCATAGTTAATTGATTGGACGAGTGGATCCAGTCGCACGGCCTGCCCGTTCACCGGATCTCAATCCGTGCGTATTCTGGTTACGGGGCCATATCAGAAGTATCGTATACGCAGATCCCATTCCAAATGTGGAGACACTGCAGCGGCGTATTCATGCTGCCTTCAACACTATTGGGATGCAACCTGGCCGATGTGAACGTGTGAGACAGAAAACATGCTACAACACGTACACGCATGCCTTGAGGCACATGGAAACCATTTTCCACACATACTGTAAGTGTGGCTGCATTGTACAGCGCGTATTAGACCGCGTATAATTGAATAAATGGTCTCTAGTATGGAAACCATGCATTTCCGGACATAAGTTCATTACAATTGTTTGTTCCGTATCCTCTCATCGATCAGTCCCTGGAGTTTGCACGCGGTGGAAAAATCTCCCAGTATGTATGGATTCTCTTGATGTGCAGAGGGTAGAATTTGTTACTATTTCCCTACCATATAGGTAGTTGATTAACTTAGATTCCCAAAACTTGCCTCGCTGTGCCTGGTGGAAACGGCCATTGATATATCCCGAGTATTTCCGGAAATGGCGTGAAATGCAGACACTTCGTTAGCACACATTGACCAGTCAAAGACACATTCCTTGTATTTCTTCTTGCCGTATGTATCATGAAGTCATTTAAGTACTGTAGGATGCGTAAACAAACGCGCTTGGACATCTGCAAAAAACATTTGGATAGCTATGGTAACGAGGGGGATAACTTATTAGACAGGATCATTACTGGTGACGAAACATGGATCCATCATTACGAGCCGGAGAGTAAGCGGCAGAGTATGGAATGGAAACATTCAAATTCGCCGTGTAAGAAAAAGTTCGAGACCCAACCGTCCGCAGGAAAACTTATGCTTACGGTATGTTGGGAGGCACAAGGTCCAGTACTGGAACATTATGGGGAAAGGGTTGGGTTGTTTTGGGGGGAGGGAAACCAAACACTACGGCCGCAGGTTCGAATCCTGCCTCGGGCATGGATGTGTGTGATATCCTTAGGTTAGTTAGGTTTAAGTAGTTCTAAGTTCTAGGGGACTGATGACCTCAGATGTTAAGTCCCATAGTGCTCAGAGCCATTTGAACCATTTTTGAAACCAAACAGCGAGGTCATCGGTCTCATCGGATTAGGAAAGGATTTCTTTTCTTTACAGCCTTTCTTACTTAATCGTGACAATGGGGTTAGTATAGTGACATATTAACCAAAGAGTATGGCTGACAGTAGGACTCGCTACACAAAATGGACGCTATTAACGATCTCGTTACATAATATGACAGAATTACCACCTTCACTGACTCGGCTGCTCAAGGAAGGAGAAACTAAGAAATGTTCTAATGTTCTGGTTTTAGAAGCGACATAAATTATGTGTGTGTGTGTGGAAGGTTGTGTATGTGTGTGAGAGAGAGAGAGATTTATATCAGGGAATAGCTGGACTGAATTCCCCTCTTGGCGTTCTGTTACCACAACATCAATGAGTCACAACTGAAACCTCTAGATTCATACAAAAATCCAAATGTAACTTTTTTTTTGGTTTATCAAATTGAGTTATCACATAGGCTCAGTCCGTAGGTAAGACAGGTGACAGACTTTTGTGCACTGGCAGGGCACTGGGAAAATGCAGTCAGTCTACACAGGTGACTATTTATAAATCACCTATGCATCCCAACGTAGAACATCACTGACGCGTGTGGAAGAAGTACCAGATAGAACCGCAGGGATACGTTGACTTATACAAAGGAGGGTGGCAGGAATTGTCTTAGGATCGTTTGGTTCTAGGGAAACTGTCACGAAAACGTCTAAAATCCTGAATTGGCTGACGCTTGAAGACAGAGGCCAGCTATCCCACAAAAGTCATTATTAAGGGAAGGATCGAGGGAAATTCTTCATACCCTGACGTATCACTTCCTTATAAATCGTGAAGACTATACTGGACTAACTACAGAAAGCTTAGAGTTATTTACGTAGTCATTCTTCCCGCTCTCTATACGTGACTGGAACAAGAAAAAAACCTTAATGTAAGGTACCATGCTACGTACATTCTGCCGTGCATTTCACAGTGGTATGTAGGCAAAAATATGAAAATAGCAAAAGCACAACACATTAACGTGCCTCATATGATGTAGGAAAACCGTTGGCATTCAAAACAGGTTCCAGTCACCTCGGAATTGACAAATACAGATCCTGTATGGTTTTCAAATGCACACTACTGGCCATTAAAATTGCTACACCACGAAGGTGATGTGCTACAGACGCGAAATTTAACCGACAGGAAGAAGATGCTGTGATATGAAAATGATTAGCTTTTCAGAGCATTCATACGAGGATGGCGCCGGTGGCGACACCTACAACGTGCTGACATGAGGAAAGTTTCCAACCGATTTCTCATACAGAAACAGCAGTTGACCGGCGTTGCCTGGTGAAACGTTGATGGTATGCCTCGTGTAAGGAGGAGAAAAGCGTACCATCACGTTTCAGACTTTGATATAGGTCGGATTGTGGCCTATCGCGATTGCGGTTTATCGTATCGCGACATTGCTGCTCGCGTTGGTCGAGATCCAATGACTGTTAGCAGAATATTGAATCGATGGGTTCAGGAGGATAATACGGAACTCCGTGCTGGATCCCAACGGCCTCGTATCACTATCAGTCGAGATGATAGGCATCTTATCCGCATGGCTGTAACGGATCGTGCAGGCACGTCTCGATCCCTGAGTCAACAGATGGGGCGTTTGCAAGACAATAACCATCTACACGAACAGTTCGACGACGTTTGCAGCAACATGGACTATCAGCTAGGAGATCATGGCTGTGGTTATCCTTGACGCTGCATCACAAACAGGAGCGCCTGTGATGGTATACTCAACGACGAACCTGGGTGCACGAATGGCAAAACGTCATTTTTTCGGATGAATGCAGGTTCTGTTTACAGCATCATGACGGTCGCACCCGTGATTAGCGACATCGCGGTCACCTGGCGTGATGGTATGGGGTGCCATTGGTTACACGTCTCGGTCACCTCTTGTTCGTATTGACGGCACTTTGAACAGTGGACGTTACATTTCAGATGTGTTACGACCCGTGGCTCTACCCTTCACTCGATCTCTGCGAAACCCTACATTTCAGCAGGATAATGCACGTCCGCATGTTGCAGATCCTGTACGGGCCTTTCTCGATACAGAAAATGTTCGACTGCTGCTATGGGCAGCACATTCTCCAGATCTCTCAACAATTGAAAATGTCTGGTCAATGGTGGCCGAGAAACTGGCTCGTCACAATACGCCAGTCACTACTCTTGATGAACTGTGGTATCGTGTGGAAGCTGCATGGGCAGCTGTACCTGTACACGCCATCCATGCTCTGTTTCACTCAATGCCCAGGCGTATGAAGGCCTTTATTGCGGCCAGAAGTGGTTTTTCTGGATACTGATTTCTGAGGATCTATGCACCCAAATTGCGTGGAAATGTAATCACAATAAAGAAAAGGCTCTGAGCACTATGGGACATCTGTGGTCATCAGTCCCCTAGAACTGATAACTACTTAAACCTAACTAACCGCCGGCCGCGGTGGCCGTGCGGTTCTAGGCGCTGCAGTCCGCAACCGCGGGACTGCTACGGTCGCAGGTTCGAATCCTGCCTCGGGCATGGATGTGTGTGATGTCCTTAGGTTAGTGAGGTTTAAGTAGTTCTAAGTTCTAGGGGACTGATGTCCTACGATGTTAAGTCCCATAGTGCTCAGAGCCATTTGAACCATTTTGAACCTAACTAACCTAAGGATATCACACACATACACGCCCGAGGCAGGGTTCGAACCTGCGACAGTAGCAGTCGCGCGGTTCCGGTCTGAGCGCCTAGACCGCTCGGCCACCGCGGCCGGCAAATGTAATCACATGTCAATTCTAGTATAATATATTTGTCCAATGAATACCCGCTTATCATCTGCATTTCTTATTGGTGTAGCAATTTTAATGGCCAGTAGTGTATCTTATACCATTTGTCTCGCGAAATAGCGGCAAGTTCAGACAACGATGATGTAGGTGGATAGCGGTCCCGTACCCTTCTCTCCAAAGTGGACAACAACGGCTCAATAACATTGAGATCTGGTGACTGTGGTGGGTAGAGCAGATGCTCACAAAACCAGCCCTGGAAAATGCGAGCTGTGTGAACAGGAGCCCTGTCACCTTGGGGTACAGTGTCACCATTCGGGAACAAAAACTGTAGTATGTGATGGAACAGGTCAACAAAAATGGTCACACAATCCTTGGCAGCAATTTGACCTTGCAGAGTAACCATGGGATCCATGGAATACCGCGATATGGGTGCCCAAATCATTACGTAACTCCCACCATGTTTCACTGTTGCGACGTAAAATCGGCCAGATTGCGGAAACAGTGTGTAACAAGAATCATCCGACCAAATGAATTTCTTCCATTGCTCCATAGGCCAGGTTTTATGACTTTGGCACCATGTTTTCCTGTTACAGGCATATGCATCAGAGCTGTTTTTGAATTCTAGCTCGCCTTGCAAGTCCCCATTTATGGAGCTCCCTTCGTGCTGGAGGATGACTGGTGTGAACTATCGGGACAACATCTTTGTACGCATTGTGGTTCAATCTGGTGAACATATTGGAGCGGAATACACGCTGATGGACAACAACGTACGCCCCAGTCGTCACAGTCTTGTGAACACCTTCCTAGCGGAGCATAAGATCAGTCGGATGGAATGGCTTCCATATTCTCCAGAACTCAACTATATTGATAATGCATGGACCACGTTAAAACAAACGGTTTGCAATCATCCTGTTCCACCACTGACCTCACAGGGTATCACAGAGGCCACTGTGGAAGAATGAGACAATATCCCACAGGCTTATCTGCACTATTTGGTAAAGTGTATGATTAACCGCATTCAGAAGTGTCCTCAATTACGAGGAGGGCCAGTTGGTTCATAAACAATGTCTTATGTAAGATGACGGTGCGAAGAAACTGTAGTTTTTGCAGTGGATTCTTTTTTTTTTTTTGGTTTATGAAACGGAAATGTGTTTATTTATTTATTTTTGTTTTCTTATGACTGTACCTGCCAAAACAAAATCAGTTATCAGTTTTGTTTCCTATTTTGTCCTGTACAGACAATAAAGTATTATGCAACATTTATTTTGACCACTGTATTATTTTACTATTCACTTCTTTATTTTTGTAAACCTGCTGTCTAAAGACTAGTGAACGTCGTATTTCACAATGAATTCTCTCAACACAACGTGTACGCATTGCTTTTTAGCTTAAATAAAACGTAATTTAAATATCTACCTGCAACAATCGCTACTGTAACTGCATGCTTTGACTACGCGTATGTGAATTACACTATTCTTATCGTTTCCTTGACTTAAAGAGAGAAGGGAGAAAACATTAACAAATATAACTTACATCTAGAGCGGAATTTTGTATTAAATCTAATGTGTGTGCTGCTGGTCACACACACGTTGCACCGCGTATCGCCTCTTTGCTTTGAGATCTTGGTATTCGTCCAAATCGGAGAAAGAATATTTATCATTTTTTTTTGTAAAAAATACCTCTTTAATAATATGTACACTCTCAGTACTACAGCTGTTCTATTCAGTTTGTCACGATTGTCCTGTTCCCTGCACTCGTATATTGCTTGTTCAGGAACGCCAATAGCCATGCAGTGATACATGTTTTCGTGTTTCTGTTCAGATCTGCATAGGAATGTGGAATAAGGTCCATGTTTCTTACGAACTGAATTAACCTACTTGTTTGTGTTAATTACTTCATCCTCCTCCGTTCTTTGAGACACAGAAGAAGCCGATGAACTCTACTACGATGTTTTCACTGTGTTGGTAGTTGGACCTTCATGGCCTGTTCGCGCGGCGTTTAGTTTTAGTTTAGTCCTAAATCTTCTGTCATTCATTATACATGCTTTTATTTAATTCGTTGTCTATTCTGCGTCGTCTAATCTCCTCTACTTTATTCACATTTCCTTAATAAAGCCAACAGACGGCCCTACGTGTTCTTAGTTTTAGGTCTATTTCATCATGTCCAAGTACTACAAGTAGCATTATGTTCACAATTTATAAAAGGCAGTCAAAAGAAAAAGAGACAGATGGAAAAAGTAAGTAAACTGTTTATTCTTTTAAAAGTATTCGCAGTAACTGTTAATATATGTATCCTACTATGAGACAAGATGACCAATGACTTCACGGAAATACGTTTCCCGTTGCCTACGGAAACGTGAGTTACCCAGGTGTGCACAGCTTCATCCGAAGCAAATTGACGGCAACGAATGTCTTTCTTTAAGGCTCCAAAAATATGAAAATCGCATTGGGAAAAGTCAGGACTGTATGGATAATGCGCAAGAACTTCCCGGCTAAACTTCTGCAGCGTACTCGAAACAACCTTGGCTATATGTGGCTGGGTCCGCGATCGTTTGAAACGTTCCCTTCTTACGCTGAAGAGATTTAAGAAGACAGGGGCGCATTTACGTCTACATACAGGAGCTCGAAAAAAACATGGAAAAACTTCTGTGTGTATGAGAATGTTCACGTGACCACTGATACGAGCATTGTTGTACAGTTGACGCAGTATATCCAACTTGCGTGGCAATTCCCTGAAAGGACCACCCCATCACTCGGAAGGCCACAATTTGATCCGTTTCAAACTCTCTCAGCTGGATGTGGGTAGCACAAGTGTCTCCGTAGCACGCTTGCCTGCTTGCTTCACACACTTCCACCACGCTGAGCCTTCTGGCTATGAGCATTCCTTATTAAAGGATAGACACAGATGGGGCTCTGGTAGCTATGCCGCTGCACTATCTGTTGGCAGATGACATTGAAACCATTCTCAGTACATCTATTATCCTTCACGTGCCATATATTGTCATCGAATCAATATCGACGTCGTCTTTCCGTGACTACTAATTTTTTCCGGCAGTGTATTTGTAGATTATTCACGAAATACTGTTCCTCTAAATCTTGTAGGTAAACATTCAATGGATAGTTGAACTCATTCTTCAAACATCTGTCAATTCATGTTTTTAAAAATGCCCGTAACGCTCTCCCGTAGCTCAAGCAAACCCGTGACCGTTAGTGCCGCCATTCATTGGGCTACGATCAGCGACCCCTGTTAGTACTGTATGATATGGATGAAGTCTGCCTTACCTACGACTGCGAGCGTGTGATCACTCCATTTCACATTCCTATAAACTGTTACACCCATTGTTGTTGTAGGCGCACGGCGCTACGTTCCTGCGTTTTTCGAATCGCACAGTTTTACGTTTCTGGAGGTTTAGAACGAGTTATCAATTTTTGCACCACTTTATAATCTTATCGTGATGTGGCCGAATATTTGTGCATTTCTTTCAAAAATGGCTCTGAGCACTATGGGACTTAACATCTATGGTCATCAGTCCCCTAGAACTTAGAACTACTTAAACCTAACTAACCTAAGGACATCACACACATCCATGCCCGAGGCAGGATTCGAACCTGCGACCGTAGCAGTCGCGCGGCTCCGGACTGAGCGCATTTCTTTCGATTAGTGCTTCATTACAGATAACTATATAATCAGCAAAATGTCTGAGATCACTATTAATGTTTTTTGCCAAGGCCCCACTTCCTTGGGGCACACTTGAAATTAGTGATACTTCTGTCGATTAGCTCCATCCAAGATAACATGCTACATCCTCCCTACACGGAAATCTTCAGTCCAGTGGCACGTTTCATTTCATACCCAATATAACCGTATTTTTGTTTATAATCATTGACGTGGTACCGGTATTGAACCAAATGCTTTTTAAAAGTCAAGGAATATTTTATCCACCTGAAGGTCTTGATCTATGGCTTTCATGCTCTCATGTGCGAAAAACCCAAATTTGGTTTCGCATTTAAAATTCCGTGCCACTTGACACGATGGAGGTCATTCTGCTGAAAATGACAATCGTATGTATCATTCAGTTGGATAAAATGAAATATCATACCGTAACACATTTTCTGAGTATGTACTGAGTGGTGGCCACAGGTACCACCGACAGTCAGACGCCTTCAGCTTATCAAACAAATACGAAAAACTCAACCTACTGGGAGACCTGGAAATCAACAAATTCTGTCTATCAGTGCGGATTAATAAATGACCAAACACAGCTAAATACACTACTGACCATTAAAATTGCTACACCACGAAGGTCACGTGGTACAGACGCGAAATTTAACCGACAGGACGAAGATGCTGTGATATGGAAATGATTAGCTTTTCGGAGCATTCACACCGGCGCCGGTGGCGACACCTACAACGTGCTGACATGAGGAACGTTTCCAACCGATTTCTCATACACAAACAGCAGTTGACCGGCGTTGCCCGGTGAAACGTTGTTGTGATGCCTCGTGTAAGGAGGAGAAATGCGTACCATCACGTGTCCGATTTTGATAAAGGTCGGATTGTAGCCTATCGCGATTGCGGTTTATCGTATCGCGACAATGCTGCTCGCGTTGGTCGAGATCCAATGACTGTTAGCAGAATATGGAATCGGTGGGTTCAGGAAGATAATACGGAACACCGTGCTGGATCCCAACGGCTTCGTATCACTAGCGCTCGAGATGACAGGCATCTTATCCGCATGGCTGTAACGGATCGTGCAGCCACGTCTGGATCCCTGAGTAAACAGTTGGGGACGTTTGCAAGACAACAACCATCTGCACGAACAGTTCGACGACGTTTGCAGTAGCATGGACTATCGGCTCGGAGACCATGGCTGCGGTTACCCTTGACGCTGCATCACAGGCAGCAGCGCCTGCGATGGTGTATTCAAAGACGAATCTGGGTGCTGGGTGCACGAATGGCAAACCGTCATTTTTTCGGATGAATCCGGGTTCTGTTCACAGCATCGTGATGGTCGCATCCGTGTTTGACGAAATCGCGGTGAACGCACATTGGAAGCGTGTATTCGTCATCGCCATACTGGCGTATCACCCGGCGTGATGGTATGGGGTGCCATTGGTTACACGTCTCGGTCACCTGTTGTTCGTATTAACGGCACTTTGAACAGTGGACGTTACATTTCAGATGTGTTATGACCCGTGGTTTTACCCTTCATTCGATCCCTGCGAAACCCTAAATTTCAGCAGGATAATGCACCACCGCATGTTGCCGTTCCTGTACGGGCCTTTCTGGATACAGAAAATGTTCGATTGCTGCCCTGGCCAGCATATTCTCCAGATCCCTCACCAACTGAAAACGTCTGGTCAATGGTGGCCGAGCAACTGGCTCGTCACAATACGCCAGTCACCACTCTTGATGAACTATGGTATCGTGTTGAAGCTGCATGGGCAGCTGTACCTGTACACGCCATCCAAGCTCTGTGCCAGGCGTATGAAGGCCGTTATTACGGCCAGACGTTGTTGTTCTGGGTACTGATTTGTCAGGATATATGCACCCAAACTGCGTGATAATGTTCACATGTCAGTTCTAGTATAATATATTTGTCCAACGAATACCCGTTTAACATCTGCATTTCTTCTTGGTGTAGCAATTTTAATGGCCAGTAGTGTATTTCCGCTCCTCACAGTTTGGCAATGCTTCCCACACGATCTGCTCCTTTCAGTTCCTTTATTTTCCTCTATTCCTTCATTTGTTCTTATGGCCTATGAACTCCATATATTTAGTTGTTACTCTTGTCAGCTCTATCTTTTACTCGGTTTCTGTGTCATTTTCCATATGTAATACATCTAAAAGTTTTTCCTTAGTAATCCTCTCAAGTAATAATTGCATTTTATTGTGATTCTTAATTTAAATTATCATATAGGCACTGTTTTTCGAGTTTGGTGTTAACGTTTTTCCTGGTTTGGTCCTTTTATAAATTAGTTCAACTTTTGACCTTTTTAAGTGCATACCACTGCACTGTCAAATACGAGGTTTAGTGTCTGTCTGTGCCTCAGTCTAGATGAGTAACATCTTTTATCTATGTTTATTACAAATATTGTAACTTCTGTGACGATGACAGTCAGTTGAAGACGGATGATAGCCTTGTGAGCCAAAAACTGGTAAACTAAATGAATTAATACATACTCAATATTGTGATTTTCATTTACAATTTTTTTTTTTTTTGGATTCCTTAATCCAAAATGTATGACAGTTTACAAAGTGAAGTCCATTCATTTGCCGAAAAAGTTATGAACAATGTTATGTGGGATGCAATCTGGAATTCTTCTTAATAATTACTTCAAAAGCGATGAAATAGCTAGTGAATGCTGTACGAATCATCTGTCCCATTATTGTACAAATGCGTAAGACGTGGCCTGATATGCTAAATAAAGGAATTATCTTTCATCAGAATAATGCACGTGGGCACATAGATGCTTTGGTAAAGGGTAAACCGAAGGAGTTTTTCAGTACAAGTAGCTGGAATTTCCAACCTATTTTTCATACTGACACACTTCAAATTTCCCCCAGATCTAAAAAATAGAGTACCTGGAAAATCGTTTTGAGGTGAACATAAAGGATCTTCTAGGTACGGAATCTTCTACGTAGAAAATATTGGACAATGTACACTCACGTGCAGAAAAAACAGAAGACCTTGAACGACTAGAGGTAGAACATTTATGTTCATAGGACATGTACATTAGTACGTTCTGCAGACATGATTAGCATTTGAACCATGTTGGCCCGCGGGTTCAATGGCAATATCGCGGCGCATTGCCACCCACTGGTAAAATGTGCCTGCTGCTCTGGTTGTCGCTACAAACCGAAGGTAATGGATTTAGCAGACGTGCAGGAAGCCTCACAGACGTATGCGCGGACCGTACCGTCAAATCAGTGACTTTGAAAGAGGAGGCACTATTGGCATGAGAGAATGTGATGCATCCATCCGGGTCGGCTGGTGTGGCCGAGCGGTTCTAGGCGCCTCAGTCTGGAACCGTGCGACCGTTACGGTCGCAGGCTCGAATCCTGCCTCGGCCATGGATGTGTGTGATGTCCTTAGGTTAGTTAGGTTTAAGTAGTTCTAAGTTCTAGTGGACTGATGACCTCAGATTTTAGCTCCCAAAGTGCTCAGAGCCATTTGAACCATCCATTCGGGAAATCGGTGCTCGTGTGGGACGAAGTGTTTCAGCATTGCAACGAGAGTGTGCAGAATGGTTCACGGAAAACCGTGGAAGACGACGAGATGGGTCATGTCGCACCAACCAGACTACCACACGAGAACATCGACACCTCATCCGAATGGAATTGTAGGACAGATCTGCGTCCTCCTCGGTTCTGGCGCAGCAGTGGAAAGGTGTAACACATCGTAAACTATCAGGGGCTACAGTCCGTTGCCGTTTGTTATGGTATGGGTTACGTGCGCGTCGTCCATTTCTCTGCCTACGTTTCACGAATGTGGAGAAACACGCTATGCGACAATGGTGTATCAAACGGCGTCACTGTGGACGGGAATGGCATCAGATAGTGTTTGGGGACGAATCCTGGTTCTTTTTGTTTGAAAATGATGGCCGCATTTTGCTGCGCCACAGACAGAGGAGCGACATCACAGTGACTGCATTCGCACAAGACATACAGTGCCAATTATAGTCCTTAGGTGTGGGGTGCTGTTGGGTACAATCACAAATCACAGTTGGTGCGTGTCCATGGTGCTGTGAACAGTGTGACCTACGTGAATGACATCCTGAGGCGGCCGCGCGGGATTAGCCGAGCGGTCTCAGGTGCTGCAGTCATGGACTGTGCGGCTGGTCCCGGCGGAGGTTCGAGTCCTCCCTCAGGCATGGGTGTGTGTGTTTGTCCTTAGGGTAATTTAGGTTAAGTAGTGTGTAAGCTTAGGGACTGATGGCCTTAGCATTTAAGCCCCATAAGACTTCACACACATTTGAACATTTTTTTTTTTAACATCCTGCGGCCGGTAGCCATGCCCTTTGTGACACCACCCGAGACGTCATTTTTCAGCAAAACAGTGCACGACCACATGTTGCAGCACGTACACGTGTCTTCTTGGTGTCAGGGATGTCAGCCTTTTGCCCTGGCCCGCCAGATCACCAGACTTGTCGCCGATCGAAAATGTGTGGGATATGGTGAAACGACGGGTGCAGCGTTGTGACCCAATGCCGACCACCACAGATGGACTTGGGAACCAGGTGAATGCAGTACGGATAGCTACATCACAGGACACCATTCGCGTCTTATACGCGTCGATGCCATCACGCGTGGAACAAGTTATCAGGGCCAATGGCGGACCTTGCGCCTAGTTGGCAACAGGGCACGTGCTGAAATGCTAATAATTTTTGCAGAACGTAGTAATGTACGTGTCCTGTGAATAAGAATATTCTATCTCTAGTCGCTCAAGGTGTTTTGTTTGTCCAGTTTTTTTTTTCTGAACATGAGAGTACATTTCCAGAATGAGAATGTAAAGTTTGGAAGGTAGGAGACGAGGTACTGGCAGAAGTAGGGCTGTGAGGACAGGGCGTGAGTCTTGCTTGGGTAGCTCCGATGGCGAATGTCAGTCCTAAGGACCCGGGATCGATTCCCGATCACATTAGATCTTCGCTCACGGACTGGGTGTTGTGTTGTCCTAAACATCATCATTTACGCCGGCACGGTAGCTCAGCGTGTTCGGTCAGAGGGTTAGCTGCCCTCTGTAATAAAAAACTGACTTATTCGATCAACAACGAACTTAAACGGATGTCTTACGACGTCCGCCCCGAGCAGATGCAACGAACAAAAGGGAACAAAATGAGATTCAAAAAATTGGTAAAAAAGAGATGGTAGAGCACTTTCCCGCGAAAGGCAAAGGTCCCGAGCTCGAGTCTCAGTCCGGCACACAGTTTTAATCTGCCAGAAAGTTTCATGAGAGAACATTGCTGCAAAATACGATTACTTCAAAAAGAAAATGTAGGTCTTATCACAAAAATATTTCGCTGCCTAATGGACAACTTTTAGCACAGTCCTAGTGCAATGCAGAAAGCTTTTTTTTTTCTAAATACAATGAAAACTACTGATTTAGAATTTAATCTCCCACAAAAGATGAAAAAAATTGAAGTAACCCATTAGTTACCAAATTGCTTTAACACGCAGCTGGAGTTCTACGAATTCACGCTGGCGAAGGTTGAACCAGAAAGTGAACCCTAAAAGTGCCCCGCGCTGTCCAAATGTGTTTCACTCTCTGCGACACCCCTGCTATTACAAATGCCAGATCGGCAGTCAAGATGTTGGCAACCGCACGAACGAGCTGAGCTG
Organism: Schistocerca cancellata; assembly: GCF_023864275.1. Classification (NCBI taxonomy): domain Eukaryota; kingdom Metazoa; phylum Arthropoda; class Insecta; order Orthoptera; family Acrididae; genus Schistocerca; species Schistocerca cancellata. The sequence continues at coordinate 146,186,229 of NC_064629.1, forward strand.
TGCCATCGGTTAGCTACCGGACAAAGAGACGTCATTTTGCCGGCTCATACAGACGCTTGCCTTCCAGCAGGTTCCTGTCACAGCGGCTGCTGCGGCTGCGGTAAGTGTACACATTCTCATAAATTGTAATGCAATACTTGCGCATAAAATATGCAGCACCCTTCAGGAATACCAGATACGACGCTGTTGCTTGTTTCAAAAAATGGCTCAAATGGCTCGGGGCACTATGGGACTTAACATCTATGGTCATCAGTCCCCTAGAACTTTGAACTACTTAAACCTAACTAACCTAAGGACACACATCCATGCCCGAGGCAGGATTCGAACCTGCGACCGTAGCGGTCACGCGGTTCCAGACTGAAGCGCCTAGAACCGCACGGCCACACATGCCGGCTTGCTTGTTTCATTCAACACGTTATTACTACAATGAAGACTAGTGGAAACAATTCAATGAAATAATATTTTATCCTTTGGAGAATAAGGAATTACGTGAGCAGAGCGAACTTTAGGTCATACTGGAATTGCAGCTACCAGTGAAAAGTGTTGAAAAATTTCTTTCTTTCAAGGTGGCGAGTTTCCAGAATTTTCTGTTCATCTTGCGATATTATATGTTCTTTGTGGACGTTTCTGCGTATGGTGCTCACTTTGGCTGCGGATGTTTAACCTATTGATACGAAACATTATGATGTATGATTTTTATATAGGCTAACTAGGGCTATTCTGACTGTGAATAACAATAAAAACTATGTTATACAAGCAAAGTTAGCCTAATTTTGATTGTTACACAGCAAAGCATTCTCAGCTGTGTTTATTTCTTTATTATGAAACTTAAAATTGAGAGATTAATCGACACTGTTCTGCATTCACAGTGTGCACTGTAGTATAGAACATTAACAGTTACTGTAAACCTTCACGAAAAGTTCAAACACTCATGGTTAAAACACCTAAAGTTCATCCAGCACAGCCGGCCGAAGTGGCCGAGCGGTTCTAGGCGCTACAGTCTGTAACCGCGCTACCGCTACGGTCGCAGGTTCGAATCCTGCCTAGGGCATGGATGTGTGTGATGTCCTTAGGTTAGTTAGGTTTAAGTAGTTCTGACCACAGCAGTTAAGTCCCATAGTCCTCAGAGCCATTTGAACCATTTCATCCAGCACATGTGACTGGTTGCTGACAACAGTACAACTTCTATGCAATGGAATAGGCTAATTAATGCCTTGCTCAAGACGTCGTAGAGGAAAATGTGGCAAAATACACTTTTTGGGGCGACAACCATCGAACACATGTCACTGTACAATATTCGAAACTAACTGAACTTTCATCAGGTGAATTTTTAATATTAAAGTGATTTGTCTTATCGTCAGTGATGATGACTAGTGGATTCTCATGTTCCCGTAATATTGAGTTAATGGTTTTGTGGCTGCGTATGTGTGCAGGAACGTAGACAGAAAACCCTACATAACATATTTTCAGTTGCACACAGACTTAATCTCAAAATCAATAATATAATATCTGCTAGAAGAATCATATTTTGTACCGACCATGGATACCTGTATCGTTTTGACCAGAAGTAAAATGAGACATGATCTTTACCCTGTCCTGTTCGTTGTTGCATGTAATCACAAAGTTTTTATTTATTCTCCCTGAAATTTAAATCCCTAACCAAATTTCTCCTAGGTTTCCTTCACCGCTTGTTGAATGAATAGATTGACTGACAGGCTACAATTCTGTCTCATTTTCTTTTCAACTACTACTTTCCTGCGATGCCCTTTGATTCTTGTAAGTGCAGACTACTTCGTATACAAGTTGTAGATAACATTTCATTATTTGTATTTTACCGCTTCAGCCTTAAAAATGTCTACAAGTGTATTCCAGTCAACATTGTCAAAATCTTTCTGTAACTCTACAAGTGCGATGAACGTGGGTTACCCTGTGTCCAAATCCAAGTCGTAGGGTCAACATGGCTTCTCGTGTTCCTACATTTCTCCGGAACCCAAACTGATCTTCCCCGAGGTCAGCTTTTACCAGTCTTTCCATTCTTCTGTATATAATTCATGCCAGTACCTGCAGTTATGAGTTATTAAACTGATGGTACAGTAACGTTATATGTTTCAATACCATCTCTCTTTGGAACAGAAATTATTTATTACAATCTTTTCAAGTCTGAGTATATTTCGTCTGTCTCACATACCTTGCATACAAGATGGTATAGTTTTGCCATGGTTCGCTCTCCCAAGGACCTGAATAATTCTGAGGTAATGGCTCCTACTCCAGGGGACGCGTTTAAGTTTGTTCCCCTTTTATAGACCTTCTGTGTATTCCTTTCATTTTCCAGCCTCCCCTTTCTTGCTTTGTGCTGACTTGCCATCTGAGCTCTCAGTATTCACACAAGTGTTTCTCTTTTCTGTAATGATCTATTTAAATGTCCTGTACGTTGCATCTGTCTTTCCCATGGTCATACATATTTCTACAGCCTTGCATTCCTCTTCTAGCCATTCTTACTTTGCCAGTTTGCACTTCCTATCAACCCCATTATACAGGGTGTTACAAAAAGGTACGGCCAAACTTTCAGGCAACATTCCTCACACACAAATAAAGAAGTTATGTGGACATGTGTCCGGAAACGCTTAATTTCCACGTTAGAGCTCATTTTAGTTTCGTCAGTATGTACTGTACTTCCTCGATTCACCGCCAGTTGCCACAATTGAAGGAAGGTAATGTTGACTTCGGTGCTTGTGTTGACATGCGACTCATTGCTCTACAGTTTCGGCAGGCATTGTTGGTGATCTCTTGATTGGGCCCCATGTTCTTCCACCTACGCTCAATGGAGCACGTCATCATGATATCATACGGGATACTCTACCTGTGCTGCTAGAACATGTGCCTTTACAAGTACGACACAACATCTGGTTCATGCACGATGGAGCTCCTGCACATTTCAGTCGAAGTGTTCGTACGCTTCTCAACAACAGATTCGGTGACTGATGGATTGGTAGAGGCGGACCAATTCCATGGCCTCCATGCTCTCCTGACCTCAACCCTCTTGCCTTTCATTTATGGAGGCATTTGAAAGCTCTTATCTGCGCAACCCCGGTACCAAATGTAGAGACTCTTCCTGCTCGTATTGTGGACGGCTGTGATACAATACGCCATTCTCCAGGGCTGCATCAGCGCATCAGGGATTCCATGCGACGGAGGGTGGATGCATGTATCCTCGCTAACAGAGGACATTTTGAACATTTCCTGTAACAAAGTGTTTGAAGTCACGCTGGTACGTCCTGTTGCTGTGTGTTTCCATTCCATGATTAATGTGATTTGAAGAGAAGTAATAAAATGAGCTCTAACATGGAAAGTGAGCGTTTCCGGACACATGTCCTCTTAACACATTTTCTTTCTTTGTGTGTGAGGAATGTTTCCTGAAAGTTTGGCCGTACCTTTTTGTAACGCCCTGTATAGACGAATATTTTTCTAATCTTCCAATTTCATTTTTCAAGAATGGAATTTGTTCAATAGAAAGACACTGGGTAAAGCGTTTGTCATAAAAAGTGATTACCTCCAAAAATAAGCACATATTTTACCAGATAAACGAACTCCTTCACTTATAAGCTTAGAATCTGTCAGCTTGCTCTCACTTATAGATGCAAATGCAAGAACATTATCTTGTCCGTTGCTACATGAAGTGGATTAATTGAATCCCAATAGGGATTTGCTTGATTTTGAAAGGAACATTATATATATTTATAATTGTGTGGGTAGATTTTTTACATCTTTGTTATGATTGAGCATACTTCGTGGAGCGCAATCCCGGTTTTCGAATATGTTTTAGTTTATATTTGAACGGCATCTGCAAAATTTTCTTACAATAAACTACTTTCATCGATCGTAAACAACTATTATGTAATAAATTTGTACCTATTATATAGTGATTCTTTTAGACCTATCGTATTTCCAATATTACCATATATACGTGTTCCTTCAGCTGCAGATGTGGTGGTGGTGGTAACGAAAATATTTTCAGTACGTTACGATTTTGGGATTTCCAGCTATTTATGCGTCTTCTGAGTGATAATGTAAAGCAGCAGAGAAAGGGTGTGGTAACGGATTTCCTGTTCCTTTCTCTTTCTGCTTTCGCGCTTATCTAAGTTTGGCTATGTGCGTGTGTGTATGTGTGTGTGTGTGTGTGTGTGTGTGTGTGAGTGGTGTGAGTGTGTGTGTGTGGACACGACGATGTGACAGAAGAACAGAATATCCTTCAGTCCCTGCCTTACGTTTCCACCTATCTCTTTCACAACCAATGCCAAGGTTGACAGTTACGCAGTTCAGTTGAAGAAGAATGTGTTCTTTGGCTAATATAAGGTGTTTCACCCTCAAAACAAAATCTTATGAGATATAATGTGTAAGTTCTTCACACTGTTTGTGACTCTTCCCTGCCTAGGAACTCGATATGTAATACAAATTTTAATAATTACATGAAAATTAGTTTTTCGTACAGAAGTACATGGAAAACTCTTCCGCCACATTAATAGTTTGAAGAATGACTTACGTGTACCTTGTTCATCTTGTAAAATAAACAACTATATTGATGCAGATGGACGTGTGTAATACAGTGACATGCACTTTAAAGACCAATACAGACTAATGGACTCGAATTCGACCGTCTTCGGCTCAGTTCATAAATAACATGCGGTAAACGTAAACGTGAGTCCCTTTCGACGTATGTGAGGGAAGTTTGGTAAGATCGTTATACCCAGAAAGTATGGAGGAAAGAATTGATTGTAATGAGGATATGAAAATTTCTCTGTACTGATTAAAATACATTACTAATATAAATGATGGATGTAATTATTATACTCTTCTTTCTGTTTTTATGAACTACCACGTACTACTCAGTTAACAATGTTGATTAAAGTCACAAAAGTCACAAATTATAGTGTAGTATGAATAGAAATCACATAGCAAACACCAACATTTCATAAAACGGTAACACCATGACTGAAATGAACTTTGCACAGCAGATAACGTAATGACAATAATTGGCATTACATAACCGTACGCAGATCTGACTCTGAGAATTTTGGAGATTGTTATGCCCCAAATGCCACATTGTCCTATTTAATATCGCTAAGCAGGTCTAGGGCCTCCATACAGTCTCTTGTTGATCAGTCTCGTGTGGCAATTGGAGGTAGCAAAACGAAAGCCGATGTTTTAAATTTCGCGCTCAAAAAATTGTTCACGCAGGAGAATCGCACAGACATACCGTCATTTGAACATCCGACAGACTGCCATATGGACAACATAGTAATAAGCGTCCTTGGAGTAGAGAAACAACTGAAAGATCTGAAAGCAAATAAATCAACAAGTCCTGATGGAATCCCAGTTCGGTTTTACAAAGAGTACTCTACGGCATTGACCCCTTAACTAGCTTTCATTTATCACGAATCTCTCTCTCAAGTAACTGAAAAAAGCACATGTGATTCCCGTATATAAGAAGAGTAAAATAACGGACCCACAATGTTACAGAACAATACCCCTAGCTTCGGTTTGCTACAGAATTCTTGAACATATTCGCAGTTCGAATATGATAAATTTTCTTGAGACCGAGAAGCTTATGTCTAAGAATCAGCGTGGTTTTAGAAAGTATCACTCATGCGAAACTCAGTCTGCCCGTTTCTCATGTGATATACTGCGAACTATGAATGAAGGTCAATACGCAGATTTCACATTTCTAGATTTCCGGAAAGTATTTGACATGATGCTCCATCGCAGGCTGTTAACGAAGGTACGAGCATATGAAGTAGGTACACAGATACGTGAGTCGCTCAAAGAGTTCTTAAATAATGGAACCCAGTATGTTGTGCTCGACAGCGAGTGTTCATCAGAGACAAGGGTTTCGTCAGGAGTGCCCCAGAGAAGTGTGATAGGACCGCTGGCGTTCTCTATAACGTAAATGATTTGGCAAACAGGGTGGGCAGCAATCTGCCGTTGTTTGCTGATGATGCCGTGGTGTACGGTAAGGTGTCGAAGCTGAGTGACTCTATGGGGATATAAGATGACGTAGACAAAATTTCTAATTGGTGTAACGAATGGCAGCTAGTTCTAACTGAAGAAAAATGTAAGTTAATGTGGATGTATAGGAAAAAAATTCCAAATCTATTGGCTACAGCATTAGTAGTGTCATGCTTGACACAAACACGACGTTTAAATATCTGGGCGTAACGTTCCATATGAAATGGGACGAGCATGTGTGGACTGCGGCAGTGAAGGCGAATGGTCGTATTCGGTTTATTGGGAGAATTTTAGGAAAGTGGTGTTCAGCTGTAAAGGAGATTGCATAGCGGTCGCTGGTGCCACCTTTTCTTGAATATTTCTCGAGTGTTTGGGGTCCGTATCAGGTTGGATTAAAAGAAGACGTCGAAGTAATACAGAGCCGAGCTGCTAGATTTTTTACCGGTACGTTCGAACAATATGTAAGATTTACGGAAATGCCTTGGAAACTGAAATGGGAATCTGTGGAAGGAAGGCGACGTTATTTTCGAGGAACATTACTGAGAAAATTCAGAGAACCAGTATTTTAAGCTTACTGCAGAACGATTTTACTGCTGCCAACATACGTGGCTCGTAAGTTCCACGAAGATGTTGTGGTCTTCAGTCCTGAGACTGGTTTGATGCAGCTCTCCATGCTACTCTACACTGTGCAAGTTTCTTCATCTCACAGTACCTACTGTAACCTACATCCTTCTGAATCTGTTTAGTGTATTCATCTCTTGGTCTCCCTCTACGATTTTTACCCTCCACGCTGCCCTCCAATACCAAATTGGTTCTACCTTGATGCCTCAGAATATGCCCTACCAACCGATCCCTTCTTCTAGTCAAGTTGTGCCACAAACTCCTCTTCTCCCCAATTCTATTCAATACCTCCTCATTAGTTATGTGATCTACCCATCTAATCTTCAGCATTCTTCTGTAGCACCACATTTCGAAAGCTTCTATTCTCTTCTTGTCTAAACTATTTATTGTCCATGTTTCACTTCCATACATGGCTACACTCCATACAAATACTTTCAGAAAAGCCGGCCGGTGTGGCCGTGCGGTTAAAGGCGCTTCAGTCTGGAACCGCGTGACCGCTACGGTTGCAGGTTCGAATCCTGCCTCGGGCATGGATGTGTGTGATGTCCTTAGGTTAGTTAGGTTTAATTAGTTCTAAGTTCTAGGCGACTGATGACCTCAGAAGTTAAGTCGCATAGTGCTCAGAGCCATTTGAACCATTTTGAACTTTCAGAAACGACTTCATGACACTTAAATCTATGATAGATGTTAACAAATTTCTCTTCTTCAGAAACGCTTTCCTTGCCATGGCCAATCTACATTTTACATCCTCTCTATTTAGACCATCATCAGTTATTTTGCTCCCCAAATAGCAAAACTCAGTTACTACTTTAAGCGTCTCATTTCCTAATCTAATTCCCGCAGCATCACACAACTTAATTCGACTACATTCCAGTATCCTCGTTTTGCTTTTGTTGATGTTCATCTTATATCCTCCTTTCAAGACACTGTCCATTCCGTTTAACTGCTCTTCCAGGTCCTTTGCTGTCTCTGACAGAATTACAATGTCATCGGCGAACCGCAAAGTTTTTATTTCTTCTCCATGGATTTTAATTCCTACTCCAAATTTTTCTTTTGTTTCCTTTACTGCTTGCTCAATATACAGTTTGGATAACATCGGCGATAGGCTACACCCCTGTCTCACTCCCTTCCCAACCACTGCTTCTCTTTGATGCCCCTCGACTCTTATAACTGCCTTCTGGTTTCTGTACAAATTGTAAATAGCCTTTCGCTCCCCGTATTTTACCCCAGCCATCTTCAGAATTTTAAAGAGAGTATTCCAGTCAATATTGTCAAAAGCTCTGTCAGATCACTTTCAGTGGTGTTGTAGGCCCAAATGATCCGGGCGTTTTGGAGAAAACGACATTTTCCCAATGGAGTGAGTGATTGATACTTTTGTAAAAATGTTTTTTCTATTTATAGACGCAACCACATTCTTATGACACAGTCAGAACCGGTTTCGGTCATACAACGACCATTTTCAAATCTGAAGATGGTCATTGTATGGCCGAAACCGGTTATGATCTTCCGGGGATGTTATCATTGTCAAACGTTGTCGAGAACGTCGAATTGTTGCTGCGAAGAGAAATTTGCTGGGATCCGTCATTTTCGACCGCGAAATGTGTGTGAATTACCGCCCCAAGGAAAGGTTTCATTGATGCCCTTTATGCCACCTCCTGAGTGGTGTTCTTATAGAAACGTTTTCCTCTGTCGCCCATAAGAAAACCGAGTGATTTTAGCGTTGGGGACGTGTTTCTGACCTTCATCGCAGAAGCGTCAAAAGAAGGGGTGAAATGTGGGTAGGAGGAGGTATGTTGACCTTCCCATCGTGTGACACGTCCACGATGGCATCGCGTAGAATTGTGGTGAAATTTGGTGCTAATGTGACGTCATTAACCGACCTTACACCACACACGAACTTCTGAGCTGTGGCTCTTTTCTTCGCATGTGTTCGACACCCTAATGTTTGAAGCGCCGACGACCTCGAGGGTGACGTCACAAGGCGCCACGCATTTGCACCACTACAGAACAAGGCTGTAGGCACCTTCGAGTCAAATAAAGTAATACTTTTTTCCGCGGTGTATTATGTTTGGGCAACGGCCTTGCCGCAGTGTCTCCACTGGTTCCCGTCAGATCAACGAAGTGCTGTCGGATGTGGCCGGCTCTCGAATGGATGACCATCCGGGAATCCACACGCTGCTGCCATTTTTTTGGGTGCACTCAGCCTCGTGATACCAACTGGGGAGCTACTCGACCGAATAGTAGCGGCTCCGGTAAAAAAAAAAAAAAGAAAAAAGAAAGCCATAACGACCGGGAGCGAGGCCTACGAGAAAGACATGCCGCGGCGCGTACATCACGAAGGTAGTCTTCCAGTCGCTCGCTCGTTCAAATCAGCAGGCAAACTACGTTTCTACACCTGTTAACTTGTAACTAGGCGTGTCCGTACAAACTAAAACTGAATCTTCTACTGGAATCCGAAGTTATGGAATCTTACTGTTATTAGTCCTATAATGATGGGAAGTCCACGGGCCTACTCATAATTTGTTACGGGTGTACTGACGTACAATAAAATAAAATCATGCTAAAATGGTTATCAGTTGCATAAGTCACCACTTCCAGCATGTAATGAGTACTATTAATAGGAAAGAGTCTAAATGCTAGCCGGCCGGAGTGGCCGTGCGTTTCTAGGCGCTAGTCTGGAACCGAGTGACCGCTACGGTCGCAGGTTCGAATCCTGCCTTGGGCATGGATGTGTGTGATGTCCTTAGGTTAGTTAGGTTTCATTAGTTCTAAGTTCTAGGCGACTGATGACCTCAGAAGTGAAGTCGCATAGTGCTCAGAGCCATTTGAACCATTTTGAACTAAGTGCTACAAACAAGCCGTTATACCATTTATATCGAGTATTGATGTTAGATTAAATTTTGCTGTAGTACTGTTAATCAGTAAGACTTCATAATAGCAGATTCCAGTGAAAGATGCAATTCTCGTTAGTACTTACACGCCCAGCTGCGAGTTAACAGGTTTAGAAACGCATTTTGTCTGCTGACCTGAGCGAGCGAACGAGTTCAGGACTACTTTCGTGACGTAAGCGCCGCGGCCTGTCTCTCTCGTGCGCCTCGGACCGGGAGAGCGGTGTGCTGACCACACGCCCCTCCTATCCGGATTCTCCGCTGAGGATGACACGGCGGTCGGATGGGCCCGATGGGCCACTTGTGGTCTGAAGACGGAGCGTTATTATTTTTGACTGTAAGGTCATGAAACGACAATATCAAAAATGAAAAATCGGTGGTGCACTGCGAAGGCCTTAAACAGATCGGTGTAGCCCATACGACACTGTAACAAAGATGCTCACACAACTTAAGTGGGCAAATTTGAGAAAAGTGGCGACATTTTCTTGTGAAATCATTATGGATAAATTTAGGAAAAATTTAATGGATGTGGACTAAGCTATAATTCTGCTCTCTCCAATACATACTTTGCATGCGGATCACGAGAATGAGATAAGAGCGAACAGGGAACGTAGAGAGGCGTACTGATAATTTTGCCTCACCTTATACGCGAATGAGGTAGGACAGAGAGTTGCTTTTATTGACACAAAATACCTCTTTCACGCATTGTGCTATGTTTTGGACAGTGCTTTGCACGCCCGTTGTGACCGAGCGGTTCTAGGCGCTTCAGTCTGGAACCGCGCGACCGCTACGATCGCAGGTTCTAATCCTGCCTCGGGTTAGGTTAGTGTTTTTTTTAACGTCCCGTCGACAACGAGGTCATTAGAGACGGAGCACAAGCTCGGGTTAGGGAAGGATAGGGAAGGAAATCGGCCGTGCTCTTTGAAAGGAACCATCCCGGCATTTGCCTGAAACGATTTAGGGACATCACGGAAAACCTAAATCAGGATGGCTGGAGACGAGATTGAACCGTCGTCCTCCCGAATGCGAGTCCAGTGTCTCCTGCCTCGTGATGACTGGGTGTTGTGTGATGCACTTAGGTTAGTTAGGTTTAAGTAGTTCTAAGTTCTAGGGGACCGATGACCTCAGATGTTAAGTCCCATAGTGCTCAGAGCCATTTGAGCCACAGTGCTTTGTTAAAGTGTTTTTGTAGGATAAAGTTGGCAGCATGTAAATGAACTGGTCAGTGCGAAGACATAAGGATACACGGAATTCAGTGTTTCTTCCTGAGCACAAGAAACAGCACGGGCAGGTAATAACGTCCAGTACCAGACAAAAAGCCGCTCGTAGTGGCCGAACGGTTCGAGGCGCCATGTCACGGACTCCGCGGCCCTTCCCGCCAGAGGTTCGAGTCCTCCCTATGGCATGGGTGTGTGCGTTGTTCTTAGCATAAATTAGTTTAAGTAGTGTGTATGTCTAGGGACCGATGATCTCAGCAGTTTGGTCCCTTTGTAATTCACACACATTTGAACGTTTTGAACCAGACGAAAACATAACAAAAGCTTTTTGGCATAACATATGTTTCCTTTTCTTAATTGTGGATGGTTATCTTTTCGAGAGAGAACTCAAGTTATCATTACCACCGAAATGTATAGAAAATTCGACACAGATTTGAAAGAGACAGTAACATATACTTTGGAAGAGGTAAAATACAAACTAACCACGTCGTACTTTTAGAGTATCTAGACAACTGGTGAGCGTTTGGAATAAAAGTTACAGAATCCGTGGTTAAATAAACAACGAACCACGATTAGGTTGGTTGGTCCGTTGATTTGGGGAGGGGACCAGACAGCGAGGTCATCGGTCCCACTGGATCAGGGACGGATGTGGAAGGAAGTCGGCCGTACCCTTTCAAAGGAACCACCCCGCCATTTGCTTGAAGCGATTTAGGGAAATCACGAAAAACCTATTCAAGACGACCGGACTAGTGTTTGAACTGTCGTCCTTCCACGATAAGGCCGATCATAAAAACTACCGTCAAAGTCGATAGAATTATTAGAAGGCGATCTGTAGAAGATCTCCAGGAGTCTGCACGACAAATTACAGATGACCTGAACAAGCATTTGCGAATAGAAATTAATGTTTCTACAGGAAAATGTGGACTTCGCGAACAAGGATTGCCGGACCGCAGTGTTTCGTCAGTTCAGCAAATAGAGAAAAAACTTTGCTAAAAAACACTGTAAGTGGACAGCAAAACGTTAGTCCACAAGTTATTACGAAGCGATGAAAGTAAATTTAATTTGATGTCTTTCTTTGGCATTTAGTATCTTCGTCGTCCTATAGGCGAAAGATACAATTCAAGCTATCAGATTCCAACCGTGAAGCGTGTAGGACACATTGAGGTATGGCGATTCTTCCTCGTCAAAGGGCCCAATAATTCACAAAGAGGCAAAGAGGATATCATGAAATGTCCTGACTACAGGGACATTGTGGACAAACATACGCTACTACGAATATATGCTGCAAAGCATATGCCACGAAAACGGAATTTTCAAAACGATAATAACCAAAACCATCTTTAAGTGTGTGTCTAAAAATGTGTTTGGAAGAAAAAAAAACGAAAATTCTGACGTGGCCAAGCAAATGTCCCGATTTAAGTTCGATAGAATATATGCGGGAGGTACTGGACAGATCTCTTAGACGACGAGAGTACCGAGATAAAGCAGATTTCTATGAAATTCTGCAGTCTGAATGGCAAAAGATTCCTGGGAACGTGATAGTACGTCTAATTTAACTTATGCCTGCCAGATGTTCTACTGTAATAGAAGAAAAGGAGCCGGCCGTAGTGGCCGTGCGGTTCTGGGCGCTACAGTCTGGAGCCGAGCGACCGCTACGGTCGCAGGTTCGAATCCTGCCTCGGGCATGGATGTGTGTGATGTCCTTAGGTTAGTTAGGTTTAATTAGTTCTAAGTTCTAGGCGACTGATGACCTAAGAAGTTAAGTCGCATAGTGCTCAGAGCCATTTTTTGATGAAAAGGATTATGCACGGAAGTATTAACGTAATTTGTCACGGAAAGATGTATTCATTGTGTTTCTTTTCACTGTAATAAATGTTTGATTTATTGTCAAAAAACTTACGAGCCACGACATTCTGAATTTTATTTTCCGAAACACAACATATTCAAAAACATTTTTTTTTGTTCGTTGCGGTCCACAGCTTTTATAAACTGTAGAAATGACATCATGTCTCACCTTAAGCTTCTGTTCAATTTATAAATATTATATTTTTGACACTGTGTTTTTTTTTGAGAAATTTTGTAGATACTACTGTTAACAAAAATCTGTACTGGATAATGATCTTTTACTGAAACCGGTCGCGCAATAAAAAAGACATTCAACAGCAGCTTAAGGTGTTACATAATGTCATTTCTACACGATATATAGGATGAACCACAACTCTATCGATAAAATCCCCCCCCATGAACCATGGACCTTGCCGTTGGTGGGGAGGCTTGCGTGCCTCAGCGATACAGATAGCCGTACCGTAGGTACAACCACAACGGAGGGGTATCTGTTGAGAGGCCAGACAAACGTGTGGTTCCTGAAGAGGGGCAGCAGCCTTTTCAGTAGTTGCAGGGCAACAGTCTGGATGATTGACTGATCTGGCCTTGTAACAATAACCAAAACGGCCTTGCTGCGCTGGTACTGAGAACGGCTGAAAGGAAGGGGAAACTACGGCCGTAATTTTTCCCGAGGGCATGCAGCTTTACTGTATGATTAAATGATGATGGCGTCTTCTTGGGTAAAATATTCCGGAGGTAAAATAGTCCCCCATTCGGATCTCCGGGCGGGGACTACTCAAGAGGATGTCGTTACCAGGAGAAAGAAAACTGGCGTTCTACGGATCGGAGCATGGAATGTCAGATCCCTTAATCGGGCAGGTAGGTTAGAAAATTTAAAAAGGGAAATGGATAGGTTAAAGTTAGATATAGTGGGAATTAGTGAAGTTCGGTGGCAGGAGGAACAAGACTTCTGGTCAGGTGACTACAGGGTTATAAACACAAAGTCAAATAGGGGTGATGCAGGAGTAGGTTTAATAATGAATAGTAAAATAGGAATGCGGGTAAGCTACTACAAACAGCATAGTGAACGCATTATTGTGGCCAAGATAGATACGAAGACCACACCTACTACAGTAGTACAAGTTTATATGCCAACTAGCTCTGCAGATGACGAAGAAATTGAAGAAATGTATGATGAAATAAAAGAAATTATTCAGATAGTGAAGGGAGACGAAAAATTAATAGTCATGGGTGACTGGAATTCGAGTGTAGGAAAAGGGAGAGAAGGAAACGTAGTAGGTGAATATGGATTGGGGCTAAGAAATGAGAGAGGAAGCTGCCTGGTAGAATTTTGCACAGAGCACAACTTAATCATAGCTAACACTTGGTTTAAGAATCATGATAGAAGGTTGTATACATGGAAGAACCCTGGAGATAGTAAAAGGTATCAGATAGATTATATAATGGTAAGACAGAGATTTAGGAACCAGGTTTTAAATTGTAAGACATTTCCAGGGGCAGATGTGGACTCTGACCACAATCTACTGGTTATGACCTGTAGATTAAAACTGAAGAAACTGCAAAAAGGTGGGAATTTAAGGAGATGGGACCTGGATAAACTGAAAGAACCAGAGGTTGTACAGAGTTTCATGGAGAGCATAAGGGAACAATTGACAGGAATGGGGGAAAGAAATACAGTAGAAGAAGAATGGGTAGCTTTGAGGGATGAAATAGTGAAGGCAGCAGAGGATCAAGTAGGTAAAAAGACGAGGGCTAGTAGAAATCCTTGGGTAACAGAAGAAATATTGAATTTAATTGATGAAAGGAGAAAATATAAAAATGCAGTAAATGAAGCAGGCAAAAAGGAATACAAACGTCTCAAAAATGAGATCGACAGGAAGTGCAGTATGGCTAAGCAGGGATGGCTAGAGGACAAATGTAAGGATGAAGAGGCTTATCTCACTAGGGGTAAGATAGATACTGCCTACAGGAAAATTAAAGAGACCTTTGGAGATAAGAGAACCACTTGTATGAACATCAAGAGCTCAGATGGAAACCCAGTTCTAAGCAAAGAAGGGAAAGCAGAAAGGTGGAAGGAGTATATAGAGGGTCTATACAAGGACGATGTACTTGAGGACAATATTATGGAAATGGAAGAGGATGTAGATGAAGATGAAATGGGAGATATGATACTGCGTGAAGAGTTTGACAGAGCACTGAAAGACCTGAGTCGAAACAAGGCCCCCGGAGTAGACAACATTCCATTGGAACTACTGACGGCCTTGGGAGAGCCAGTCCTGACAAAACTCTACCATCTGGTGAGCAAGATGTATGAAACAGGCGAAATACCCTCAGACTTCAAGAAGAATGTAATAATTCCAATCCCAAAGAAAGCAGGTGTTGACAGATGTGAAAATTACCGAACAATCAGTTTAATAAGCCACAGCTGCAAAATACTAACACGAATTCTTTACAGACGAATGGAAAAACTAGTAGAAGCCGACCTCGGGGAAGATCAGTTTGGATTCCGTAGAAATACTGGAACACGTGAGGCAATACTGACCTTACGACTTATCTTAGAAGAAAGATTAAGGAAAGGCAAACCTACGTTTCTAGCATTTGTAGACTTAGAGAAAGCTTTTGACAATGTTGACTGGAATACTCTCTTTCAAATTCTGAAGGTGGCAGGGGTAAAATACAGGGAGCGAAAGGCTATTTACAATTTGTACAGAAACCAGATGGCAGTTATAAGAGTCGAGGGGCATGAGAGGGAAGCAGCGGTTGGGAAGGGAGTGAGACAGGGTTGTAGCCTCTCCCCAATGTTATTCAATCTGTATATTGAGCAAGCAGTAAAGGAAACAAAAGAAAAATTTGGAGTAGGTATTAAAATCCATGGAGAAGAAATAAAAACTTTGAGGTTCGCCGATGACATTGTAATTCTGTCAGAGACAGAAAAGGACTTGGAAGAGCAGTTGAACGGAATGGATGGTGTCTTGAAGGGAGGATATAAGATGAACATCAACAAAAGCAAAACGAGGATAATGGAATGTAGTCGAATTAAGTCGGGTGATGTTGAGGGTATTAGATTAGGAAATGAGACACTTAAAGTAGTAAAGGAGTTTTGCTATTTGGGGAGCAAAATAACTGATGATGGTCGAAGTAGAGAGGATATAAAATGTAGACTGGCAATGGCAAGGAAAGCGTTTCTGAAGAAGAGAAATTTGTTAACATCGAGTATAGATTTAAGTGTCAGGAAGTCATTTCTGAAAGTATTTGTATGGAGTGTAGCCATGTATGGAAGTGAAACATGGACGGTAAATAGTTTGGACAAGAAGAGAATAGAAGCTTTTGAAATGTGGTGCTACAGAAGAATGCTGAAGATTAGATGGGTAGATCACATAACTAATGAGGAAGTATTGAATAGGATTGGGGAGAAGAGAAGTTTGTGGCACAACTTGACCAGAAGAAGGGATCGGTTGGTAGGACATGTTCTGAGGCATCAAGGGATCACCAATTTAGTATTGGAAGGCAGCGTGGAGGGTAAAAATCGCAGGGGGAGACCAAGAGATGAATATACTAAGCAGATTCAGAAGGATGTAGGTTGCAATAGGTACTGGGAGATGAAGAAGCTTGCACAGGATAGAGTAGCATGGAGAGCTGCATCAAACCAGTCTCAGGACTGAAGACAACAATAACAACAACAACATCGATAAAATTTCAGAGACTGTTCAGGGACATTCTAAGTAGTTTAGTATCTGGAACTCACGGTCTCTGACGGCTAGTTACAGATGTATAGCATTTCGTTTGGTTTCTTCCACCATTTAGCTTTGTATCTGCACTCCACTTAACATAGCGCACAAGAGTTCCCCATTTTACTTTTAGGCTTCAGGCTTGCATTTAGAATTTCTCTGTTCTGATTTGGGCTTGTTCATCGGGGCAGTGTTGATTGTACGTTAACAGCGATGCACAGCTGGTTACTGATGAAGAGTTGGCCGATGTGCGTGGGTTCACCGAACGCAGAGGAAAAGCGGCAAAACGACGCCTATGCTGATCTTTTTCTGCAGCAACTGCAACCACATCACAATACAACGTTTCGTCCGAGGATTGTTGCATTACTCTGTGTTGTGTCTTGTGCGATGCATATTACAGGTTTCTTCACTGTTATGACGGCATTTTCACAGAAACAAGGGTGATTACGGCAACAAACTGAATAAATCATAATTAGAATTATTACTGTGTAGTGAGCCACAGGAGACCGTGGATCCCTTATACCAAAATACTCAGAATATATATTTTAAAAAACCCCTGAAGGTTGGTCGGTGGAGTTCTGGTTCACCCTGTACACCACAGTCATCATTTCACAGTAAATGTACGATATAATGTTTGTTATTTATTTTATGCATGTACAATAAACTCTTAAACATGGCTATAACTTCAGCAATTGTATGATATTCAAATTTTAGAGGTTGAAAGAATCAGCCAACCAGCTGCATATAAAAGTTTATTGGAATATTTGACCTATATTTCGACAATTTTTAAATTGTCTTCTCCAAAAGGTGTGATGGAACCTAAAAATTACATTAGTGGTTACAAAAATATCTTCGACAAAGCAAAGAGGCAACTGTAGCTAAAAGACTGTCTGATAAGGATACTCACTTGTTACATCATATGATCATAAAGTACACTGAATAAAGCCAAACGGCTATTGCCAAATGAGACATCCTTCTTAAGAACACAAAAAATTATAAGCCTTGACTTAAGACTGCAGCACTATCATATCACAGGTGGCCCACTACACTTGGCATTTGATCTGCTCATCTACAATACTATACTGCTGATGTCCTAAGTCATGGCTTGTAATTATTAGTCTTCTTGAGGTGGATGTCTCATATGACAAGAGCCATTTAGCTTTATTCAATGTACAGTACTTTATCAGCATGTGATGTAACACATGATTTCCCTTAACATAAAATATGCTGGCTACAGTTGTTAAAGTGTTCTCTTGAAAATATTTTTTAAACAACTAATGTAATTTTCAGGGTCCGTTACACTGTCTGAAGAAGACTATTTAAAATTTTTCGAAACCAAATGAAGGGTTCCAGAAAACCGTTAGCTGTACCTGGTTAGCTAATTTTTTCAACCTCGTCAGTTATGTACAATAGGTTTAACAATATTTCCAGCAAAAAAGTTGACATAACAGTCTTTGTCAAATCACTTGTCTTGTGCCACTGCGCGTACATGCTGAGTATAAGTAATATGATGGGGATTCTGCCCTCTGATTTCAGCAACGACCTTCCCAATTTTAGACGGTTTCTCACCTCCTGCGAGGCGTCGAATTAGATACATAAACTCTCTGGAACGTGAACTTATGGTTTTCCTGTGTCCATTCAAACAACGTGAGTTCTGGGGTAATTTAAAACTCCAGAAACAACACAGACACTACTGTAGAAGCAAACACACAGAACAAAAACACTCACGACATCATTAACGAAAAAACTTTAACGTACAAATGTAAATTAATACACAGCACAGCAAATATACTGAAGAAACAGGAATTCCACATAGCACAAGGAGAAGAAACAATCTCCAGTCACATTTACAAACACCAACAGGAAAAAGGCAAATACCAAGGAACTGGTATATACCAGTTAGATTGTCTGGGAATGACAGACAGAAATTTCAAAACTAGACATAAAGAACACACAGGAAGATGGAAGTATGAAAATAGCCGTTCTACCTTTGGTGAACATCTAATAAACCATGGTTGTGAACCATGTAACGTAGAACAGGATATGTAAATTGTAAGGATGAACAATAGAAAAAACTAACATTACTCAAAAAATTCACATACTAAGGGCTTGTTAATGAACAAGAAAGTAATAAATGACCGGATCAATATACGAAAAAATTCACCGAACATGTTAGCCACTGAAGTAATAACAAACAAAGATGGGTAACGTAACCAGACTAAATAACAACTCAATATTCCAACCTCCCTCACGCACACACACACACACACACACACACACACACACACATATATATATATATATATATATATATATATATATATATATATATTTGTGTGTGTGTGTGTCTGTCAGCACGGAGGTTGGGATATAAGAAACAGCAGCCGAACTAAAAACAAGGAGCTACTTTTGGCAACACTACCTACAGTAAACACACCAAACCAAAACACAGCGTAGTGAGGTGTTAAGTCGAACTGTTTTGGAAAAACATCGAAAATCGGACATTCTGAGCACGCAGATCAACTAACTGCAACTCTAGAACGGCACTACATAGTAGTAAGATCACAGATCTTAAGCGTAAATAAATAGTGATTAAACTTCACGAAACTTGTGCTACATGGTGTTCAGAATGTTCAGATGTGTGTGAATTCTTAAGGGACCAAACTGCTGAGGTCATCGGTCCCTAGACTTACACACTTAAACTAACTTATGCTAAGAACAACACACATACACCCATGCCCGAGGGAGGACTCGAACCCTCGGTGGGAGGGGACGCGCAATCCGTGACATGGCGCCTGAAACCGCACGGCCACTTCGCGCGGCTACATGGTGTTTCTCACATAACAACAAGAAAATAACAAAAATCTGTAAGGTAGTAACAAATCTATAATTATTATACAACGTGATTATTATACAGGGTGATCCAAAAGTAACTGTACACACTTCCTGGATGTAGTGTGTACATCAAAATAAGAGTGAAACGTTAAATAAACTTTTGTTTGAAATTGATTTATTTCAGAGTTATGCAGTAGAGCAGGGATCACAAATGCAGCAGGAAATTAATTGTTCTCAGAAAGCAACAGTGACCCGAAATTCGACACAACTACGTACTGTACTTTTACCCCAGGACATGTAGAAAATGATGTTCGTGGAGACGAAGACAGTCACGTGCTCGACTTCTACCCGCTCTCGGAATTTTGCAAGCTCCGTTCATCTCATTCTGGACAGTTGCAAAGCTATTTTCTGTTCGCCGCTGAATTTGTGCTACGTTCTCAATTGCAGCACCATACACGAGCTCCTTAAGACGGACCCAAAGGTAGAAGTCCAGGGCTTAAGATCCGGAGATCTAACGGGCCAAGCAACAGGTCCTGCACGACGCGTCGACTTCTCGGGATAAGCATCTCTGAGATACTGTCTTGCCTCCCGACTGAAATGTGCAGGGGCACCTTCGACAATGAACACAGTCGATATGTAGGCGAACACGACACGCCAGAAGCTTGTATTGGCCCATGTAATACTGCGTACCACGAATGACGTTGTCCATAATGACTTGGATATAAAGAAATTCCAGACAAAACTTTATTCACCATTTTACTCTTATTTTGATCCATACATTACAAAAAAATGGTTCAAATGGCTCTAAGCCCTATGGGACTTAACATCTGAGGTCATCGGTCCCCTAGACTTAGAACTACTTAAACCTAACTACAGCACACACATCCAAGCCCGAGGCAGGATTCGAACCTGCGACCGTACCAAGGGCGCGGTTTCGGACTGAAGCGTCTAGAACCGCTCGACCACAGCGGCCGGCTCCATACATTACATTACACGCAAGAAGTGTGTACAGCTACTATTGAATTACCCTGTATACAAAAACAAACACATATAACAGGTCACTGAAGAGGCTCCACAAATAAGAAGAGACGAAACGCGAATGGCACAATACAAATCACCTTTCATTTAGTTGCGTTTGACGAACCAGATCTCGAAGTACATAAAGGGTGAACATTAAGAAAACCAGCAAACAGCAGGGACGGATTCCTGACTGAAAATGGAGGAAAAAAGGTCCTATGAACCTGTGTCCGGAAATGGACGGCGTGTGTGTAACGACAAAAAATCATCCCGGTACAGAGTACAGAGCTGCATCGCATCCACGTCAGAACAGATGTTCCAAGTGGCCTCTATGCAGATTGATGATGCCAGTTCTGGTAAAGGTTGATTAGTCGGTAAAGAGGACTGATGACTGTGATCGTTTGGTGTAAAAACAGCGACAAAACCCTTCTCGTAGGGAGAAATCCTCTGCTGATAATTCTTGCACTCGTTGCAGGTGATAGGGTTAGTAGTGGTTGTCACGCAGGAGACACATAATCGTACTTTGGCGAGCCAGTTGCCCGGAGCTTGTACTAGGGTTCGTCCCAGTATCCTGCAGAACGCGGTCCTCCAAACGTTGTGTACGCACATATGCCGCCTCCCTGCACGTTCATCTGTCTGAAAGGACCCATGATCACACAAACGCCCAAAATGGGATTGAATCGTTGTGTGATGTGGTTGGTGTCTGTGAGGGTACTTGTTTTGCTATAGCAGTGCTGTCTCTCGACCGTTTCCATCTTCTTGGCCGTACACAAAACACCATCTCGTCTTGTTCCCGACAAGAATACCAGACCGTTCTGCTACTTACAGTACACTGCGTCAATCACGCATCCTGCAATACCACAAGGAACATACGGCTCGCCCGCATCTCGTGGTCGTGCGGTAGCGTTCTCGCTTCCCACGCCCGGGTTCCCGGGTTCGATTCCCGGCGGGGTCAGGGATTTTCTCTGCCTCGTGATGGCTGGGTGTTGTGTGCTGTCCTTAGGTTAGTTAGGTTTAAGTAGTTCTAAGTTCTAGGGGACTTATGACCACAGCAGTTGAGTCCCATAGTGCTCAGAGCCATACGGCTCGTGGTCAGAGGAACTTTCATTCATCAGCGCCATCTACCTTGGCAACGAAGCATTTCCGTACACATGTTCGTAGGACCTTTTTTGCTCTATTTCTAGGCAGGAATCCGTCCTTGCAGTTTGTCGATTTTATTACTGTTTGCGCTGTAGAACCAATTAAGGACGATGGAAAAGATAAAAAAGTGGTGATTTAATATTTTTATGTATAATAATTACTAATTTGGTGTATTTTTGCACAGACTATATGTGGTGTCACCGCCAGACACCACACTTGCTAGGTGGTAGCCTTTAAATCGGCCGCGGTCCGTTAGTATACGTCGGACCCGCGTGTCGCCACTATCAGTGATTGCAGACCGAGCGCCGCCACACGGTAGGTCTAGAGAGACTTCCTAGCACTCGCCCCAATGGTACAGCCGACTTTGCTAGCGATGGTTCACTGACAAAATACGCTCTCATTTGCCGAGACGATAGTTAGCATAGCCTTCAGCTACGTCATTTGCTACGACCTAGCAAGGCGCCATTACCAGTTACTATTGATGCTGTAAAACATATACCGTCAAGAGCGATGTTCACCATTTATGGATTAAAGTTAAGTATTCCAGCAGCAACGTACGTTTTTTGCTAGTCTAATTTCCTTGTCCTGTTCCAGACCTCACGCCGGCCTGCGTGAGCTAAAACCCGTGCCTTTCGGCTTCCTCTCATACAGGGTTGGCTCTCTTGCCAATCCACAACACTATACTTCTATATTTTTACTTCGTTATTTCACTACTCAAATTAGTTTTTTTTATTTTTTTGTATGCTGGAGGTCTGGGGGACAACGGCCGTCCACTTATGTAAGGAAGTGAAACAGCTACAGCCATCCTTATGATGTGTTTTATTGTATAGTTACCAGTTTCGGTGCTTCAGTGCACCATCTTCAGGCCTTGTATGCATAAACGGTAGTGATAGAATCGTTAATTTACCAACCATGTAATACAAAGACGGGTTAAAAACAGAATAAGAATCAAGGTCAAGACTCTACATGTGAATTTTCAGTAATTATTTGATAAAACCAAGAGATACATACGTTTTCACATACATGAAAGATACCATAGCGAATTTCTTTTCTGTAAATTGTACAAATATACTATTTATTAATAAATTCGTTAATCAATATTCCATGATCACATAGATAATATTGTGGGTAGAGCAAACCAAAGGCTGCGGTTCATTGGCAGAACACTTAGAAGGTGCAACAGGACTGCTAAAGGGACTGCTTACACTACGCTTGTCCGCCCTATTCTGGAGTATTGCTGTGCGGTGTGGGATCCGCATCAGGTGGGACTGACGGATGACATCGAAAAAGTACAAAGAAGGGCAGCTCGTTTTGTATTATGGCGAAATAGGGGAGATAGTGTCACAGACATAATTCGTGAATTGGAGTGGCAATCATTAAAACAAAGGCGTTTTTCGTTGCGACGGGATCTTCTCATGAAATTTCATTAACCAGTTTTCTCCTCCGATTACGAAAACATTCTGTGGACACCCACCGACATAGGGAGAAATAATCATCACGGTAAAATAAGAGAAATCAGGGCTCGCACAGAAAAATTTAAGTGCTCGTTTTTCCCGCTCGCCGTTCGAGATTGGAACGGTAGAGAGACAGCTTGAAGGTGGTTCACTGAACCCTCTGCCAGGCACTTTATTGTAAATAGCAGAGTAATCACGTAGATGTGTAGATCTGTAGATTGGCCAGTTGGGCAATGCATTATCTTTACAATCCTGAAATAACCCACCAAACGACAAAAATAACTGTAGAAAGCGATAAATGTATGAAAGAAAGTGAAAGAAAGTACAACCTCGGAAATAAGTAAATCGAAGAAACATACATATAACCACAAGTAGTCCTTGCACAAGGACATAATCACATCAAAATTATAAAATGCTAAGCTGAAAACCGAATACAGGCATTTTATCAAATGATTACAGTAAATTCACGTGTGGAGAATAGCCCTTGATTATTATTCTGTTTCTAGTCTATCTTTGTGCAGGGATGGCTAGAGGACAAATGTAAGGATGTAGAGGCTTATCACACGAGGGGTAAGATAGATACTGCCTACAGGAAAATTAAAGAGACTTTTGGAGAAAAGAGAACCACTTGTATGGATATCAAGAGCTCAGATGGAAACCCAGTTCCAAGCAAAGAAGGGAAAGCAGAAAGGTGGAAGGAGTATATAGAGGGTCTATACAAGGGTGAAGTACTTGAAGACAGTATTATGGAAATGGAAGAGGATGTAGATGAAGATGAAATGGGAGATATGATACTGCGTGAAGAGTTGGACAGAGCACTGAAAGACCTGAGTCGAAAAAAGGCCCCAGGAGTAGACGACATTCCATTAGAACTACTGACAGCCATGGGAGACCCAGTCCTGACAAAACTCTACCATCTGGTGAGCAAGATGTATGAGACCGGCGAAATACCGTCAGACTTCAAGAAGAATATAATAATTCCAATCCCAAAGAAAGCAGGTGTTGACAGATGTGAAAATTACGGAACTATCAGTTTAATAAGTCATAGCTGCAAAATTCTAACGCGAATTCTTTACAGACGAATGGAAAAACTGGTAGAAGCCGACCTCGGGGAAGATCAGTTTGGATTCCGTAGAAATGTTGGAACACGTGAGGCAATACTGACCCTACGACGTATCTTAGAAGAAAGATCAAGGAAAGGCAAACCTACGTTTCTAGTATTTGTAGACTTAGAGAAAGCTCTTGACAGTGTTGTCTGGAATACTCTCTTTCAAATTCTGAAGGTGGCAGGGGTAACATACAGGGAGCGAAAGGCTATTTACAATTTGTACAGAAATCAGATGGCAGTCATAAGAGTCGAGGGACATAAAGGGAAGCAGTGGTTGGGAAGGGAGTGAGACAGGGTTGTAGCCTCTCCCCGATGCTATTCAATCTGTATATTGAGCAAGCAGTAAATGAAACAAAAGAAAAGTTCGGAGTAGGTATTAAAATCCACGGAGAAGAAATAAAAACTTTGAGGTTCGCCGGTGACATTGTAATTCTGTCAGAGACAGCAAAGGACCTGGAAGAGCAGTTAAACGGAATGGACAATGTCTTGAAAGGAGGGTATAAGATGAACATCAACAAAAGCAAAACGAGGATAATGGAATGTAGTCGAATTAAGTCGATTGATGCTGAGGGAATTAGATTAGGAAATGAGACACTTAAAGTAGTAAAGGAGTTTTGCTATTTGGGGAGCAAAATAACTGATGATGGTCGAAGTAGAGAGGATATAAAATGTAGACTGGCAATGGCAAGGAAAGCGTTTCTGAAGAAGAGAAATTTGTTAACATCGAGTATAGATTTAAGTGTCAGGAAGTCATTTCTGAAAGTATTTGCATGGAGTGTAGCCATGTATGGAAGTGAAACATGGACGGTAAATAGTTTGGACAAGAAGAGAATAGAAGCTTTTGAAATGTGGTGCTACAGAAGAATGCTGAAGATTAGATGGGTAGATCACATAACTAATGAGGAAGTATTGAATAGGATTGGGGAGAAGAGAAGTTTGTGGCACAACTTGACCAGAAGAAGGGATCGGTTGGTAGGACATGTTCTGAGGCATCAAGGGATCACCAATTTAGTATTGGAAGGCAGCGTGGAGGGTAAAAATCGCAGGGGGAGACCAAGAGATGAATATACTAAGCAGATTCAGAAGGATGTAGGTTGCAATAGGTACTGGGAGATGAAGAAGCTTGCACAGGATAGAGTAGCATGGAGAGCTGCATCAAACCAGTCTCAGGACTGAAGACAACAACAACAACAACAACATCGATAAAATTTCAGAGACTCTTCAGGGACATTCTAAGTAGTTTAGTATCTGGAACTCACGGTCTCTGACGGCTAGTTACAGATGTATAGCATTTCGTTTGGTTTCTTGCACCATTTAGCTTTGTATCTGCATTCCACTGAACATAGCGCACAAGAGTTCCCCATTTTACTTTTAGGCTTCAGGCTTGCATTTAGAATTTCTCTGTTCTGATTTGGGCTTGTTCATCGGGGTAGTGTTGATTGTACGTTAACAGCGATGCACAGCTGGTTACTGATGAAGAGTTGGCCGATGTGCGTGGGTTCACCGAACGCAGGGGAAAAGCGGCAAAACGACGCCTATGCTGATCTTTTTCTGCAGCAACTGCAACCACATCACAATACAACGTTTCGTCCGAGGATTGTTGCATTACTCTGTGTTGTGTCTTGTGCGATGCATATTACAGGTTTCTTCACTGTTGTGACGGCATTTTCACAGAAACAAGGGTGATTACGGCAACAAACTGAATAAATCATAATTAGAATTATTACTGTGTAGTGAGCCACAGGAGACCGTGGATCCCTTATACCAAAATACTCAGAATATATATTTTAAAAAATCCCTGAAGGTTGGTCGGTGGAGTTCTGGTTCACCCTGTACACCACAGTCATCATTTCGCAGTAAATGTACGATATAATGTTTGTTATTTATTTTATGCATGTACAATAAACTCTTAAACATGGCTATAACTTCAGCAATTGTATGATATTCAAATTTTAGAGGTTGAAAGAATCAGCCAACCAGCTGCATATAAAAGTTTATTGGAATATTTGACCTATATTTCGACAATTTTTAAATTGTCTTCTCCAAAAGGTGTGATGGAACCTAAAAATTACATTAGTGGTTACAAAAATATCTTCGACAAAGCAAAGAGGCAACTGTAGCTAAAAGACTGTCTGATAAGGATACTCACTTGTTACATCATATGATCATAAAGTACACTGAATAAAGCCAAACGGCTATTGCCAAATGAGACATCCTTCTTAAGAACACAAAAAATTATAAGCCTTGACTTAAGACTGCAGCACTATCATATCACAGGTGGCCCACTACACTTGGCATTTGATCTGCTCATCTACAATACTATACTGCTGATGTCCTAAGTCATGGCTTGTAATTATTAGTCTTCTTGAGGTGGATGTCTCATATGACAAGAGCCATTTAGCTTTATTCAATGTACAGTACTTTATCAGCATGTGATGTAACACATGATTTCCCTTAACATAAAATATGCTGGCTACAGTTGTTAAAGTGTTCTCTTGAAAATATTTTTTAAACAACTAATGTAATTTTCAGGGTCCGTTACACTGTCTGAAGAAGACTATTTAAAATTTTTCGAAACCAAATGAAGGGTTCCAGCAAACCGTTAGCTGTACCTGGTTAGCTAATTTTTTCAACCTCGTCAGTTATGTACAATAGGTTTAACAATATTTCCAGCAAAAAAGTTGACATAACAGTCTTTGTCAAATCACTTGTCTTGTGCCACTGCGCGTACATGCTGAGTATAAGTAATATGATGGGGATTCTGCCCTCTGATTTCAGCAACGACCTTCCCAATTTTAGACGGTTTCTCACCTCCTGCGAGGCGTCGAATTAGATACATAAACTCTCTGGAACGTGAACTTATGGTTTTCCTGTGTCCATTCAAACAACGTGAGTTCTGGGGTAATTTAAAACTCCAGAAACAACACAGACACTACTGTAGAAGCAAACACACAGAACAAAAACACTCACGACATCATTAACGAAAAAACTTTAACGTACAAATGTAAATTAATACACAGCACAGCAAATATACTGAAGAAACAGGAATTCCACATAGCACAAGGAGAAGAAACAATCTCCAGTCACATTTACAAACACCAACAGGAAAAAGGCAAATACCAAGGAACTGGTATATACCAGTTAGATTGTCTGGGAATGACAGACAGAAATTTCAAAACTAGACATAAAGAACACACAGGAAGATGGAAGTATGAAAATAGCCGTTCTACCTTTGGTGAACATCTAATAAACCATGGTTGTGAACCATGTAACGTAGAACAGGATATGTAAATTGTAAGGATGAACAAAAGAAAAAACTAACATTACTCAAAAAATTCACATACTAAGGGCTTGTTAATGAACAAGAAAGTAATAAATGACCGGATCAATATACGAAAAAATTCACCGAACATGTTAGCCACTGAAGTAATAACAAACAAAGATGGGTAACGTAACCAGACTAAATAACAACTCAATATTCCAACCTCCCTCACGCACACACACACACACACACACACACACACACACACACACATATATATATATATATATATATATATATATATATTTTTTTTTTTTTTTTTTTTTGCGAGGGAGGACTCGAACCCTCGGTGGGAGGGGACGCGCAATCCGTGACATGGCGCCTGAAACCGCACGGCCACTTCGCGCGGCTACATGGTGTTTCTCACATAACAACAAGAAAATAACAAAAATCTGTAAGGTAGTAACAAATCTATAATTATTATACAACGTGATTATTATACAGGGTGATCCAAAAGTAACTGTACACACTTCCTGGATGTAGTGTGTACATCAAAATAAGAGTGAAACGTTAAATAAACTTTTGTTTGAAATTGATTTATTTCAGAGTTATGCAGTAGAGCAGGGATCACAAATGCAGCAGGAAATTAATTGTTCTCAGAAAGCAACAGTGACCCGAAATTCGACACAACTACGTACTGTACTTTTACCCCAGGACATGTAGAAAATGATGTTCGTGGAGACGAAGACAGTCACGTGCTCGACTTCTACCCGCTCTCGGAATTTTGCAAGCTCCGTTCATCTCATTCTGGACAGCTGCAAAGCTATTTTCTGTTCGCCGCTGAATTTGTGCTACGTTCTCAATTGCAGCACCATACACGAGCTCCTTAAGACGGACCCAAAGGTATAAGTCCAGGGCTTAAGATCCGGAGATCTAACGGGCCAAGCAACAGGTCCTGCACGACGCGTCGACTTCGCGGGATAAGCATCTGTGAGATACTGTCTTGCCTCCCGACTGAAATGTGCAGGGGCACCTTCGACAATGAACACAGTCGATATGTAGGCGAACACGACACGCCAGAAGCCTGTATTGGCCCATGTAATACTGCGTACCACGAATGACGTTGTCCATAATAACTTGGATATAAAGAAATTCCAGACAAAACTTTATTCACCATTTCACTCTTATTTTGATCCATACATTACAAAAAAATGGTTCAAATGGCTCTAAGTACGGTACGCTTAACGTCTGAGGTCATCAGTCCCCTAGACTTAGAACTACTTAAACCTAACTACAGCACACACATCCATGCCCGAGGCAGGATTCGAACCTGCGACCGTACCAAGAGCGCGGTTTCGGACTGAAGCGCCTAGAACCGCTCGACCACAGCGGCCGGCTCCATACATTACATTACACGCAAGAAGTGTGTACAGCTACTATTGAATTACCCTGTATACAAAAACAAACACATATAACAGGTCACTGAAGAGGCTCCACAAATAAGAAGAAACGAAACGCGAATGGCACAACACAAATCACCTTTCATTTAGTTGCGTTTGACGAACCAGGTCTCGAAGTACATAAAGGGTGAACATTAAGAAAACCAGCAAACAGCAGGGACGGATTCCTGACTGAAAATGGAGGAAAAAAGGTCCTATGAACCTGTGTCCGGAAATGGACGGCGTGTGTGTAACGACAAAAAATCATCCCGGTACAGAGTACAGAGCTGCATCGCATCCACGTCAGAACAGATGTTCCAAGTGGCCTCTATGCAGATTGATAATGCCAGTTCTGGTAAAGGTTGATTAGTCGGTAAAGAGGACTGATGACTGTGATCGTTTGGTGTAAAAACAGCGACAAAACCCTTCTCGTAGGGAGAAATCCTCTGCTGATAGTTCTTGCACTCGTTGCAGGTGATAGGGTTAGTAGTGGTTGTCACGCAGGAGACACATAATCGTACTTTGGCTTACACCATATGGCGAGCCAGTTGCCCGGAGCTTGTACTAGGGTTCGTCCCAGTATCCTGCAGAACGCGGTCCTCCAAACGTTGTGTACGCACATATGCCGCCTCCCTGCACGTTCATCTGTCTGAAAGGACCCATGATCACACAAACGCCCAAAATGGGACTGAATCGTTGTGTGATGTGGTTGGTGTCTGTGAGGGTACTTGTTTTGCTATAGCAGTGCTGTCTCTCGACCGTTTCCATCTTCTTGGCCGTACACAAAACACCATCTCGTCTTGTTCCCGACAAGAATACCAGACCGTTCTGCTTCAAACAGTACACTGCGTCAATCACGCATCCTGCAATACCACAAAGAACATACGGCTCGTGGTCAGAGGAACTTTCATTCATCAGCGCCATCTACCTTGGCAACGAAGCATTTCCGTACACATGTTCGTAGGACCTTTTTTGCTCTATTTCTAGGCAGGAATCCGTCCTTGCAGTTTGTCGATTTTATTACTGTTTGCGCTGTAGAACCAATTAAGGACGATGGAAAAGATAAAAAAGTGGTGATTTAATATTTTTATGTATAATAATTACTAATTTGGTGTATTTTTGCACAGACTATATGTGGTGTCACCACCAGACACCACACATGCTAGGTGGTAGCCTTTAAATCGGCCGCGGTCCGTTAGTATACGTCGGACCCGCGTGTCGCCACTATCAGTGATTGCAGACCGAGCGCCGCCACACGGCAGGTCTAGAGAGACTTCCTAGCACTCGCCCAGTGGTACAGCCGACTTTGCTAGCGATGGTTCACTGACAAAATACGCTCTCATTTGCCGAGACAATAGTTAGCATAGCCTTCAGCTACGTCATTTGCTACGACCTAGCAAGGCGCCATTACCAGTTACTATTGATGCTGTAAAACATGTACCGTCAAGAGCGATGTTCACCATTTACGGATTAAAGTTAAGTATTCCAGCAGCAACGTACATTTTTTGCTAGTCTAATTTCCTTGACCTGTTCCAGACCTCACGCCAGCCTGCGTGAGCTAAAACGCGTGCCTTTCGGCTTCCTCTCATACAGGGTTGGCTCTCTTGCCAATCCACAACACTATACTTCTATATTTTTACTTCGTTATTTCACTACTCAAATTAGTTTTTTTTATTTTTTTGTGTGCTGGAGGTCTGGGGGACAACGGCCGTCCACTTATGTAAGGAAATGAAACAGCTACAGCCATCCTTATGATGTGTTTTATTGTATAGTTACCAGTTTCGGTGCTTCAGTGCACCATCTTCAGGCCTTGTGTGCATAAACGGTAGTGATAGAATCGTTAATTTACCAACCATGTAATACAAAGACGGGTTAAAAACAGAATAAGAATCAAGGTCAAGACTCTACATGTGAATTTTTAGTAATTATTTGATAAAACCAAGAGATACATCCGTTTTCACATACATGAAAGATACCATAGCGAATTTCTTTTCTGTAAATTGTACAAATATGCTATTTATTAATAAATTCGTTAATCAGTATTCCATGATCACATAGATAATATTGTGGGTAGAGCAAACCAAAGGCTGCGGTTCATTGGCAGAACACTTAGAAGGTGCAACAGGACTACTAAAGGGACTGCTTACACTACGCTTGTCCGCCCTATTCTGGAGTATTGCTGTGCGGTGTGGGATCCGCATCAGGTGGGACTGACGGATGACATCGAAAAAGTACAAAGAAGGGCAGCTCGTTTTGTATTATGGCGAAATAGGGGAGATAGTGTCACAGACATAATACGTGAATTGGAGTGGCAATCATTAAAACAAAGGCGTTTTTCGTTGCGACGGGATCTTCTCATGAAATTTCATTAACCAGTTTTCTCCTCCGATTACGAAAACATTCTGTGGACACCCACCGACATAGGGAGAAATAATCATCACGGTAAAATAAGAGAAATCAGGGCTCGCACAGAAAAATTTAAGTGCTCGTTTTTCCCGCTCGCCGTTCGAGATTGGAACGGTAGAGAGACAGCCTGAAGGTGGTTCACTGAACCCTCTGCGAGGCACTTTATTGTAAATAGCAGAGTAATCACGTAGATGTGTAGATCTGTAGATTGGCCAGTTGGGCAATGCATTATCTTCACAATCCTGGAATAACCCGCCAAACGACAAAAATAACTGTAGAAAGCGATAAATGTATGAAAGAAAGTGAAAGAAAGTACAACCTCGGAAATAAGTAAATCGAAGAAACATACATATATCCACAAGTAGTCCATGCACAAGGGCTTAATCACATCAAAATTATAAAATGCTAAGCTGAAAACTGAGTACAGGCATTTTATCAAATGATTACAGTAAATTCACGTGTGGAGACTAGCCCTTGATTATTATTCTGTTTCTAGTCTATCTTTGTGTAGGGATGGCTAGAGGACAAATGGAAGGATGAAGACGCTTATCACACGAGGGGTAAGATAGATACTGCCTACAGGAAAATTAAAGAGACCTTTGGAGAAAAGAGAACCACTTGTATGAATATCAAGAGCTCAGATGGAAACCCAGTTCTAAGCAAAGAAGGGAAAGCAGAAAGGTGGAAGGAGTATATAGAGGGTCTATGCAAGGGTGAAGTACTTGAAGACACGCTACGGTCGCAGGTTCGAATCCTGCGTCGGGCATGGATGTGTGTGATGTCCTTAGGTTAGTTAGGTTCTAGGGGACTTATGACCACAGCAGTTGAGTCCCATAGTGCTCAGCGCCATTTGAACCATTTTGAACTTGAAGACAGTATTATGGAAATGGAAGAGAATGTAGATGAAGATGAAATGGGAGATATGATACTGCGTGAAGAGTTGGACAGAAGCACTGACAGACCTGAGTCGAAACAAAGCCCCAGGAGTAGACAACATTCCATTAGAACTACTGACAGCCTTGGGAGAGCCAGTCCTGACAAAACTCTACCATCTGATGAGCAAGATGTATGAGACCGGCGAAATACCGACAGACTTCAAGAAGAATATAATAATTCCAATCCCAAAGAAAGCAGGTGTTGACAGATGTGAAAATTACCGAACTATCAGTTTAATAAGTCACAGCTTCAAAATTCTAACGCGAATTCTTTACAGACGAATGGAAAAACTGGTAGAAGCCGACCTCGGGGAAGATCAGTTTGGATTCCCTAGAAATGTTGGAACACGTGAGGCAATACTGACCCTACGACGTATCTTAGAAGAAAGATCAAGGAAAGGCAAACCTACGTTTCTAGTATTTGTAGACTTAGAGAAAGCTCTTGACAGTGTTGTCTGGAATACTCTCTTTCAAATTCTGAAGGTGGCAGGGGTAACATACAGGGAGCGAAAGGCTATTTACAATTTGTACAGAAATCAGATGGCAGTTATAAGAGTCGAGGGACATAAAGGGAAGCAGTGGTTGGGAAGGGAGTGAGACAGGGTTGTAGCCTCTCCCCGATGCTATTCAATCTGTATATTGAGCAAGCAGTAAATGAAACAAAAGAAAAGTTCGGAGTAGGTATTAAAATCCAAGGAGAAGAAATAAAAACTTTGAGGTTCGCCGATGACATTGTAATTCTGTCAGAGACAGCAAAGGACTTGCAAGAGCAGTTGAACGGAATGGACAGTGTCTTGAAAGGAGGGTATAAGATGAACATCAACAAAAGCAAAACGAGGATAATGGAATGTAGTCGAATTAAGTCGGGTGATGCTGAGGGAATTAGATTAGGAAATGAGACACTTAAAGAAGTAAAGGAGTTTTGCTATTTGGGGAGCAAAATAACTGATGATGGTCGAAGTAGAGAGGATATAAAATATAGACTGGCAATGGCAAGGAAAGCGTTTCTGAAGAAGAGAAATTTGTTAACATCGAGTAATGATTTGAGTGTCAGGAAGTCGTTTCTGAAAGTATTTGTATGGAGTGTAGCCATGTATGGAAGTGAAACATGGACGATAAATAGTTTAGACAAGAAGAGAATGGAAGCTTTCGAAATGTGGTGCTACAGAAGAATGCTGAAGATTAGATGGGTAGATCACATAACTAATGAGGAAGTATTGAATAGGATTCTGGAGAAGAGAAGTTTGTGGCACAACTTGAGTAGAAGAAGGGATCGGTTGGTAGGACATGTTCTGAGGCACGAAGGGATCACCAATTTGGTATTGGAGGGCAGCGTGGAGGGTAAAAATCGTCGAGGGAGACCAAGAGATGAATACACTAAACAGATTCAGAAGGATGTAGGCTGCAGTAGGTACTGGGAGATGAAGAAGCTTGCACATGATAGAGTAGCATGGAGAGCTGCATCAAACCAGTCTCAGGACTGAAGACCACAACAACAACAGTCTATCTTTGTACTGCATGATTGATAAACTGATGATGCAATCATTACTGTTTATGCATACAGGCCTGAAGATGGTGCACTGAAGCACCGAAACTGGTAGCCACACAATAAATGACATCATAAGGACGGCTTTAGGTGTTTCATTTCCTTACACGGTTGTTCATTGTTCGATTTTACCACTGAAAGTACGCTGATGACTGCGGCGTCGCCGGCCGCGGTGGTCTAGCGGTTCTAGGCGCTCAGTCCGGAGCCGCGCGACTGCTACGGTCACAGGTTCGAATCCTGCCTCGGGCATGGATGTGTGTGATGTCTTTAGGTTAGTTAGGTTTAAGTAGTTCTAAGTTCTAGGGGACTTATGACCACAGCAGTTGAGTCCCATAGTGCTCAGAGCCATTTGAACCATTTTGAACTACGGCGTCGAGTACCCTACAAACGAGATCCACCCGTCGATATTCGGGGAGAGGATACAACCCCTGCGTCGTATAACGCACAGAGCTTGAACGCAACGGCACTCGGGTAGCCGCGTGCAGGAGAGGGCGCGCCAAACCGCAGCGGCGATGCGCGAGAACCGTTCGGCGACGGGCGGCCAGCTTTCCGGTGCGTCGCCACGCACGAGCACACGCACTCGCGGGCCCAGGTGACGACAGCCGCGATGAGACGCCAGTTTCCGGACGGATAAAGAAATGGCCGGCGTTCGCCGAAGGAGCAGCCTGGCGGGGCGGCTAGGCGGCTACGCCGTTGGCCGCACCGAAACGCCGGCTGGGGCGGCGTGAGCGGTACTTTCCCAGAGGTTAGCCCAGTGACCTACATGGCGGCTACCTGCCGCGGCCGACGGCCCGCCGGCTCCCACAGTCTTCCCTCTGCAGTGTCTGTGAGTGCAGTGCCGGGCATGCTCTTCCGATGACACCCAAGATCGCACAGGTGAGCGCTTCTGCTGCCTCTGCAGTCACTCGCTGGCTGTCTCATTCCGACACCGTCTAGCATCCACATTTATTGAAATTCCACATCTCGCGGAAACACAGCTTAGAGTGACATAGCTTTGCTACTGTCGGCTTCCTTATAGGCAGTTTTTTTAGCAAGCTATAAGAACACAGGATTCAAATATGTTCTTATTACTGTACTGGCGCCTGCACTGCCATATACTTCCCAATTAACTCTGCCTATAGGTTTGTCCGATACCTCTGCCACCACCGGTTTCCTTTACAGTATATCCGGGAGAGATGACGCACAGTTTCAAAATCGCATATGACAGGTACCATGATGCTGTTCTAGTTATTTTTTGTGCAACGAAACACACCAGTTATCCGTGACATACGATATTTTTGATTTTTTCAATGTAACTTATGAACATAATATTTGACCTTGGAAACGTCTTTACATTGAAACTTCTGTCCCTTATGTTACGGCTGATATGCCACATCCTAAAAAACCGCAAAAATACCGTGTCTTTAAGTCAAAGCCAGTATATATCTACACTTATGTTGTCAATATCCTGGAATATGCATGCTAAGTCATTTGACCGAAAATACAAACAAAACAGTCGTGTTTTCATTTATTTAAAAATTTTATTTAATTTGTGCATCAAAAGTATCACTAACGAAAATGTGCGGCATATGTACCGGATTTTACCGCGGCATGTATCACGATCTGTAGGGGAGACACTCCGCACCTTATGAAGTCTTGACCTTGATAGCCAAGATGCCAGTACGAGAATCAAGCCGGCCGGTGTGGCCGAGCGGTTCTAGGCGCTACAGTCTGGAACCGCGCGACCGCTACGGTCGCAGGTTCGAATCCTGCTTCGGGCATGGATGTGTGTGATGTCCTTAGGTTAGTTAGGTTTAAGTAGTTCTAAGTTCTAGGGGACTGATGACCTCAGCAGTTACGTCCCATAGTGCTCAGAGCCATTTGAACCATTTTTGAACGAGAATCAAAATTCACTGTTTAGTATAGACTAAGAACAAATCATGAGGCCGACAAGGTTTTGAAGAGATAGCTATAGACTTACCTCAATTATCCCCCCCTGGGCTTATGGAAAACTAACTCGACCGAAACGTGAACATTTTTACTATGGCTGGCGCCCACTAAGCTACTGCACTGCCGATACGTGCGCACTGTGTCGGAATTTGGCGAAAGTACGAACGGTACACAATCCATACTGCATGCGGCGTCTCTCTCGGATTTACCCAAGGCAGTTTCTTCGTAAGCTGTTTAAAATGTTTGTATGCCTAGAAAAAATATAGGCGTCGAACCTGTAGGGCTGTGATAACGTTGTTTTATTGGATTACTGTGCTGGACCCTGCGCTGCAATGTACTTTCCGGTTAACACTGCCCAGAGGTTTATCCGATATATCTGCTACTGTCGGCTTCTTTGTAGGCAGTTTCTTAGCAATCACTGGACTCGCATTCGGGAGGACGACGGTTCAATCCCGTCTCCGGCCATCCTGATTTAGGTTTTCCGTGATTTCCCTAAATCGCTTCAGGCAAATGCCGGGATGGTTCCTTTGAAAGGGCACGGCCGATTTCCTTCCCCATCCTTCCCTCACCCGAGCTTGCGCTCCGTCTCTAATGACCTCGTTGTCGATGGGACGTTAAACACTAATCTCCTCCTCCCCCAGTTTCTTAGCAAAGTGCATAAAATTCTTATATTCCTGAAAACATACGCGAGTGAAGTCTGTAGGACAGTACTGGATTTCTTCAATGGCGTTAATTTGCTCTCCCCTTAAATGGAATTACCAGTTGACTCTTTCTGTAGATTTGTTCGTGTGTTACTTTAAGTTACTGCATCTAGTTTTCATACATGTGGAGTGTGCTTATTCTTCTTATTACTCAACTGCGAAAAAATCTTAAAATTAAGTAACAGTTTAACCCAGGTACTTTTCATGTTGTGTAAGTCTCACCAGGATTAGAGCGTTTTGCGGATTAGGTCCGTAACTAACACACGCTGCGTGTTGCACAGTATCTGTTTTGATCTGTTTCTCAGGAATGATATCTATCCGTTCTTGTGGAAGATAAGTGCTGTTCGATTTCCCGTTCCAAAGCTTTGCTGTCCTCCCCACTTTTGCACGTTTCGCTCTGTCGGGAAATGATTGTTAAACATTGTTGCACTCAGGCATTAAAATTTCCTCAAACCGATATTTCTTCTGTAACTGAGCACTGCTAACCGTTACTGTCAACTCTCTGCCCTATGAAGAGAATAAAAATGACCGACTAGGACATTTGAGATTTCCTACTGTGTGAGAAATCGCACCTGCTTGACTCTGTCGTAAGGGAGTAATGTTCCGTGCTTTAGAGGTCAGTGTTGAGGACAGGAGTTAGTCTCGCTTGCGACCTCGTTCCGCGAGTAAACAAGCGCGCTAAGCGAGACGGGCTCCTCGTTAGGCCAGACAGATGGTGGTGCTCTTCTCGTATAACGCGCTGCCTGCAAACTCAGCTCAGCAATACGGAGCTTTGCAGCTTGGGTAATTTAGTGACAAGAACGTAACGTCGCAAACCACGCCCCTGCAAACTTATTTCCCATACTTTTAAAACATCTTCTCTAGGCAGGTATCAGCATACATATAGCGTAGCAAATGCATAACACAACTGCTCACTATAATGCAGTTTATTTACCGACCAGTTTCAATCCAGGATTGCCGGCCGGTGTGACCGAGCGGTTCTAGGCGCTTCAGTCTGGAACCGCGCGACCGCTACGGTCGCAGGTTCGAATCCTGCCTCGGGCATGGATGTGTGTCATGTCCTTAGGTTATTTATGTGTACGTAGTTCTAAGTTCTAGGGGACTGATGACCACAGAAGTTAAGTCCCATAGTGCTCAGAGCCTTTGGAACCATTTTTCAATCCGAGATCATGTACACGGTACTGTACAAAAACAAAATAATAGTTGCAGTAAAATGCAATGACAAATATGACCAGCAAGGTCAAAAAATTACGACAACCACATTCATAAGAAGATACTTACGTCGAATATGCAATTACTAAACCAACATTACATATTACACATTTTTCGAAATCCAAGGTACATCATTTAAGTCAAGCAGAACAACTCTGAACACAGTAACTATGTGAAATGCAGGCGCTAATCACTACAAATGTAGACATTAAACCGTCTCAAGACAGTAAACATCAGAACCACATATGATCACAATATCATTGTCAAGCGCCATGTAGTACAAAGATAACCAAAACATGGAACATACTTGAAGACATCAGAGACTACAAGGTCAAAATGTAAAACACATGTACATAAAAACATTATAAAGCATCTTACGTGAAATATGTAAGAGAGTAAGCTAGAAATAAAGACTTTTTTATAAAACTATAAAACTAACCGGAATTGTTATACAGTACTGTAAAAAAGTTGTTATATAGCTTTATAAAAAGTTATCTAGCTTTTATATAGCTTTGTAAAAAAGGCCTTGACTTCTGTTTTAATCATCTACACATTTTACATAACATGCATTGTAGTATTTGTATAGCATTTAATGTACATTTGTTTTACATTTTGACCTTGCAATCTTCGATGTCTTCAAGTATCTTTCATGTTTGTGTAATATTTGAACTGTGATTCTGTTGTTGACTATCCTGAGCCAGTTTAATGTCTTCATCTGTAGTGATTAGCGCCTGCATTTCACATCGTTATTGCGTTTAAAATTGTTCTGCTAGACTTAAATGATGTCCTTGGATTTCCAAAAATCTGTGATATGTAATGTAGGTTATATAATTGCGTATTTGACGTAAGTACCTTCTTATATTGTTATCGTAATTTCTTGACCTTGCAGACCATATTGGCCACTGCATTTTACTGCAGTTTTTGTTTTGTTTTTGCGCAGTACCGTGTACGTGGTACTGGACCGAAACCGGTCGTTAAATAAATTGCATTAAATTCGGCATTTGTGTTACGCATTTTCTACTTTATTTCCCATACGTCTCGTCACGGCTCTGGTACGTATGTTTTTATGAGAAGGGTCTTCGGTAAGTAAAACTCTCATATGTATCACATGTGGTTAAATATGAGTCACTATGACCGGACTATGGGAGCGGCCGCAGTCCCCAGTAACTGCCTGACAGGACAGTAATTTCTCGATGCGTCACAAGTAATACATCATTATGTTGGCAACGTAAATTCTCTGACCAGTATGGGGTTAATAAGTTTTGCACGTGTGCAGACCATGTTGGTCAGCTTCTTTGTACTTCCTACGGTCGCAGGTTCGAATCCTGCCTCGGGCATGGATGTGTGTGATGCCCTTAGATAGGTTTAAGTAGTTCTAAGTCTAGGGGACTGATGACCTCAGATGTTAAGTCCCATAGTACTCAGAGCCATTTGACTCTTTTTTTTTTTGTACTTCCTACTGGTTTCCGCAAAGCAGCACAGTATCTGGTGCACCACATGACGTACAAACACAACGGAGGTATCTGGAGTTACATTGCGCACTGCTGACGGCGGGAGGATGTAACAGCAGGTATACAATGAAAATGATGAATAAAATCGTGTCGATGGGCACGGTTCGGAAGCGTCAACCTGACTCCCTTGCACCCACGTTAGTGACTGGGAAGACTTATCAGTTCATTTAGGAACAGTTAGACAATTCTGATTACGCTTGTCTAGTTTCTCCTCTGAAATAAAAAGAAACGCGTCATGAGAAAACAATCGAGACTACCTCAGAAATCAATGGGAAGTACCTGTAGATTCATACACTCTTCCTCTCCAGCACATAACACCTATTAATTACTTGTATTTACTTATTTACACAGGTTCTGCGAGGCCATTTGTGTCAAAGCTACTTTGTCATGGAGCGGGTCACTACATATACTGATGAGCTAAAACGTTATGACCACTGCCCACCGCGAAGTTGAATGCCTCCTGGTGGTGTTGCGGGCACGTGATGCAGTGATGAAAGAATGTAAGCGGAAGACAGGCGAATGGGCAGTCGTTATAGCGAAGATGCAGGTCGCAAAAGCGGAAATCCCCTGATGTAAGCTGTTTTGACAACGGGCACATAGTTGTCGCGCTGCGGCTGGAAACGAGAATCTGTGAAACGGTGAAGCTGCTCACCTTTCGGCGCACTATTGTCGCGAGCACCTATGGAAAGCGGTTGAAAGAACGAGTAGGCAGTATGGTGTTGGACGACCATGTCTCATCACAAAACGTAGGGGTCGAAGAATCCCCCACTGTGTAATCCAGGATAGACGGAGATCTGTGGCAGATCTGACGACAGCGTACAATACTGGTGCAGGCACAACTGTTTCGGAGCACACCGTTTAAAGGCCATTGTTGAACATGGAGCTCCACATCCACATCTACGTGTTCTTGTGTTGACCCAACGACATCGTCAGTTACGACTGCAGTGGGCGTAGCATCACTAAGTTTTCGCCGTGGATCGACAGAAACGTGGCACCTCGCGAATGAATCGCATTTCTTGTTACACCAGGTCGATGGTCGGGTGCTTACACGCTGTCATCCAGGCGAATGTCTGCACGAACATGCACTGTGCCCCAGATGCAGGCCGATGCGGACAGAATTATGTTATGGGGTAGACTGAGTTGGGCTTCCATGGGATCTGTGGTGGTAATCGAAGGCATCATGACAGCAGAGAACTATGATAACATTACTGTGGACCTCCTGCATCGCCGGCCGGAGTGGTCGAGCGGTTCTAGACGCTACAGTCTGGAATCGCGCTGCTGCTACGGTCGCAGGTTCCAATCCTGCCTCTGGCATGGGTGTGTGTGATGTCCCTAGGTTAGTTAGGTTTAAGTAGTTCTAAGTTCTAGGGGACTGATGACCTCTGAAGTTAAGTCCCATAGTGCTCAGAGCCATACTTAAAAAAAAAAAAAAAAAAAAAAAACCTGCATCGCTTCATGCATGAAGTCTCCTCCTATGGCGATGATATCTTCCTGCAGAATAACTGTCCTTGTTGCAAGGTCAGAATCGTGCTACAGTGGTTTGAGGGACATTGTAGTGAACTTACATTGATGTCCTGACCAGCAAATGTGTCTGATCTGTACCCACTGGAAGACGTATCTGGCGCCAACTGCGTGCCCGTAAACCGCCATCTCGTAATTTGAGGGAATTGCTTGACCTGTGACTAGACATCTGGTGCCACATACTTCTGGAATCCTGTCAAGGACTTATATAATCCGTGCCAAGTAGAATCTCTGCTGTACTGTGTCTGAAAAGTGGAAAACACGCTGTTAAACAGATGGTCATAGTGTTTTGGCTCCTCGGTGTATATAAATTCCAAAATCTAAAATACGCGGATACTATCAGTTGAGTGTGAAGCAAATGAGAAACGTAGACATGTATAGGGGAGTTGGGAGTTACTGTGTTAAAAGAGAACATTCATCTTTACGAGACCCCTTAGCTTGAATAGCAGTCTCATAAGCCGGCCGGAGTGGCCGTGCGGTTCTAGGCGCTACAGTCTCGAGCCGAGCGACCGCTACCGTCGCAGGTTCGAATTCTGCCTCGGGCATGGATGTGTGTGATGTCCTTAGGTTAGTTAGGTTTAATTAGTTCTAAGTTCTAGGCGACTGATGACCTCAGAAGTTGAGTCGCATAGTGCTCAGAGCCAAGCAGTCTCGTAAACATCTAGTCCCTCCCATGAACCATGGACCTTGCCATTGGTGGGGAGGCTTGCGCGCCTCAGTGATACAGATAGGTGCAACCACAACGGAGCGGTATTTATTGAGACACCAGACAAACGTGTGGTTCCTGTAGAGGGGCAGCAGTCTTTTCAGTAGTTGCAGGGGCAACAGTCTGGATGTTTGACTGATCTCTAACTTCCTGGCAGATTAAAACTGTGTGCCGGACCGAGACTCGGACTCGGGACTTTTGCCTTTCGCGGGCAAGTGCTCTGCCAACTGAGCTACCTAAGCACGACTCACACCCCGTCCTCACAGCTTTACTTCCGCCGGTACCTCGCCTCCTAACTTCCAAACTCATTCTGACTGCTCTGGCCTTGTAACATTAATCAAGACGGCCTTGCTGTGCTGGTACTGCGAACGGATGAAAGCAAGGGGAAACTACAGCCGTAATTTTTCCCGAGGGCAAAATAGAGTATAGATTTAAGTGTCAGGAAGTCGTTTCTGAAAGTATTTGTATGGAGTGTAGTCATGTAGGGAAGTGAAACATGGACGATAAATAGTTTAGACAAGAAGAGAATAGAAGCTTTCGAAATGTGGTGCTACAGAAGAATGCTGAAGATCAGATGGGTAGATCACATCAGTAATGAGGAGGTACTGAATAGAACTGGGGAGAAGAGAAATTTGTGGCACAACTTGACTAGACGAAGGGATCGGTTGGTAGAACATGTTCTGAGGCATCAAGGGATCACGAATTCAGTATTGGAGGGCAGCGTGGAGGGTAAAAATCGCAGAGGGAGACAAAGAGAAGAATACACTAAGCAGTTGCAGTAGGTACTTAGAGATGAAGAAACTTGCACATAATAGAGTAGCATGGAGAGCTGCATCAAACCAGTCTCTGGAGTGGAGACCACAACAACAACAAACACCTAGTAGTGAAGTGCAGTACTCTCTGGAGATGGTTTTTGTTCTTTGGGAGTAATCTGTGAGCGTCATAAGATTGGCTGCACTTTTGCTTTCTTTGCTTCATTCTCGCCTTTTGTTACTTACTGTTTCAAATAATCCTTTTTATCTGGCATGTAATGATGAGTCCGTATTTCATCTACTTTTAAGAAAAGTTTCATAAATTCACTGTTACTGCGCTTAAATAAATCGAACCACTCTTGAACAATGTTCATTAGAATGATTTTTGCGCGTTGGTTAACAAATAGTGCACGTATCTTGCGGAAAGCATTGTCGTATCTCAAATCTTGTCTACAAAGTGATGGATTCGGTCTGTTGTGGTGTAATAATGTCAGCAATCGCGCATATCTTCAAACGACGGTAACTGAATACTGTATTGTGAATTTTTTCGACAGTCTCGTCGGTTGTTCAGGTTCCCAGGTGTTCTGAATGTTTGTCGTCTTCAGTGAATGAACCAACACACTTAAATTCACCACCCTTTAATGTAGAAGCTAACTGCTTTTCTGTGCTCATCGGGGTTGAACCTCTTAAAACGAAACGTTTTATTATAGCTCTTAATTCAATTTTGTTATTTTTCAAGGAATTCTAAGCACTTACACTATTGCAATAAACAAGTAACTAAATATGTAGTACATCACTGCACCACTATAACTTTCCTCGTAAAGGTCATAGTATTTTTACTAAATAGTACCATATCTATGTTAGGCTGAGAACGTTTACAGTGCCCTTCGGATGTAGGCACAACCACGGTCTCATAATAATAGTTTCTGACATAATAGCAACAAAATTACGAGAGGAAGGTGAAAAGATTTTGGCCTAACAGCAAAGTACTACGTTTCTTAGTTCAACGATGCATTATTCCATGTAGTAGTGCATTTTGTGCAACCCTTTCTTCAGTGAGAAGATTCTATTCTTGAAGTACGAATCGAAGTAGACATTTGTGGCTGTCATAACATCACCACCGACCTCATAACAAATTCCAGGTACATATTTATTTGATTGTTTGAAGATAACGAAGACAGAAGGTGCCAGATCTGTTGTGTAGAATGAATATTCCAGTTACTTCTACTTGAAAACCGTCAGATTTCCCATCAACAAGACACCACGTAGGCAGATGCAATAACCTCACAATTGTTTTCTGGTATTTCTGCCCACACATTTTCTTAAACAAACAAAAAGCCTTTCACTTAATCTATAATACTTACGTAATTTTCATTAGTTGATTTTTACCCTTATCGAAGTAATAA
The DNA here is from genome assembly GCF_023864275.1 of Schistocerca cancellata. Lineage (NCBI taxonomy): Eukaryota > Metazoa > Arthropoda > Insecta > Orthoptera > Acrididae > Schistocerca > Schistocerca cancellata. The sequence goes on from NC_064629.1 coordinate 146,229,411, forward strand.
ACAAGAGTTGTCTTAGAAAAACACGTCCGTTAGCACACAAAATCGTATTCAGCTTTCTGTGTGCGGGCCCACTGTCTCCCACTAACTGGTCTTCACTTTCTGGATAGCAAATATGGGCACGGAATCAGCGCATTATTTTTAAATCGGTCCCGTGTTTCGAACAAGCGTTCGCTCCCGAATGTGCTATAGTTGGTATCCAACAAAAAGGAGTAGAGTCTAGCACAAAAATTGAGGAAGAATGGGAAAGAAAATCGACTGTGGTCTTTTGAAAACAACCATTCTGGTCTTTGTCTTAAGTGATTTGTAATGACCACTGAAAAGCTAAATCTAGATGGCTGGACGCGGGTTTGAGCAGCCACTCTACCGAATACGAATTAAACGTGTTACCACTGCGTCTCTCCCATGGTTAACACGTCTAAAATGTTATGTGTAAAATGACTGTAATGTTAACTGTTTCACACGTCTTTAATCGCCGATCGTCCAACAGCATACTGTCAAATTTCTCGAGTTTTCATCTATGGTTACAGGTTTCACGTATTCGTCTTCAAGATAAATATTTGGTTTCCAGCATCAATTTACTAACTGTTGAAAATAAAAGCCCAGATACTTTACACAGCTTCACTAACTTGGAACGAATTTTTGTTGGTAGTCAAGCGTTCAAAACAAAGAACTGGATGACTGCATTAAATTCCACTTCATCCATTTAGACGAAGTCCTCACAACACTAGGTACTTTGAAAATTCTTGTGTGTAAAACTATTTCACAGATCAAGTTGATACTCATTACGCTACTGTCATAGCTCAAGAGAAACATATTTACATTTACACTACTGGCCATTAAAATTGCTACACCAAGAAGAAATGCAGATGACAAACGGGTATTCATTGGACAAATATATTATACTAGAACTGATATGTGATTACATTTTCACGAAATTTGGGTGCATAGATCCTGAGAAATCAGTACCCAGAACAACCACCTCTGGCCGTAATAACGGCCTTGATACGCCCGGGCATTGAGTCAAACAGAGCTTGGATGGCGTGTACAGGTACAGCTGCCCATGCAGCTTCAACACGATACCACAGCTCATCAAGAGTAGTCACTGGCGTATTGTGACGAGCCAGTTGCTCGGCCACCATTGACCAGACGTTTTCAGTTGATGAGAGAACTGGATAATGTGCTGGCCAGGGCAGCAGTCGAACATTTTCTGTGTCCAGAAAGGCCCGTACAGGGCCTGCAACATGCAGTCGTGCATTATCCTGCTGAAATGTAGGGTTTCGCAAGGATGGAACGAAGGGGTAGAGCCACGGGTCGCAACACATCTTAAATGTAACGTCCAATATTCAAGGTTCCATCAATGCGAACAAGAGGTGACGGAGATGTGTAACCAATGGCACCTCATACCAGCACGCCGGGTGATACGCCAGTATGGCGATGACGAATACACGATTCCAATGTGCGTTCACCGCGATGTCACCGAACACGGATGCGACCATCATTATACTGTTAACAGAACCTGGATTCATCCGAGAAAATGACGTTTTGCCATTCGTGCACCCAGGTTCGTCGTTGAGTACACCATCGCAGGCGCTCCTGTCTGCGTTGCAGCGTCAAGGGTAACCGCAGCCGTGGTCCCCGAGCTGATAGTCCATGCTGCTGCAAACGTCGTCGAACTGTTCGTGCAGATGGTTGTTGTCTTGCGAACGTCCCTATGTGTTGACTCAAGGATCGAGGCTTGGTTGCACGATCCGTTACACCCAAGCGGATGAGATGCCTGTCATCTCGACTGCTAGTGATACGAGGCTGTTGGGATCCAGCACTGCGTTCCGTATTATCAGCGCTTGTACAAATTCCGAACCTTCGCTAATCCCAATCTCGCCACTTTCATGATGATGATGAAATGATGAGGACAACACACACACCCAGTCATCTCGAGGCAGGTGAAAATCCCTGGCCCCGCCGGGAATCGAACCCGGGACCCCGTGCTCGGGAAGCGAGAACGCTAGGTCAACTGCTGTTTGTGTATGAGAAATCGGTTGGAAACTTTCCTCATGTCAGAACGTTGTAGGTGTCGCCACCGGCGCCAACCTTGTGTGAATGCTCTGAAAAGCTAATCATTTGCATATCACAGCATCTTCTTCCTGTCGGTTAAATTTCGCGTCTGTAGCACGTCATCTTGGTGGTGTAGCAATTTTAATGGCCAGTAGTGTATATACGAGTTGAAACCTCTACAGTTTGCACTCTTTATATTTCATGAGGCGTTCATAATATCGAAAAGAGGTTTACGGAATATTATAGTGCGTAAGTTAGAACGATATGTTGTTGCACGTTTAATCCGTTTAATATTTGTATCAACCGATGTACTGAAGTAATTACGGTTCTTTTAACGGCATAAAGGTCTTGAAAAGAGAAATGCAGACACACAAAGCTTGTTAGTGTTATCAGTGTTACTTTTCTCAAAAGTGTCCAAGAAATGAGCTAAAATTGAAAATCTCGGATTCGCATATTGCAGCGTAAGCGCTGGGAAGTGGGGCTCTCGTGCCAGACTTAGTCCTTGTATTACGGCGTTCAACTTCTTAGCTGTTTCGACAAAATATGTTCAGTTAAATATCAGTACGCACACTCATTTGAAATAGTTTTCGTAAGCCCCGTGTAATACGAAAGACGTTAGCATATGGCTCCAGTTATAACAATTGTAGCTGAGCTTGTATATTTGTTGTATAGAGTAGGGCAGAGAAGGACTACGCTTGATCTTAGTACGTAGGTCTATCTTCATGCTGCATTTAAACATGGTGGCTGGCATTAGAGGTTCTAGGCGCTTGAGTCCGGAACCGCGCTGCTATTACCGTCGCAGGTTCGAATCCTGTCTCGGGCACGTGTGTGTGTGATGTGCTTATGTTCGTTAGGTTTAAGTAGTTCTAAGTATAGGGGACTGATGACCTCAGATGTTAAGTCCCATAGTGCTTAGAGCCATTTGATCTGGCATTAGAGCCCCACTTGACGGTGTTTACACCGAAATGTTTCCGGTCGTCTTGGCTTTCTACTTTAGCTGATTTCTAAGTGACTTTTGTGAAAAGTTTCACCGCCAATTATTATGTTAGTGTATCTGTCTTTTCAAGTTATTTAGATTGCCGTATATCGTTACAATTATATATATATATATATATATATATATATATATATATATATATATATATATATATATATATATAGAACAGTTCACGGAATAAAAGGAGGTGCAAGTTTTAGATGATATCTCTCTCAAGCAGTGACCACGAAGCGGTGCACGTTATTGTTCGTAATTCCTGTCTCACTGTGCTCAAGTAGTTCCAGCAGCAATGTGAAGTATATTGTTTTCGCAACTCTACGAGGGGCAGCCGTCAGGAATAAGGACATTGTGTCAGAAAGGCGGGGCTCAGCATGTGGCGTGCCAGCGCGTCGTTCAGAAACAAGGTTAGGCCCGCCGGCTGCGTCTGCTTCCCGCATCCCGCCTCGCGCTGCCCTCCTTTCCTACCAGCACAGCCAAACTGCACGCTTCGCCGCGGAAACTACGCTTTTACGTGGCGGGTGGCTAACGACCTGAGGAAACACGCTAATTCAAAGGCACTCTTACCTAACTCATACTGTATTCGACAACGACTTCTGCTACAAAATGCCAAGCCTTACCGGTTTCGCAAGGTACTGAGCTTGATAATTGTGCACCCTCTCACACACAGTATCAGCTCAACTACTGTACAAGGGCAATGCGAAAGTTTACCTATCACAATGACGGCGTTGATATAAATGAAAATTTGTTTTGATTATGTTGACGCCAGCCATGGTGGCCGAGCGGTTCTAGGCGCTACAGTCTGGAACCGAGCGACCGCTACGGCGCAGGTTCGAATCCTGCCCCGGGCATGGATGTGTGTGATGTCCTTAGGATAGTTAGGTTTAATTAGTTTTAAGTTCTAGGCAGCTGATGACCTCACAAGGGAACCTCCCCATCGCACCCCCCTCAGATTTAGTTATAAGTTGGCACCGTGGATAGGCCCTGAAAAACTGAACACAGATCAATCGAGAAAACAGGAAGAAGTTGTGTGGAACTATGAAAAAAATAAGCAAAATATACAAACCCAGTAGTCGATATGCAAGATATGTAACATCAACGATAAATTGAACTCAGGAGCGCCGTGGTCCCGTGGTTAGCGTGAGCAGCTGCTGAACGAAAGGTCCTAGATTCAAGTATCCCTTCGAGCGAAAGTTTAATTTTTTATTTTCACAAAATTATCAACGTTCAGGCACTCACACATAATCAACTTCGCTCTCCAAAATTCCAGGACATGTTCAGATTTGCTTGGACATAGGCAGGATTTGACGGTCTACACACGGAAAAATTTGAAACATATGTTTTGACAGAGCACAGGGAAAAGTGAGCGACTGCGAAACTGTTGGTTTCATTTGTTGCAGTTTATGTGACAAACTCTTATGTTTTCATCACTTTTTTGGGAGTAATTATCACATCCACAAGAAAAGCTAAATCGGGCAACGTAGAAGAATGTTTTTACCCATTCGCCAAGTGTACAAGTTAGTTGGGTCGACAACATATTCCTGTCATGTGACGCACATGCCGTCACCAGTGTCGTATAGAATATATCAGACGTGTTTTCCTGTGGAGGAATCGGTTGACCTATGACCTTGCGATCAAATGTTTTCGGTGCCCATTGGAGAGGCACGTCCTTTCGTCTACTAATTGCACGGTTTTTCGGTGCGGTCGCAAAACACAGACACTAAACTTATTACAGCGAACAGAGACGTCAATGAACGAATGGACAGATCATAACTTTGCCAAATCAAATAAAAACATTTCGCTGGAGGGGAGACTTGAAGAAAGGACTTCTCGTTTAGCAGTTGCTCACGCTAACCACGGGACCACGGCGTTCGTGAGCTGAGATTATCCTTGATGTTGCCTATCTTCGCATGGACTACTCAGTTTGTATATTTTGCTTATTTTTTCATAGTTCCACACAACTTCTTCCTGTTTTCTCGATTGATCTGTGTTCAGTTTTTCAAGGCCTATCCACTGTGCCAACTTATAACTAAATCTGAGGGGGGTGCGATGGGGAGGTTCCCTTGTCAGAAGTTAAGTCGTATAGTGCTCAGAGCCATTTTGTTATGTTGACGTATGGTGTGCTACGTGAAGGCGAGTATCGAATAGTTTTATTTATAAAAACTCATAAATAGTAGGGTTATGTACTCACCGGCATAGCTGAGAGCTTGAGCCCGTCACTCTCGGGATTCTGGGAGGCGAGTCTGCCTCGGATCGAATCGGATTAACGACGAGGGCTGGTGGTAGTCAGCCTGGATGTGGTTTTTAGGCGGTTTCCCACATCCAACTAAGTAAATATTGGGTACACGCCACGCAAGTACTCTACACGGAGCTAGATTCGGTGCACAAATCCTATGCCGGGGGAGAGTGATGTCTTCAGGAAAGACATCCAGCCATCAGCTATCACTAACATTGCCAAAACCCATGTAACAAATGCAGACATCGTAGAGAACTGGGAAAAGGCAAGAAAAAAGAAGATAAGTGGTATGTGATGTGTGGTGTCACCGCCAGACACCACACTTGCTAGGTGGTAGCTTTTAAATCGGCCGCGGTCCGCTAGTATACGACGGACCCACGTGTCGCCACTGTCAGTAATTGCAGACCGAGCGCCACCACACGGCAGGTCTAGAGAGACGTACTAGCACTCGCCCCAGTTGTACAGCCGACGTTGCTAGCCATGGTTCACTGAGAATTACGCTCTCATTTGCCGAGACGATAGTTAGCATAGCCTTCAGCTACATTTGCTACGACCTAGCAAGGCGCCGTATTCAATTGCTATAATACTTCTGTATCCTCAAGAGCAATGTTCTACAAATGTGGATTAAAGTTAAGTATTCCAGAAGCTACGTACTTTTCTTTATAGCATTCATTACGTATCCTGTTTCAGACCTCACGCCAGCCTGCGTGTGCTTATAGCGTGCATTTCGGTCTCCTCCAACAAAACAGTGTTGGCACGTCTGCCGACACTTCATGATGTTTGTCTCACTCAAATGGATAACCAGAAATACTTCCCCGTCTATAAATTCGAAATTTGAAACTTAATATCAACAGAAAGTCATACAACTTGGAGGAGGTAAACTAGAAGTCCTCAGTAGACAATAAACACGGTGCTGAAGTCAAATGTTGGAGTAATTCTCTTGAACGAAATGTCTTCGAATGACTGCAGCCACAGATAAAAACATCGAGATTGACCACAATGTGAAACTGGGCTATCATATGTAAAACGAGCCCCTAGTCAGGTCGTGAAGGCCCAAGTCTTGTCTACCGGTCGCTGTGTCATCTTCTGCCTTGCGGCGTAATGCGGATGCGGTAAGGAGAGGCATGTGTCAGCCAACCGCTGTCGCAGACTTTCCAGACCGTGGAGCCGCCACTACTCGGTCAAGTAGCTCGTCAACTGGCGTTACGACGCTGCGTGCACCTCGTACCAATCCTCTCACCAAATAAAAGCACATGGCAGTACCTGGAATCGAACCCGGGTCCTCCACCTGGCAGACATCTACTCCAACCATTACTTTTCCTGGTATTGTTCGTTGCGTTTGGTCTGGGCAGATGTTATACGACATCCAATGAAGTTGCTCATTGATTCCTTTTCTCAAAATTTTATTTCGTAGTAGGTAGCACTCTGATCGAACACGCTGAGCTACCGTGCCGGCACCACACAGCTGCCGGCCGGGTGGCCGAGCGGTTCTAGGCGCTTCAGTCTGGAACCGCGCGACCGCTACGGTCGCAGGTTCGAATCCTGCCTCGGGCATGGATGTGTGTGATGTCCTTAGGTTAATTAGGTTTAAGTAGTTCTAAGTTCTAGGGGACTGATGACCTTAGAAGTTAAGTCCCATAGTGCTCAGAGCCATTTGAACCATTTTGAACCACTCAGCTCCCGAGTCGGACGATCAGCTCTACCAAGTATAGTAAATAGCTGCCAGCATAGGCATAGCAGAATAAATAATACTGCACGTTTCACATGTACAATTAACAATCATTTTATCGTGAAACTCTTCCGTCGGTTCGTGTTTGCACAAAAGAAAAAACAGTAATATGGTTTTGTGGTTCCACTTTGATACAAAAACACTTTTGTTTTTATTTATTTTATTTTCTTTCTCAAACTATTTTCAGCAACAATATCGCCTCATCAGTATTTTTTTTCTTTATTCCTATTTCGTTTACTCACTACATGAGTTTTACGCTAGTTGCCGTTATTTCCGGCATATGTTCTATGTTTTTGTTGCCGTTTCTTCGGCATACAGCACATCTGCAAGTTCGTCGGTTGGCTCGCAGTTGCTTTTTAAACATAGAAAAACATAACTTTTGCACGTTGTGATTCAAGAAAATTAAGACCGAGGTGCAAAAGTTACGTTTTTCTGTGCTTAAAAGCAAGTGCGAACTATCCAACGAACTTGCAGGTGACGTGCTGTATGCCGAAGAAACGACAACAGAAACACAGAGAGTATGCCGAAAATATAATGATATTTGAAACAGAAAGGTACTGAAGATCTGAGAGGTCTGAAGTATGAACTGTTCCTACATCAAGCTGCTTTATCAGTTTTTAAATCCTCTAAAATATCCGCTTTTGTTACTTTTAAAAAATCTGGGGTCGTAAACGTTTTGAGTCGAATAAAGGTGTTCTGGCCACCGAAGATGGGAATTCTGCAAACCTTCCAGAGTTGTATAGCAGGGATAGAATCTGCTCACTGGAAACCAGTTTTACACAGTATAGTGACCTCAATGGGACAAAGTTGACAAATAAGTGCATTTTTTGACCTAAAGAATAGTGTCTTACGTTACCAGACGGGAAGTTTCCTTCTTGACCTAGTAAGTGGGAGACTGAAGAACAGTTTCACTTAACTTAGTTTAGAATCTTCTGCTGTTAGGACTGTGCTACCCATTGATTAGCGATGCCGGCGACGTATGCAAGTAATGAACCATTCCGTTACCTCTATTGGCAAGAACGTACACGTCCTGTATTTAAAATCGTAAATATGTTTAAATATCGTAAACAATAACAATTTTTGTTCGTGACTCGTGGATCTAATTGAAGCAGGATTGTTTATTTTTAATGCCACTTCTTAGAGCAGAGACCGATACGCCGTTCTTTTATTCAAGAGTGAAAATCTACCTAGAAACTGTATTTGGCAGTCCCAATCTGAAACAGTTCGGAAGCTTATAACACCTATACTTAACACATTCAATTCTTAGTTTGTCGTAAGCATAAACTAAGCATCACATCCAGGTGAGGCTTTTTGTCTCCTTCGAGTCATTGTTCATCTCTATAAGCGATTACCTACCACTCAAATATATTCTGGTAAATGTCGATTAATCTAAAGGCTGAACTGGTTTATTTGACTATTACTCGGAGCGCTCGTTTGAAGAATTCTTTTGGCATAATTCTTCTCAAGATGCCACATCTCCGTTCTATGCAATACACAATAGAACTGACGATGAGTCCATTATTAAGACAGCGCTGCAGCAAAGGTGTAGCGAGCTTATAGCGTAGGACGTCCACAAGCAACTTGTTTCAAATTAGGAACTCACCTTATGTTGCCATCTTCAAAAAGGAAGTAAAGAATACAATTACAGTGATTTGAAATTTACGTTAGCCGTAAATCGGGAATATACAAGCCTATGAACAGAAGTTCTTTTTGCCTATTTACTCACATGGTACAACCAGGGTAAGGTTGGCTGTTGATATTCCGCTACATTAATTGAAAATCTCTTTGTGAAAACCTTCGTCAGTGAAAGACGAAGTGGTTTCAAGATACCCGATAAATATGAAGTAAGATGGTTCAAATGGCTCTGAGCACTATGGGAATCAACTTCTGAGGTCATTAGCCCCCTAGTACTTAGAACTAGTTAAACCTAACTAACCTAAGAACATCACAACAGCCATGTCCGGGGCAGGATTCGAACCTGCGACCGAAGTGGTCTCGCGGTTCCAGACTGCAGCGCCTAGAACCGCACGGCCACTTCGGCCGGCATGAAGTAAGAGTTTCATACACCAACCGCTCTTAGTTTCCAGTTGACCCACTCCGTTATTCACTGAGGAGAAATTCAGACAAGCTGAAGCGGAACTGGCATCGTGACGTACTGTCGGTTAGTGATGTTTCAACGGATGGCTCACACAAATCAGCTTTCACTAGTGTTCGTGTGAGGGTAGTAAGTCCTTGAGATACGACACCTCGGTTTGAATCCCTTCCAATATCGTTCTTTGTATAGTTTATGGTACGATTTATTTTTATAATGTTTCCATGTGGATCGGCATATTGATATTTTGGTCCGCAGCTCGTGGTATAGTGGCTAGCGTTGCTACCTCTGGATCACGGGGTTCCGGGTTTGATTCCCAGCCGAGTTTGGGATTTTCTCTGCCCGGTGACTGGGTGTTTGTGTTGTCCTCATCATTTCGTCCTCATTCGGGAAAGTGGCTAGATTGAACTGAGTAAAGATTGGGGGTTTGTACGGGCGTTGATGACAGAGTAGTTGAGCGCCCCACAAACTAAACATCATTGATATTTCGTAACTTTATGGCGGGTGTAAGACTCTTATCTTTCTCTCATTTTTACTTTTGAGATTTCACTGTTATTTCACAGTATCTAACTCAAAACAGTACAACAGATTCTACTGTACCATCTGCCTAACCCAATGTTTTCACAAAGTCTTCCTAAGCTAACGTTGGCTTGATAATCTACGTTCTGTTATTAGATCATCAATAAGAGTGTCGTGCAATGTGTTATTTACGCAAAGGAGAAAAGAGATAATATAGCCGCTTTCTGTTTGCGGAACATAAGTTGTCCTTTAGACATCCAGTGAGCTATGCGTATGCAAGAAATACTCTCGAGAAATCAAGTACTTAAGACCATTTGTTTGTAGAGGTTTAGTGGACACTTCTGCGCAGGTCAGTGCCTGTAATTTCTCTAAAGAAATCTACGATTTTATGTTTTTCTAAGGAACAGGAGAGAAAAATTAGTCATCAAAAGATCTTTCTTTCTACTGGTATCCTCTGTGCTGCAACAATTAATGGAATGTTGTCGTTGCATGCCTTTCAGACAGACCCTGTTATATCTTGTTTACTTCCCTACATGTATAATCGGTGTAATTTTCCTGGTTTATTCTTTAGTGTGATTTCAGTAATGTGCTGTACTCTTAGTGTGAAATTACGTATTATTTTGTCGCTGCGTAATAAAATGCAGATATAAATTTGCACTATCCGTATCTCAGTTTTATTTTCTGATCGGTATAACTTCTTTAGTCCGAAATTTGTTTTTTATGTAACCCTTTTATAAATTAGTGAAAACAGGGTCTGAGATGGTGTTGACAGTTTCCACTTATCTCCTGCTTCCACAATAACCTTCATTTAGGTATATCAATGTAGTTACCACATTGTCTCAAATACTGCGCTATACTGCTAAGATTAGAATGTTATCTTGTTGGTGCTTGTTTTCGTTAGGTGAAATAAAATTATTTGCATCATTTATTGTGCATTGATAAAGCAACTTTTTATGCCTAATTCCAGCTGATCAAAGTAAATTTCACAGCTAAGTGTCAGTAGAACATATTTTCATTGTGTTAATATCATGTCTACAATATCCACTCAGTCACTAAGGCATACAGGCTGTGTGTATCATCCCACATGAGTGTCTACTGAAGGTTGATATTTACTGCAAAACATTGTGGAACGCCAGTTGCAAAACTAAAGTTACGGGAATTACAGATTGTGAGAAGTATTTGGGCAATCCGTGAGACCGAATGAAAAATATCAATAGGCAAATTGGAGCTCGACAAAGAATATGAAAGAACTGAGGCAGCATATACATGGAAAGCTCAGGAACGTGTATAATTTCATCCATAGCTGCTGGAAGCGAATGAATGAGGCAGACAGCTCCATTAGCCCAGTGCTGGAACCGGTTGTAGGTCATGCGCGGAGCAGGGCATCTGCCGTCTGTCCGCAGTAATTCTCCTAACTTCAGCTGCATTGCCAGCCCCTGACTACTCTCAAAAAGCATCAAACCTTAGGTACTGAAAAACTCGACGGCCTCCAGATTTTATGATAATGTAAGCCCAAGCCGGCCGGGGTGGCCGAGCGGTTCTAGGCGCTACAGTCCGGAACCGCGCGACCGCTACGGTCGCAGGTTCGAATCCTACCTCGGACATGGATGTGTGTGATGTCTTTAGGTTAGTTAGGTTTAAGTAGTTCTAAGTTCTAGGGGACTGATGACCACAGAAGTTAAGTTCCATAGTGCTCAGAGCCATTTGAACCATGTAAGCCCAAGAAACTGACTGCCTGCAAAAGGTCATCACAAATGTAAGTTCCGTAGATGAATCCTGACGATTTTGCGCACCCAGCACGCTAAGTTTTTTGTTGGTCCTGGGGTGTTTATTTAGTTGCAAGTTATGCACTAAGAGTGCCAGGTGTTCATAAAGAGAAACGAAATTGTAACGTCCTCCGTGTGGGAGTCTCGATTTTTAATTACGCTGTATTGGAGAATAGCAGACAGTCACACTATAGTATGAGAACAAGGCACTGAGTGAACCAGGGGTTGGTAAGTATTTGAGGAATCGATGGGGAAGGCTGGTACGGTGATTGGAGAGGAAAAATGTTTCATAGTAATTAACGTTTGCATTTCCATGACGACGACCAAGTGCAAGACACTGCCAGCAGCTGGTTACCATCACGGGTGGCAAATTTCTGTAGATTATGTCATCACCTCATGAAGATGATCCTTCTCATCACCCATGACTGATGCATAAGTTTTTGTTCTCTATCGCAAAGCATCCCTTCCCAGACATGGTTTACTCAGAGGGTTGAAATAACCGAAATACTCGTATGGTAGTAACGGAGATGATAGATAAACTCCAGTGGAAGACTCTGCAAGAGAGACGCTCAGTAGCTCAGTAGGGACTTTTGTTGAAGTTTCGAGAATATACCTTCAGCGAGGAGTCAAGCAGTATATTGCTCCCTCCTACATAGATCTCGCGAAGAGACCATGAAGATAAAATCAGAGAGATTAGAGCCCACACAGAGGCATACCGACAATCCTTTTTTCCACGAACAATACGAGACTGGAATAGAAGTGAGAACCGATAGAGGTACTCAAAGTACCCTCCGCCACACACCGTCAGGTGGCTTGCGGAGTATGGATGTAGATGTAGATGTAGTTCAACCCGCCATAAAAAAAGATCTGCTGTTCACAAGAGAATCTAGAACCTAAAACGACAGCAACAACAATACACAAAAACAATATCAATTGTTAGAAATGTTACAAAAATACTAAAACATATCACATGAGAATGCATTTCTCTTGTTAAGGCAGAGTACACACAATATAAAGACAGCGTGACAAAATAAGCATCGTGAGCAGGCTAAAACGCTTCGCTTTTGTGCCTTAATGTGGAGTTCGGTGAAGGAGTTCGTTGAAAAATGATATTTTCAGGGTACGTCCTTGTCGAGAAGCCAGAAAAGAAGCTTTAAAAATCTGTTTCACATAAAAAAGAGAAATGATGTTCAAAACATAGACCTGCCTTTGTACCACCGTTTGTTTACTGCCCATATTCTCATTATCCACATATATAATAAAGCTTTTGTGCAAAAGAAACACATGTAGCACATAGACACACTTAAACCCAAGGTCGGTGCGATAACAGCAACTGTAATGTTCGACAACTGCGAAATAACTGAAATCTTTGGACCTGGAGCTTCTTTTGTTACCGTATTTATCCTGAAATCAGTTACAAGGCAGTTTGTAAATAACGTTCAAGATAAAGTCATACACCACAGTGCGGACCATCTAGTTACTTAGTTAGTTTCATGTTGCACGGATCATTTGCACGATAAATCCTAATGATATGGAACGAGTCATTTTACATTCACATCGTGTAATGTTAATGCTTTAGTTTTGGGCTTAAAACAGAAAAACAGCCATAAGTTTTATATAATTTTTTAGACCCACTGAAGATGTCACATCGTTTTCGAGACATGTATGAGTAAATAGAAAAAAAAGAGATACAATGTTTTACGGAAGGTGGAGTTTTAAAACCTTCTCCCTCACCCAAAAAAGAATGGTACTTGTCTAGATTAGGGTTACGTAATATATCTCCCGTAAGACGTAACTTACGTGTCAATGAAATAAAGCTTACTTTGGTATAACAAATTTCGCTATCCAAAGTTGCTTACTTAGTGAACCTTGGGTCGGAATTATGACGTCACTAGTGATGGAAATTAACTTACGGTAGCATGCTCCATCTTTCACTATTTGCGGAAAAGGCTGTGCTTTTCTATTTTGAGAAAAAAGTAAATTGTATTAAAGTAAAATTTGTTGAAATGTATATTTACCCAAAAGGTAAGTGAGAAGAGATTAAGACTGGTCAATCGTTCCCTTAGCGACTGCATACTTACTGTCGCGCGGGATTAGCCGAGCGGTCTAGGTCGCTGCAATATTGGACTGAGCGGCTGGTCCCAGTGGAGGTTCGAGTGCTCCCTCGGGCATGGGTGTGTGTGTTTGTCCTTAGGATAATTTAGGTTAAGTAGTGTGTAAGCTTAGGGACTGATGGCCTTAGCAGTTAAGACCCATAAGATTTCACACACATTTGAACACTTTTTTGCATACTTACTCCCAAGTGTCACACCGGTTCATCCCATCGTTAGTTTGCCGCTCTGTCTCTTCCATGTGACCTAACGAGCTTACAGATCAAACAATCTGTAAAACCATATAAATACAGTATTTGCAGAAGACACTACAGTAAAATAAATTATTGCCAAATTATAACATTAATTTACGGCCAAAGAAAAACTTCTTCCTTCTCGATGACCCTGTATAAGGCTTATACAGTGCGATACTGGATCCGGCACGCTTATGTCTCATTACTGCAGCAGGAAGTGCATTATACTCTTCAAGTGACGAGGGATTATAAATTGTACCACACAATGGCATATATTCGTATTTAGTGACGCATGTTGCAATAGGTTTACGCGACTGCTTTAAGCGGAAAATAATGTCGCCACAGCAAATCCGATGACAAAACTTCAAAATTAATACCTCTCTTCAGATAGACTACGTCAAAAACATGCAATACAGGAGAAAATACATCGCCTCTTCGACAGATATTGGAAGTTATCAGTTCCAGACAGAGGCAAGTCGCATATACAATACTGGCCATTAAAATTGTTACACCAAGAAGAAATACAGATGATAAACGGGTATTCATTGGACAAATATATTATACTAGAACTGACATGTGATTACATTTTCACGCAATTTGGGTGCATAGATCCTGACAAATCAGTACCCGGAACAACCACCTCTGGCCGTAATAACGGTCTTGATACGCCTGGGCATTGAGTCAAACAGAGCTTGGATGGAAGAGTAGTGACTGGCGTATTGTGACGAGCCAGTTGCTCGGTTACAATTGACCAGACGTTTTCAATTGGTGAGAGATCTGGAGAATGTGCTAGCCAGGGCAGCAGTCGAACAGTTTCTGTATCCAGAAAGGCCCGTACAGGATCTGAAACAAGCGGTCGTTCATTATCCTGCTGAAATGTAGGGTTTCGAAGGGATCGAATGAAGGGTAGAGCCACGACTCATAACACATCTCAAATGTAACGTCCACTGTTCAAAGTGCCGTCAATGCGAACAAGAGGTGACCGAGACGTGTAACCAATGGTACCCCATACCATCACGCCGGGTAATACGCCAGTATGGCGATGACGAATACACGCTTCCAATGTGCGTTCACCGCGATGTCGCCGAACACGGATGCGACCATCATGATACTGTTAACAGAAACTGGATTCATCCGAGAAAATGACGTTTTGCCAATCGTGCACCCAGTTTCGTCGTTGAGTACACCATCGCAGGCGCTCCTGTCTGTGATGCAGCGTCAAGGGTAACCGCAGCCATGGTCGCCGAGCTGATAGTCCATGCTGCTGCAAACGTCGTCCAACTGTTCGTGCAGATGGTTGTTGTCTTGCAAACGTCCCCATCTGTTGACTCAGGGATCGAGACGTGGCTGCACGATCCGTTACAGCCTTGCGGATAAGATGCCTGTCATCTCGACTGCTAGTGATACGAGGCCGTTGGGATCCAGTATGGCGTTCCGTATTACCCTCCTGAACCCACCGATTCCGTATTCTGCTAATAGTCAATGGATCTCGACCAGCGCGAGCAGCAATGTCGCGATACGATAAACCGCAATCGAGATAGGCTACAATCCGACCTTTATCAAAGTCGGAAACGTGATGGTACGCATTTCTCCTCCTTACACGAGGCATCACAACAACGTTTCACCAGGCAACGCCGGTCAGCTGCTGTTTGTGTATGATAAATCGGTTGGAAACTTTCCTCATGTCAGCACGTTGTAGGTGTCGCCACCGACGCCAATGTTGTGTGAATGCTTTGAAAAGCTAATCATTTGCATATCACATCATCTTCTTCCTGTCGGTTAAATTTCGCGTCTGTAGCTCGTAATCTTCGTGGTGTAGCAATTTTAATGGCCAGTAGTGTGTATTCCGATTACTTACCACGCTGCGGTTTTGTTTCAGTTTTCCCCACAAGTGAGGTGGTCAGAACAGGCTGTAGGATATTGACAGCAAGGAAGGAAGATTTGTATTTAACATACCGCCGACTACGAGGTCGTTAGAGACGGAGCACAACCTCGGATTGCATACGGATGAGGAAGGACGTCGGCCGCGTCCTTTTTAAAGGAACGAAACCTGCGTACGTCTTAAGCGATTTAGGGAAAACACTTAAAATGTAAAACTGAACGTTCGCTCCTACGGAATGTAGGTCACGAGCGCTATCTCGCTCGGTACTGCATATAGCGCAGCAGATTATATCCACGGCCACGAGAGAGGTTCTGGGTGCACTTCAGCCATAAAAGGGAAAAACTTTCTGCGTTGGGGTAATAGTTGGTGGCGTCCCAGGTGGCTGCGAGGGCTGCAAAGTGCTTGGCTGCCTCTGCGAGCGAATTAGCAACAGAGGCTAAGTTGTCTAGCGTTTAACGTGCTGCTACTGAAGAGATGTGGCTCCCCCGGCGCGTATACTGGGACTCGCTACTGAAGACATGTGGCTCCCAGGCGTGTATTTCTCGCGCCAGCTGCGAGGAATTCTCTGAAGAGACCGCAACGCTTCCAACGCGGCCCACGTCTCTCGACACATTCAGTATTCAGCATACCTTGTGCCTCGAGAGGCGAACGTCCAGCGCCCGTTCCGCATCACGGCAAACTCCCTGTTGTGTACTACGAGAAATGAGAAAGCATTCTTCTTCCCACAAGACAACAGGAGGAAACTTTTTTCTTAGTGGTACGTACAAGAAGGAGTTTCTCAAAATGTCGATCCGGGTTTTAATATCCCTGTCCTAGTCTTTATTAGGTGTACATTTCTTTCCTTTGAATGTGGACCAATTACTTCTACGCCGTAGACTCGGCAACCATAACATTTAGTGATGTTACACGTAAGTGACTTCATTTGCACCGTTTTTCCATTAAGATGTTAACAAGGATGGACTGAAAAACTGGGTAAAAGTATTTTGTCTATCTCAGTTTCAGTAGTACTTTGTTGGGGAAGGACGATATCTCTTACTGTATTTCTCGAGTAATAACGTTGGATTTATTCGTGACACTTTCGTCATGATTAGCTTCTACGTTCATAAGGTAAAGATGTCAGAAGGAATATTAAGAGACATTTTATTAAGATTCAGAAACAGCTGCTGAACATAACATAAATAGGCTTTCTGAAAGTAACGTATAGTTTCCCAATTGTCTCCAAATGAAGTATCTGTCTACTAATCACAATTCATACAATTAGATTTATGCTACCCTTCTAGTCGTACTCGTATAATACGGCAATGGCGTATTTACCGGCATAAACCGATAAAAATTACATCTCCCTGGCATTTTTCTATGCTATCCGTGAGGTCCTCCTGTACGCACACAATTTAGTTTTAATTAGATTGTGGTTCGCTAATGACACTTCCATCATTTCGAAAAATTCTTCATAGTTATCTACGAACACTTATATCGCTATAGCGATTTATACTGATAGTGGCTTGAAGCAGTTATCCTTGTTTATTTAAACTAGTTTTTCGTTTACTCCCTATGTCGCCTCACATACGCACGGCAAAAACCACAGTTTAACTATCTTTGCACGTCTCATCTGCCGGCCGGGGTAGCCGAGCGGTTCTAGGCGCTACAGTCTGGAACCGCGCGACCTCTACGGTCGCAGGTTCGAATCCTGCCTCGGGCATGGATGTGTGTGATGTCCTTAGGTTAGTTAGGTTTAAGTAGTTCTAAGTTCTAGGGGACTGATGACCTCAGAAGTTAAGTCACATAGTGCTCAGAGCCATTTGAACCATTTTGAACGTCTCATCTACAATTCCGTAGGTATTGCGCTCGTGAGGCTACGGTAGAAAATCGTGGATTCTACATTTCACTCCTATCTTAACACAATTCTAAAAATGAAGAGAGAACGAAGACCACTCCCGTGGGCAGCCCAATGTGTTTCTCCTAATTTTCTGTTTGTGTGTCTCTAGTATGTGCGGTAGACAGTTGATTCTCATATTAGCATTTTTGTCAGTATTCCTCCATTCCGGTACTTGATGCAGCATCACGTCTTGTAGGTAATCTAATCCTAATATTGACTCTGTTGATACAGTTTAATAGAAATGCCGCTAAACTGAGCTGTAGTTACAGATGAGTCATGCATTACTTTTGGAAGGAATAGATTTTCTAGGTAAGCTGTAGACTGCCACTATTCTAGAATGAATAGAATCTTCCCTCTCTCTGTTTCCCATGTTATATCTCCAGGCGTCGTCTCTCCAAAGTATTTGCAACATACGACAATTTGGAAATGTGAATCAATAGTCCTATAGTCGGAGGATATTACATTTGCATCGAATCTGTTTCGTTTTAAACTTCTCTCCGCCCATCCGTGTTCCAACACCATCGTGTAGCATAATACTGCTATAAGTTCGAGCAGTGCATGAGAGAGCGTGTCGATCGCCCAGGGTCTATGTGCTTATTGAATTATTAGCGGCAGTTGTTTCATTTGCATTCTCCTTTACTTTTCTAAACGCTAACAGGAAATTTAGTTTCTATCTTTCCGGCGCTCTAAGCGAGGTTACAAGCGCTGTTCCCCAATCATAGTTTTTACCCTCCTACCTCTCCGCCCTTCTCTCACTCCAGTAGTTTCAGTAAGAGATATTACATGAAGATAACGTGGAACAAACTATCTATGCCTTTCAGGTTACATGTAAGACATTGAGATGTTTTCGAATTGCAAATCTTATACGTTTGTTGAAATGTTTTAAGAGTTACTAAAAATTGTAGATATCTTCGTCTCATACGAGGCATGTAAGTGTTTAGGACAACTTACACGTATTTCGGAGAAATAAGGTTCAGATTTTTGTCCAGCCATCGACTGTGATATCAGTGTAACACTCCTCAACAAGTGAAATAGATACCTATATTGGCTTCGAGAATTAACACCACGTATGTCATGCTTTTGGGCAAAATTATTCTGCCTGATCAGAGTTGTTCCAAATATTATTCCATATGACATCAATGAGTGAAAATACGAAGAATACACAATTTTAAGTTTCTTGATGTTGTCTTCTTTGTTTTCCGGCCTCTTTTCTTCCGTAGTTGTACATATACAAGCTGTATAGGTTAATCGCTGTCTTTCGGAACTTGTTTAATTATTTCACTCGCTCTAGCAGTGATAAATGCCATAGTCATAACTGTCGCTGTCTTCAGCTTCAGCAAGAGCTTGTAATCCACGATGCTTACATAACAGTGCCTTGATATTAGTTTTCATAGTGGACGTGGTTCGCTCTTGACTTCTTCCGATCTACAAGTCGGCTCATTTAAGTATTTCAAGCAAAGCAAGTTTTAAATCTAGCCACAAATCATTTCTTTTGGTCAACTTCTTCTATTCCATGGACGAATTTTTACTCCAAAACTTATAGCTTACAAAAAAACTAGTTTTTAATTGCAATTGCATGAGTAGAGCTGAAATATAATATCTCCCTTAATGTTGAAACGAATCATATGCGCATCTCCTGTAAGCTGAGACCTTCCACATAATTTTGATAAAAGTATTGTTCAAGTGGTCTATGTCATACTTAACAAACTAACACGTTACAAGAGTAGTACTTAAGATTAAACATAATCATGTTCGTTCTTACAAAATTTAGTCAGTGAACTGCCTAATACCGTGTAATGGCCATAATGTAGTCACACTGACAAAGCTATCATACATACGCAGCCTATAAACTGACTCGTTCCACATCAGTTAGATAAAAATAGTGCAAATGATGTACGGAACATATATATATAACTGTCTGTTACTGGGGGACCTGCAGTTTTTGTGAAACCCAAGCCGACACGCATGTTCATTTTGCCACATACATAGTGATTTGCGGAAGAAATAGTCACTTTAACTCCCAGAAAAACGGAACAATAGCGGATTGAACGCCGATCCTCCGGAATTTTAGTTCTGGCACTTCCTCTCACAGAAAATAGTCACGTATTCTTTTACTGATGCACTGTCCTGATGGTTGTCAAGTGGTCGTACTTCCCTACCCACAGACGTACTTGAAAGCTTCCACAAGATACAGAGCTTTATTTAATGTGTTCCCGGTGAGAAATTAGAGTCAGACATAATGGTGCAATGTATGTGACAGCTACGTACCATTTTACTTATTAGTCTATCAAATACTTTGAAACCATGTACTTCAGTTAGTGTCGTACTATTCATCAGTCGGCAGAAACCGGCCAAAATCGTCAGCCTTACATCAAACAGCATATTCTCTCCAGCACCCGTTTGCAACCTTTATGACCGTACAATATTATACTGAAGCAGTAACAATAAATCCATTATTGAAAATGAGCGAGCTGTCTAGGTGGGTGGCTGGTCCCGACGGAGGTTCGAGTCCTCCCTCGGGCATGGGTGTGTGTGTTTGTCCTTAGGATAGTTTAGGTTAAGTAGTGTGTAAGCTTAAGGACTGATGACCTTAGCAGTTAAGTCCCATAAGATTTCACACTCATTTGAACATTTGTTTAGGTGGCAGCTTCGTGAACTACGAGCACTTTGGTTGCATTAACCATGTTTGCGATAGACCCGTGTTCTGTAGTAATCGCTTTTTTATGCCGTTACTTGAACGAAATGAGACTGTAGAAATGGCAACTATAACAACAATGCACGCTAGCCGTCGCGAGCAGAGGGTAAGGCTTCTTCTCGTAATGAGAATAAAGTAACACGAGTAGTAGAAGAACTCACGTATCTCTACCGGTAAATTCTTAGGCCGTTTTTCTTTATTTTTTTCGGTCATTTTTTGCGCCTCCCTGTTTCTACGCAGTTTGCGGGGTCCCATTACACCACCCCGTCCGTTCGATGCTGGTAAGAATAAGCCGAAATTGTCTGCCTCGGTGAGACGATTAACCAAGTCACTAACAATGAAAGTCGCTTTAACTTTGTGACGCCACTTTCTTTCCCACACCACAGATTAGCTTTACTGGACTGCCAGTTCATGACTGAATTTCGAAGCACCGTCACTGCATACTGATTTTAGCGTTAGTAATTTCATAGTAAGTACGTCCTGTAGTACTCAAAAATGTCTAAAAGGTGGTCGTTAGAGACAATTGTAGGTTTTCTTGAACTATACGAGGAGCGACCTTGTTTGTGTAATTACAGAAACCAATTACTGCAATAGTGGTAGTGGCTGTATATTCAGATTCCAGTGCCGGCAACATAAGGACATAAATGCAGTTGATCATCTGTTCAGTGAATTTGAGAAAGTAAGTAACATGGTATCTGGCGGTAATATAATTTCAGCTCGACTGTAGCTTTTAATAAAGAAATGCGTGTAACTGATCACTAGTTATATTACGGTACAAAACATAATTCCTAAATTCGGTATGCAATAACGTAAGTGCTTAGGATATCTGTGGCGTCTTATTTAACTGACTAATGTGAGCACAGGCGCCCGCAAGGGGTGGCAAGAGATGCCAGTCCCCCCGCCCTCCAACAGGAATCTTGGGTGCATAATTTCTACACATTACTGAATTCCCACACATATATACAGTAGATATGATAATCTTTGATTTTATTACACCGTAGATTTCGCATTACCGAGTGCCACAAGTAATGTTGTGGCCTCAGCAGTGACTATATAAGCAGTACTCTGCTAACTTGCCAAAACGAAATAAGTTAAATGTGTGTACAAAAAGAAGCCAGAAAAAAGGTGCATTAATTATATTATGTAATAGTCTCTAAATAATGAAGTTAGTGGTTATTCTTAAATGTCAAAATATATAAAAACTATGAAATTTCACATCTTAACTGACCACACCGCTCCTCAAGAGTAAGTAGTAACAGAAATTAATTTATATTTATTTTCATGATCTGGAATCTGCCGGACATTATAGTATTACAATCAGTTAACTGTGAAAGTAGAACATTATTTCAACCATATAGCCTTGATAATATGTAAATAATAAACCTGCATTTTTAAAAGTTCAGAACGGATGATATGCAACACTATACTTACTACTCGTAGTTTCAACATTAATTTGTATACTAGCAACCTTTATTTAGTATTGCTTCGTCCAATTCATCTGTGAATTATAGTGATGTTGACACCACAGTAAAATACTGCATTGAATATAAGTCCATTGTTCCTCTCTTCAGTCGATTCGCTGACACATTGTGAGACATATGAATTATGATTTATCCTGCATAAATAAAAGTCTGCTTTGCTTAGAACTGCTTCCTTCATTATTGTGATGTTGCGATGCTTTGACGATGTCAGCTATGTCGCAAACAGCATTTTCAGTAACACTCTAAACTGATCATATTTCATAGTTTTTTTGGTCTTCTGTACATGTGTATGCTGACGAGCCCGGAAAGCACACTAACACAGCTTTAGTTTGTTTTGTTGTGGTTTTCAGTTCAACCTAACAATGCATTTTCATGGCATATTAAAGTGTGTTTTGAAATCTTTGATCAATGCAAATAATTTTCCTTGAGTCAACATGGATTCCACTGCTAAATGGTATTAAAAAGAAGGCAGATTTAGCTCTAAAAAAGCTGATTTGACATCACTGTATATAACATGCGTTTGATCGGTTGTTATATTTCATGGCTGCACAATAAGGTGTCAAACTGAGAAGACGAGGACCACCGTAGTTCAGTCCTACGCTATTAAGAGTCGGCTAATTTAAGGTTGTTTTGATGGTTTTCCCGTATTTATCCAGTGGACTATTGGCCTGAGTTACACTTCACCCAAATAAATAAAAAAATCTGACTTTGAAAACTTACTTTAGTAAACTTTAAGTCAACTTTCAAAAATAGAAGGTATGAAAATAATTCAGTAAGTAAATTAAAATGATGTAATGTGAAGTTTTCTAAGTAAACGAAGTGTTATAGATAGCATCGAAGTTGAATAACAGTTTTTGAAGCTTATATCCTGTTTCATCACTTTGAAGAGTTTTAGTCAGTTACATTTCTACTAGTCGCTTCTGTTGAT
This sequence comes from Schistocerca cancellata, assembly GCF_023864275.1. Classification (NCBI taxonomy): domain Eukaryota; kingdom Metazoa; phylum Arthropoda; class Insecta; order Orthoptera; family Acrididae; genus Schistocerca; species Schistocerca cancellata. The sequence continues at coordinate 146,252,005 of NC_064629.1, forward strand.
AATGAACAGGATTTTTCATGTTTTCAGACTCTATTTGCATTTCAGAATTTTAGTTTTCAGGACTAACATTACTGATAAAGTTGGAAGCTCCTCTTGACGTTTTCCGCATTTGTTAACATATGAAATAAAAAAAAAGTCTTAGGTAATGCATGAGATGCATTGGGTTTAATCATACGGGGAATGCAATTTCATACTGTTCAATCGAGAAAGTGGGATCTACATTTATATTTATAATACAAAACGTCTATTTTGATTATCTCTACATATTATTAAAGTCCGCCAGTGTGTTTTTCTGTGTGTGAGTGAGGCTAATCTGAGGAACAACTCTAGGCTTTCGACACAGTTTTTTTTAAAGGCAGAGTGATTCATGAGTAAGGTTTCTGTACATAATTTATAAACATTTCGTGCAAATTCGCTGAACTATGACGAATTAAAGTCTGCCTGTCTGATTTCTGTCTGTATGTTCGGGCTGACTTCAGGATCTACTGTAGGGACTTTTTTTTGCGGTTTTCACTAACAGACAGACTAATTGACGAGAAAGATTCGTGTGTATAATTTATTACCGCTACACCAGATGTGTCGTCCGGCAGTAAATACATAGCGTTACCCACGCGAAGCCATTGCAAGTTGCTAGTACTTATGAAGTGCGCTTAACTTTTAGGTGTGGATGTAATCTACTTTCAGCAAATATTGATTTGAAACTACCAGTCATTTGACATACAACATGTTTACTATATTTCCTGCAAATTCAGTTCTTACACTCACCGAATCCGCTACATCAAAAATGGCCATTTTGGAATCCAGCCCCCTCCTGGATGATTCCTACGGACATCCATGGCTGTGGGCTACAAGAGTAAGTGATTCTTTAGGACAGAGTGGAAATACTAACTTTGAAATAAGTCTTCAGAGCATCGTAAATACCATCCAATACATTAAACAAGAACTTTGAAACTGTTCTTCTGGGAACGTGGTGTGTATATATACTGGGGAGATGGCAGGTAATCGCCAGATGCCAGATATTGGAGTTTCACTTGTAGCTTCACTCGAGCAAGTACTGCATGCACTAACGTAAGTATCGGATTTCTTAAAAGAACTGGATATGCAGCTTAAAAACTTCAAAAGTGGTCCACGAATGGAGAATGGAACTTCGTTTGCGAGTCCTACTTCCTTGATACGCTGATAAACCAAAACATTATGACTACCTACTTAAAAGCGTGTTGGTCCACTTCTGGAACTCAAATCAGCAGTGAATCTGTGTGCCAGGAATCAACAAGTACTTGATAGGTTCCCAGAGGTTTGTGGCACCAGATGCCTAAGCGTAGGTGACACGCTTCCCGTGATATACGGGCGGTAGATTTGTGAGGGTGGAACTGGCGCCCAATAGTGTCCAAGCTGCGTTTCATAGGATTCAGATAAGCCAATTTTGATGGCAACGTGAGTTCACTATCATCTTCCTCAAACCAATGCAGCACGATTGTGGCCTTGTGACAGGGTCAGTTATTCCGCTGGAAGATGCCACCGCTGTTGGGGAGGACATCAAGCGTAAGGGGTTACAGGTCGCCCGTAATAATGTTCACGTAGTTCATAGCTGTCATGGTGCCTTCGATTACTACCGCAGGTCCCACGGAAGGCCAGGTGAATGTCCCTCATAACATACACTATGTGATCAAAAGTATCCGTACACCTGGCTGAATATAACTTTCAAGTTCGTGGCGCCATCCATCGGTAATGCTGGAATTCAATATGGTTTTGGCCCACGCTTAGCCTTGATGACAGCTTCCACTCTCGCAGGCATACGTTCAACCAGGTGCTGGAAGGTTTCTTGGGGAATGACAGCCCATTATTCACGGAGTGCTTTCTTCACGGAGTGCTGTACTAAGGAGAGGTATCGATGTCGGTCGGTGAGGCCTGGCACGAAGTCGGCGTTCCAAAACATCCCAAAGATCCTCGAACAGTCCACGGGTGTACTGCCGGTCCATAGTGTCCAACGGGCACTTCTATGGACCGGCCGTACACCCGTGGGCTGTTCGAGCACGAAATACGCCGGGAGAAGTTGAAGAATCACATCCCAAAGGTGTTGCATAGGATTCAGGTCAGGACTGTGTGCAGGCCAGTCCATTACAAGGATGTTATTGTCGTGTAACCACTCCGGCACAGGCCGTGCATTATGAACAGGTGCTCGATCGTGTTGAAAGACGCAGTCGCCATCCCCGAATTGCTCTTCAACAGTGAGAAGCAAGCAGTTGCTTAAAACATCAATGTAGGCCTGTGCTGTGATAGTGCCACGCAAAACAACAAGGGTTGCAAGCCCCCCTCCCCGCCGTGAAAAACACGACCACACTATAACACGACCGCCTCCGAATTTTACTGTTGGCGGATGACATTCACTGGGCATTCACCATACCCGCACCTGCCATCGGATCACCACATTTTGTACTGTGATTCGTCACTACACACAACGTTTTTTCACTTTTAAATAGTCCAATGTTTACGCTCCTTACACAAAGCGAGGCGTCGTTTGGCATTTACCGGCGTGACTGTGGCTTATGAGCCACTATGGAATCCAAGTTTTCTCATCTCCCGCCTAACTGTCGCGGTACTTGCAGTGGATCATGATGCAGTTTGGAATTCCATTGTGATGCTCTGGATAGATCTCTGCATATTACACATTACGACCCTCTTCAACTGTTGGCGGTCTAAATGGCTCTGAGCACAATGGGACTTAACACCTGAGGTCATCAGTCCCCTGAAACTTTGAACTACTTAAACCAAACTAACCTAAGGACCTCACACACATCCATGCCCGAGGCAGGATTCGAACCTGTGACCGTAGCGGTCGCGCGGTTCCAGGCTGAGTGGCCTCGAACCGCTCGGGCACATCTACCGGCGTTGGCGGTCTCTGTCAGTCAACAGACGAGGTCGGCCTGTACGCTTTTGTACTGTACGTGTCCCTTCACGTTTCCACTTCACTATCACATCGGAAACAGTGGACCTAGGGATGTTTAGGAGTGTGGAAATCTCGCGTACAGACGTATGACACAAGTGACAGCCAATCACCTGACCGCATGCGAAGTCCGTGAGTTCCGCAGAGCGCCCCATTCTGTTCTCTCACGATGTCTAATGAGTATTGAGCTTGCTGATATGGAGTACCTGGCAGTAGATGGCAGCACAATGCACCTAATGTGAAAAACGTATGTTTTTGGGTGTGTCCGGATACTTTATCACATAGTGTACGAGACTGCTCCCACCGGCCTGCCTTCGTGGCGTCTTGTATGTTTTGAGCAGCCATTCGCTTGAATGACTGCGTATCTAGACACGAGCATCGACCTTGTTTAATAATAAACGGGATTCGTCCAACCAGACGACGCGATTCCACTGGTCTGCAGTCCAATCTCGACGATCCTGTGCATACTGTAATCATAATTGACGATGTTGTTGGGTATGGGAACGTGTAAGGATCGTCTGCTGCAGAACACCATGTTCAACACCGTGCGCTGAATGGTGGGCTGCAAAACACTTTTGCCTGCTCCAGCACTCTATTCTATCGTCAGATCTGTCACAGATCGCCTCCGATCCCTGTGTTCTGTGACGAGGTATAGACCTACTCGTGGTTTCAACAATCCAAACACTTTCCCTACATGCCACCGACAGCAGCACGCGAACAGCGGACAAGCATCGCCGTTTCCGAGATGCTCGCTCCCGTGGCACTGGGCCACAACAATCTGGCTTTTGTCAAAGTCGCTCAAGTCAGAGGATTTCCAGTTTTCGTCGCTAAAATGATTCCCCATTCTTCTTTGCTCCGCTCATAACACTTCCCCTACCGCGTCACGTGCCTTCAGCGCCACCAGGCAGCATACAGCCTAGCAGTGGGCAGTGGTCATAATGTTTTGCCTCATCAGAGTAAGTGTGTTAGATGCCACCTTGTTATTTTTGCGCAAAATTCACTTCCGTATCCAACATGATGCTTTCGCTTCTTCTTATTGGTTTCTTGGCTCAGTGCTAATGGCATAAACTGGATGGCAACACCAATGACCGTTCGAATAATATCTGTCGGTGTCATATTGTAAAATGGTTACAATGAAATGAACACCCTTAGCTGCTTACAGGCGTTGACAGACGTCAACGGGGACAGATGAAAATTTGTGCCCCGACCGGGAATCGAACCCGGGATTTCCTGCTTACATGGCACGCGCTCTATCCATCTTTTTTTTAAAAAAAATTCTCATTTATTCGTTGTATCTGCTCGGGCCGGACGTCGAAAGGCACCCATTTCATTTCGTTGGTGAGCCATCAACTAAGTTTTTTTTATTACAGAGGGCAGCTAGCCCTCTGACCGAACACGCTGAGCTCCCGTGCCGGCTACTTTATCTCTGCCACGCCTCCCCCGAAACCCACATTCTCAACGTGTTGTCCCACACTACATTCGTAGTGCCCCCGCCCATTACACTCATTACTCGCGGCGTGTTGCCGATTCCCGTAAGAGTTCGGGCACTGTGTGTGCAGTCGCACAGAATAAGAAGATGGTCAAGTGGCCAGTGAGCCTTAACTATATGTCCGAAAGAACAGATACCATCTTACAAGGGAACCTCCCCATCGCACCCCCCTCAGATTTAGTTATAAGTTGGCACAGTGGATAGGCCTTGAAAAACTGAACACACATCAATCGAGAAAACAGGAAGAAGTTGTGTGGAACTATGAAAAAATAAGCAAAATATACAAACAGAGTAGTCCATGCGAAGATAGGCAACATCAAGGAGAGCGTAGGCTCAGTAGCGTCGTGGTCTCCTGGTAAGCGTGAGCAGCGTCGGAGCGAGAGGTCCTTAGTTCAAATCTTTCCTCGAGTGAAAAACTTTCTTTATTTTCGCAAAGTTATGATCTGTCCGTTCGTTCATTGACGTCACTGTTCACTGTAATAAGTTTAGTGTCTGTGTTTTGCGACTGCACCGCAAAACCGTGCGATTAGTAGACGAAAGGACGTGCCTCTCCAATGGGAACCGAAAACATTTGGTCGCAAGGTCATAGGTCAACCTATTCCTCCACAGAAAAAGACGTCTGATATATTCTATACGACACTGGTGACGGCATGTGTGTCACATGACAGGAATTTGTTGTCGACCCACCCATCTTGTACACTTGGCGAATGGGTAAAAAGATTCTTCTACCTTGCCCGATTTAGGTTTTCTTGTGGATGTGATAATCACTCCCAAAACACTGACGAAAACATAATAGTTTGTCACATAAACTGAAAATAAAAAATTAAACTTTTCACTCGAGTGAAGACTTGAACCAAGGACCTCGCGGTCCACAGTTATTCACACTAACCACGAGACCACGACGCTCCTCTGCTTCTGTTATCCTTGATGTTGCTTATCTTGCGCATGGACTACTCAGTTTATATATTTTGCTCATTTTTTCATAGTTCCACACAACTTCTTCCTGTTTTCTCGACTGATGTGTGTTCAGTTTTTCAAGGCATATCCACTGTGCCAACTTATAACTAAATCTCAGGGGGGTGCGATGGGGAGGTTCCCTTGTTAGTATATATATTGTAAAACGGTTCCACCCGGGTTTCGACAGGAGTGCGTGGAAACGGCGACACGCGGCGCCACTGGCGCATCAGCTGTCACGGCTTCGCGTCGGTTGCACGTGGAAAGTCGTGGTAGGCGGCGTTAACGAGAGGAAGCGCTGCGGTGCGCGGCGGAGCGTGCTTGACACCCCTGACCTCGACCGTGGCCGCGTGCCAGCGCCGCGTGGGGAGGAACGAGGCCGCCGCCGTGCCACATCCGGGCCACGATCAAGGCTGCTACTTGCAAGGCCGCTAGTCACCCTCTCTGTGCTGCCGATACTGCTCACGCTACAACGTTTACACGGATTTCCAACGTGCTTTCGGTGAATGTCAGCTCACGTCTGCACATGGTGGAGAGAAACAACGTGGTAATGAGGTCAGAGCAGGCTAGAGGACGTCCGACCGAGCAAAATTTTCTAATTAACCGCTGATCGGAAATACACCGCTCTGGAGCTACGCCCATAAAACGACAGCCAATCAGCGACGAGGTCGCAGAAGTACGTGCCTTGTTTTTTTATTACTTCATCCCTCTCGCCCCATATGGACGGGGCTGGGACAGCTGCGGTACAGTATTGCGCTCTTCAGCCGGAGCTGTTTACTAAATATAGAGTGTGGTGTCACCGCCAGACACCACACTTGCTAGGTGGTAGCTTAAATCGGCCGCGGTCCATTAGTACATGTCGGACCCGCGTGTCGCCGCCATCAGTACTTGCAGACCTAGCGCCACCACATGGCAGGTCTAGAAAGACGGACTAGCACTCGCCCCAGTTGTACGGACGACATTGCTAGCGACTAGACGTACGAGGCCTTCCTCTCATTTGCCGAGAGACAGTTAGAATAGCCTTCAGCTAAGCACATGACTACGACCTAGCAAGGCGCCATTAGCCTTACCTACTTTGAGAGTTATAGTATAAATGTCTCAAGAAGAACGCTGTATTCATCAGAGAATAAAAGTTAAGTATATGAGACGCTCCGTTCTTTTCTTATTAGCATTTATTGAGCATCCTGTTTCAGACTTCACGATATTCTGGGTGAGCTGATAGCGTGCCTATTCGGCCCTTCTAAATAACACTGTGTCGGCACTTCTGTCGACACAAAACATTGTTTCCGTGGCGGTGCGCCCAGTTGTTTGTACGTAGCGTGATTGAGCAATGAAACTGCAGCTCCAGTATCGAGCTGGAATGGTATCACTTGTCCGGCAAAGTCCAAATCTACAAAAAGTTTATTGTCCTGCGGACGACAAGAGCGACTGTTTTGTGCAACTTGAACAGACACTGGTACAGAAGCACGTGCGACGGGACGGGATTGCCGTCGACGTCGACGCACACTTTTTGGGGGACAAACACAGTCACTATGAGAGAGAGTAGCATTGGACGGAGTGGCATTAACTACATGAATGTCCTTGGGCGAATGTTCACGAGCTTGAGTGTCCTTGGTTCGATTCCGGCGCGAAGCAAAGGGCCTGGAACGGGTGTGATTGTCTGACCTGAGCTTTTTCTGGCAAACACTTTGAACATGTCCTTTCTTGTGACAGTAAAAGCAAATAGCTTGGCGTGACGGGCAATTTTCACGCGAATGTCTAGTAGCACACCGCGGGCATGATTGCACCGCCGTTGCGTGCCGCAAAAGTTCAGCTCACTAGTTATTCAGGACAGCATATCCCTGTGTTAGGACAGTGCAGCCTTCTTGCAACATACAAGGGACAAACAAAACTGGTGTCATTTTACGTTCTTCATTCTTCTGCTGCAGTGAACTTGTTTGGTTTAGATTTATTTCAATTGTTTAACTTGTCTATTGTGAATCAGGTTCTCTCAGTGAACCAGACTGTGCCTTCAGCCAGTGTTTCTAGTCTATGTGAGGAATTTGCAGACATTTTTGCACCGGGCCTTGGTTGCGCTAAGAACTATGAAGCACATTTGGAACTAAAAGTCAACGCGCAACCGAAATTTTTCAGAGCGCGCAATGTTCCCCACGCATTGCGTGATGAGGTCGCAAGAACATTAAAAGATTTAGAATCCCATCCTCGTCGCCAATGTTTTGTGTCGACAGAAGTGCCGACACAGTGTTATTTAGAAGGGCCGAATAGGCACGCTATCAGCTCACCCAGAATATCGTGAAGTCTGAAACAGGATGCTCAATAAATGCTAATAAGAAAAGAACGGAGCGTCTCATATACTTAACTTTTATTCTCTGATGAATACAGCGTTCTTCTTGAGACATTTATACTATAACTCTCAAAGTAGGTAAGGCTAATGGCGCCTTGCTAGGTCGTAGTCATGTGCTTAGCTGAAGGCTATTCTAACTGTCTCTCGGCAAATGAGAGGAAGGCCTCGTACGTCTAGTCGCTAGCAATGTCGTCCGTACAACTGGGGCGAGTGCTAGTCCGTCTTTCTAGACCTGCCATGTGGTGGCGCTAGGTCTGCAAGTACTGATGGCGGCGACACGCGGGTCCGACATGTACTAATGGACCGCGGCCGATTTAAGCTACCACCTAGCAAGTGTGGTGTCTGGCGGTGACACCACATAGAGAAGTGGATTACAAAAAGATTTTGCGTCCAAAATCGAAAAATATTTTTAAAAGTTTATAAAAAGATGATTGTAGGCAGCTACTTATAAAAGTAGAAAGTGGTTTCCTCTGCTTAAAATTTAGGTCTAACGGGTAATGATAAAGATTAAGAGGCAAAATAGACATGTAAAAGACGTTCAAACGACGGCGACGTTCATTAAAATGAAGCACTGTACTTTCATTAAAAGCTGGACGATCTGCTCTGGGTAAAATTGTTGAGGGGAGCTTAAACGTTGGGTGTCCTGTATGGGGGAAGAGTGTGGACGTAAATATATAAGCCGATGCGTAGTATTTGGAAATGAATGTAGGTGGTAGGCTGCATAGTAGAAAGACGAGAAGGATGGAAGAATTTGATGGGTGGCAAGTTCCGTGGTATCAGGAGGGCTACGGATGTATGACTAGACTCCGTCCGAGTAGCCTTCGCGAAGTCCAGCGGTACCGACCGACCACCGTGTCATCCTCAGCCTATAACCGTCACTTGATGCGGATATGGACGGGCATGTGGTCAGCACACTGCTCTCCAGCCCGTTGTCAGCCTTCGTGACCGGACGTGCATCTATTCATCTGTGCCTTTTTAACTTAAAGTCCCCCCTCCCCCCATCGTCTTTCTGTCTGTATGTTAGGTTAATCTCAGGAACTACTCTCAGGATTTTGATACGGTTTGCACTAATAGATAGACTGACTGACGAGGAGGATTTGAGTATGTGATTTATTGTTTATAGAAATGATGAATGCTTAATATATGTATTGCTACTTGTTCTATATTTAATTGACATTTGGAGTGACATCTGTTGCCAATGATGGGACCTACAATCTGGTCAGCTAGAGAGGAGCTGGTATCTGGCAGGAAAAGAAGTCAGGTAACAACCACCGAAACTCCCGAGAGCAGCAGAGCTTGACCAGGAACTATAAATTTTATAATTTAACGTCCTCCACAGCGTTTGTTTGTTTGTTTTTGTCTTTATGTAACGGGCAATCTCAGGAGCTGCTGGAGAGTTTTTGATACGGTTTTCACTAATAGATGGAGTGATTCACATTGAAGTTTTTTTGTATAACACTGTATATTATTAACAAGCCGTCTGACAGTAGGTACTTAGTGATGCCTGTGCAAAGCCTGCCCTGACCCAGCTACTATCTGTTGTGCTAAAGAGAGTAGTTACTAATTAAATTAGCTATAGAGCATGCATTCAGCTAAATAGTCAGAGATAGGCAAACCCTAAATTCCTATCCTTGGCTGGTTGCGTCAGAGGTAAATATTCTGTTATTTCTCCAGGATAAACCTCGACTCTTAAATGAAATATGCTAAAAGTAACGCAATGCTATTAATTTGTTAAGATAATAAGCTGTAGTGCAGAAACAATACTACAGTAAGATAGTGAAGATGTGGGATTGTGGAGTGCATTGTTGTTAACAACGAAATCCAAAGGCCACATGTATTAAATCATGCTAATCTGCGAGATTATGTACGAGGTTTCATTGTAACAAGAGCAGTAGATGTGTTAGTGTGAACTGAGACAGTAGTGAGAAATAAAGCAGAAACTATATTGTAAACAATCTTTTTTCCTCACATCACATTTTTTACTGTAAATGCTCGAAATTCCTGCCTCCAGCGTCGCTGCAAAGTGCAGGACAAAAACAACACCGGAACACAGCAGAAGTAAAATCAGACGAAATCTCACTGCTACACACATCCAAACACATTCGCTTAGCGGAAAATGTCCGCGCGCTCGTCGCTGACTGTTTGTCGCTCTATGGCCCAGCCCCACGTCGGCGCACTTCCGACCCGTGGTTATTTAGAAAGTTTTGCTCAGTTCAACGTCCTCTACCCTCTTATTATCAAGTCGTTTTTTCAACCCTGTATTTTGTCAACCACTATAAACGCTATGGCAGAGGGTAATTTCTGTTGTACTCTGATATTAGAGTAATTTTATCTTCGTATTCTGAAGAATGTTTGTTGCCCGATTTTCTCCCTGAAAGCTGCTTCTTGTAATTTTGTAGGCAAGTGTGTGCAAAAAGTAAGTCGTCCTTCTTCAAAAAAATCCACCGTAAAATTTTTCAGCGTTTCTGTTACACAGTCTCGCCAGTCAAACACCTGTGTCAACATTCATGTCACCAATTGCACATCCATACAAATGCAGAGAATTCCAATATGAGCTGTAAGAATGCTTTGTAAGCTATCTTTTGCAGAAAAACTAACTATGTCTCGCCATAATGAGTGAAGGACTGTCATATTCGTTATTCACAGTTGATATCATGTTATCCTTCCATGCCATATCGCTATAACTTGTTTCTCACTGTGTGCTATAATTGGCTTCAGTTGTTACTGATCGTGCAAAATTCACGTGTACATTTTAACACCAAGTATCAAAAAATGGTTCAAATGGCTCTGAGCACTATGGGACTTAACTTCTAAGGTCATCAGTCCCCTAGAACTTAGAACTAATTAAACCTAACTAACCTAAGGACATCACACACATCCTTACCGAGGCAGGATTCGAACCTGCGACCGTAGCGGTCGCGCGGTTCCAGACTGCAGTGCCTCGAACCGCTCGGCCACCCCGGCCGGCCACCAAGTATCACTTAACGTAAGGAGGGATATGTGAATAGCACGGAATACGTCATAATATGACATTTTATAATGAATTGTTCCAGGAAAGCTGATTATAGTGGTGATTCTTCCTTAGAACAAACTTGTTTCGGCTATAGCGCCGTTCTCAAGTAAACCGGTAGGTATTAACAGTTGGTGAGCTTACTTACGTTTATAAAAGTTGTGCGTGAAGATCAATTTACGTAATATATACTTAGTCTAGTTGAAATAGAGGCCCATATTGCGTCAGTGAGTAAACTGTCGACTGTCTGTTTATTCTTAGACTGTTATAAGTCACTTAATTTCTATTTGTCTATAATTTTTTCGGGAAATACTTTTGACATTTATATTGACAGTTTTTTCTCTGTGATGCTTTATGTCTACAGTGTAATATTTGCTAGTCAGTGATGTTAGTTGTGTTTCATTGATATTATAATTTTGGTATGATTTGCTTCCGTTTACCGTGTGTTTCATTCGTTTTCTATTTCCAAAATGTCAATAAAGTTTCTAGATAACTTTTTATGTTTAAGATCGATTTACTCATTCAGAACATGGTTTGGATATAGTTAAGTTGATGATGGAGGGAAGAGTAGGGGGCAAAAATTGTAGAGGAATACCAAAGCTTGAATACAGATAAAAAATTCAAGTGGGTGTAGGCTGTAGCAGTTAGAGACGAAAATACTTGCACAGAATAAGCTAGCATGCTGCATGAGTCAGTCTTCGGTGAGTGAGGTGAGTACAAGAGTTTGGCAACATATAGCCTAGCACGAGGTCCATTGCAGTGGACTCGGATTACGCGATACTGACATTACTTGTTAAAAGCTTCAGAGGACTTACGCAAGTAAGACTGCTTCATATTTCTGGCTCCTATTGAAAGAATAGGTCGTAGCAAGAAAACAATGTACTGTCGCGGTTTGTACTATTTTTGTATCTCCATAAGTAGACCCTACGAGGTTACTTTGACGTGTGAGTTCTGATGGAAATCTGCGCATATGTAAGTTCGTCATTACCGGGCTGCTCTTAATGGTCAGTTACCGATCAGTAGAGGTATTCTTCCTTCATACAAAGAAACACACCCAACGGTCACCACCAACTTTGTGAAAAAAAATTATTATGTGGAGGGATTAGATCAATGTTAAAATCATCCAAACATACTTCCCCTCTCATCGAAAAACACGATCTAATTTGTGTCTCTGTCTCATCTCGGTAACACATAACAATCTTTATGCGAAGTTTTGTACACATTAAGTTACAACCTTCTCACTAAACAATATATCACACTTCGTCCGCCGCTCGTGGTCTCGCGGTAGCGTTCTCGCTTCCCGAGCACGGGGTCCTGGGTTCGATTCCCGGCGGGGTCAGGGATTTTCACCTGCCTCGAGATGACTGGGTGTTTGTGTTGTCCTCATCATTTCATCATCATCCAGGACAGTGGCGAAATGGGACTGAGCAAAGATTGGGTAATTGTACGGGCGCTGATAACCACGCAGTTGAGCGCCCCACAAACCAAACATCATCATCATCAATATATCACACTTCACTTTATTTAAGTGTTCTTGAATCTGGACCACACAATTATATTAAAAGATCTACCTCCTTCGGTGTAACACTGTAAAGTGTCGTATGTGTGAGCCTGTCGTGAGAAAATTCCATCCAACTACGTTCAAACAAAATTCAGTGACATCTTAATGAAAGATTAAGCCTAAAACAAATATATTCCTCAGAATTTAAAACTTCTTCTCGACTCATTTCAGTGTTGGCAGGTCATGTTTACGGTAGCTATCAAAAATGGCTCTGAGCACTATGCGACATAGCGGTCGCTCGGTTCCAGACTGTAGCGCCTAGAACCGCACGGCCACTCAGGCCGGCCCGGTAGCTATCACTGTATACTAAAGCGGCTATGTGCTGGAGTGATTGGGTAAGTCTTCCAGCAAAAGCATTCTTGTTGTTATTTCGGATGTAATACTAACATACAGATTCAGTGTCGAATAAACTAAATGCGGTAGCTGCTGTTGTGTGCCCTAAGAACTTGTAATGATTCCAGAAGGGAGGTCTCGTTTTACGAACTAAGAAACAATTAGATTTCCAACACTATCAATTTATTTTTTCCCTCTCTGTTAAATTATAATCGCGCGTCATTTGCTCCATATTCTGTGCGACACATGCTGTATCACGGTGAGAATGACCGCGGTCATGTGTTGTGAATGACCAAGTACATAACATTTTGTGGTTCGAGCTAGGAAGCAATGTTGTATAGAAGATAATGCTAATAGTAATTCATTATTGGATATTCTTGTCTGAACAAGTGACACTTATGATGAGGGCGTTACATTAGCAATGGATCATCATAAGTGGCGGGTAAATTTCTTCCGTCTACGCAGGAATTTCAGGGACTAGTTTTTGCTGGTCCTTATAAGGTTCAGACGATTCACTAAATTCGACGAATAACAAGCATTTTCTGTCAAATAATTACTGTGGACACCGTGGAGCACTTCTCACGCAACGAAGCCGATTTAGAGGAAACAGAAGAGAGCGTGGTGATCGTTTCACGAGTTGTATGTGGGAAGAAATATTATGTTGTCCAACTCTTCCCGGAAAGTACTCTTTCGAAACATCAACAGTAAACATGTCCGTGATGCACAACGCCTATCTCGTAGCGTGTGTTGCAAATACAGTGTGAACTTATTTTCAAGCGTTAATTTAAGAATACTGGCAGAAAATCGACATCAAGATGATGATGTGGAAACTGTAAGAGATTATTGTGACACTAGCCCACTGTAAATCATAGCACACTGCAGTAAGTAATTAGTATGCCAGGACTATCTGGGCACGATACACTCCTGGATGGAAGGCATGGTAGATTTGATCGTCCCGTCGACAGCACGGTTGTTGAACAGGGGTGTAGAAAGAAGTCGAAATTTATCATCTTGAATGACTCATCCAAAATAATGCAGGTAATCATAAAAAAATTAAATCGGAATTTGTGGCTGTGGATATGTACCTCGCTTCTTCAGAATACGAAGTCGAGTGTGTTAATCACGGCACCACCCCACTTCGTGGTATACATTCTTCTCGTTCCGGTGGGTGCCGATGGGATGTGCCTCAGTTTGATATCGCAGCCTTGATTAGACGAACTACTGACAAGCATTTTCATCAACACGACTTTTCGATTTTTCTCCAAACTTACCAAAAAGAATTCTGCCATGATATGTAATTTCTGTATCATCTGCTTTGCTGTTCAACATATAGTTGTACAAACTGGGGGACATACTATTATGATAATACGTATCAGCGGTGCTTTGCTACACAGACCTTACACTCAGATGATCTACGACCACTGTGGAGACGTATTTAGGATTTGTAAAGGAATAACTTATAAATGAGGATGCCAACTGCTGCAGTGTTCGCACTTGTACAGCATGCCCGGTGTGAATATGGAAGTTTATACATATCCCTACTGAATCTTGTAGTGATGGTAAAGAACGTAAGCAGTACCCCTGTAATTTTTTCAGTGTTACGTGTTAAATGAGACAGTGTTGTATGGGTTTCTCTGGAGTGCGCTTTCGTGGAGTATTGACCTGGCTAATTCTGGAAGTGAAAGGAAGGGAGAGGGTGAACCTCGATACTGTAATACCCTATCCTATTCCTCTTGAATGGCGCTATCTGAAATAGGGGGGGAGGGGTGTAAGATGTTGTGCCAGTATTTGGTGTGAATATGTTCAAATCCTGGTCTGCCTATAATGTTTCCTGTGATTTTTCTAAATCACCTCAGTAAAAAAAGGTGGTAGGCCTTTTCCGTCATAGTACTCGTGTAAATGAGTGGGAGCTCATTTCAAATGGTTGAAATGGCTCTGAGCACTATGGGACTTAACTTCTGAGGTCATCAGTCCCCTAGAACTTAGAACTACTTAAACCTAACTAACCTAAGGACATTACACACATTCATGCCCGAGGCAGGATTCGAACCTGCGACCGTAGCGGTCTCGCGGTTCCAGACTGTAGCGCCTAGAACCGCTCGGCCACCCCTGCCGGCTGGGAGCTCAGTCTTTAGTGACGTGGATGTCGACGAGATATTGAATATCAATATTTTGTCCTCATATCTTTCGAATATCTTTAAGCGGACTGCCTAATTTAAAAGCCCAATCAGAAACACGTACTGCAATCGGGAGTGTCACTCATCTTCACCGTCTGAGACAACACTGAAGAGTGTGGGGTTAAATCCGGGCTGTTTTCGACTCATTCTCATAATCAATAGCTGGATACCAACGCAGCCCACCTTTCTGGCAAAAATCCGAGTGATATACAGTTTGTCAGTGACCGAGATTCGAAACAGCACACATCATTATCGTGAACAGAGTCCTGGGCTACGAAGACGGGCCGGCCTTTGACCGAGCGGTTCTAGGCGCTTCTTTCCGGAACCGTGCTGCTGCTACGGTCTCAGGTTCGAATCCTGCCTCGGGCATGGATGTGTGTGATGTCCTTAGGTTAGTTAGGTTTAAGTAGTTCTAAGTGTAGGGGACCCTCATTTCGTGGTCGTGCGGTAGCGTTCTCGCTTCCCACGCCCGGGTTCCCGGGTTCGATTCCCGGCGGGGTCAGGGATTTTCTCTGCCTCGTGATGGCTGGGTGTTGTGTGCTGTCCTTAGGTTAGTTAGGTTTAAGTAGTTCTAGGGGACTGATGACCATAGATGTTAAGTCCCATAGTGCTCAGAGCCATTTGAACCATTTTTGCAGGGGACTGATGACCTAAGATGTTAAGTCCCATAGTGTTTAGAGCCATTTGAACCTTACGAAGACGGACAAATCCCCCAGGGTAGTACGTAAACAGCCACTTTTCCCTAAAGGGTTGTAAAGTTTTGAGCGCATAATTCCGTTGCTGGAAAGGAGTAAGAGAAACAAAGAAAGAAAAACATCCGCAGGCGGACGGTCCACAGAAATGAAGCAGGGTCATTCTGCTGCTGTGACACGCTTCTCAAAGATACGGCCGCTTACACTGCTTTTGAGAGCGTTGCGTGCCGGCTTTCCTACTTCTGTTTGGCTGGAGAAGTAGGCCACTGGGTCTTCCACGGACTTCACTTTCCCCGGCGTCGCGAGCACTTCCTCATTCCGACGCTCCGATATTTCATTCACTGGGGAGTGACCTGTGAAACTTTGACGTCGGCTGCCGTAGCTGAACATCCACGGACCAGTTATTTAGCATTCTGTCTTTGTCCAACGTAAATCCTCTTAAATGTGGAGCGGCTCCTACACAAGTTGAGTTATATCTCAGAATCGCAGCCGCGTGTCAGTAGCACGCCTCGCCCTCCCTGGCACGGTCACATATATAAAAACGCGCGCGGCAGCATTCCTCGCTACTGACGCAGCACTTCCTATGCGCATCTTAATGGCACCGACTGCTGCCATGGTGGGCGAATCCCAGATCGTGACCCACACGTCCGAGATCCGGGGAGGTTCAGATACGGCGAACGAAACAATTCTGAACCACTTTCGTTTGTCCACATCTACACCTGTAGATATATTGTCAGCTGGACCACAGGTGTACCTCTCCTCAATCTGTGGTTCATCTGGTGGTATCTTCACCAGTCCTACGGGAGTGGTACACTAGCGACTGAAATTTTACGTGAAGGATTTTTACAGATAACTGTAATTTATTTTTCAATGGTTATAACCTAGGTGCTTCAGCATTTTCCTGACACTCTTTCGTAACCTGAGCAAACCTGTAACTGACCAACTCTAGTACAAATCGAGATTAGTTCTGCATAGCCTAGCAACATTCTGGAATTCGCAATTTGAAACTCTGTTGAGTTTTGCCATTCATAGATACACGATATCACAGTGAGCCAATATCCTATTACGTACTGAAACTTCTCGGTAGTTATGTTTCAGATGCCTACACTCTGCTTTTGTAATTTTTTTTTAATGTGATGTGGCTAACTCTACTTGTGGCTAATGAATACTTTAGACTAATGCATCTATACATTTTCATCAAAAAACTGCGTAAGCTTTTATTGTTTGTAATGGATTCTTGCGCTCCTGTTCGATTCAACAGTTCCTTGCTTAAGAATGGAATTAAGTAATCTACAGATTGTGTTTATAGTTCTTCAGCATGTATAAGCGAATGGGGGAGGGTGGGACTATAGTTCCGTCTGTGTTAGCTAATTGTACCCACTCACCTCGTAAATCCAGTCGTCATTCGTTTCTTCCCGTGCAGTCTAGAAACAGCAGCTTGAGTATTGCTGTAATAAACGATAACTAACAAGGGAACAAAGGAGTGCCAATTACCAATATTCAAGTTTCAGCCTAGTATAATCCATTGATGTATTTTTTAACACTTGCACTACACAGGGCTGCACTGTTACACTCTTCACAAAATAACAAATATGTTGATACACTGATACATACAGTAACACTACTCCACAATACATTATCTCACAGTGCAGTCCAGATGCGGCGTTCGTGGCAATATAGGTAATCCGAGTTTAATTTACCGGCGCGGATGAGATCCTCGCGGGCATCTAATCATATTCTCGCGATTGTTCTCGTGGTTTTTGACGTCGCGAACTGTGGATCACGTCTCGTGAGGAGCACGAATGATTACACAGCATCAAACGCCTTTATAGTCACAAAATTTACTTGTTCTCTTAGACTGATTCCTTAACATCTTCACACCAAACACACGGTTAGAAAACCACCACGTGACTCGCTCGCTCGTTCTGGCGCGAAAAAACAAAGAAGCGACCCTAGTGATGTTATCATAATCGATATATGCTTACATATACATCAATGTATGTTCCTTTTGCGCTTTACACAAGAGGCAGTCAAATCAAAACAAAACAACAGATGGCAAAAAAGTATACTGTTTATCATTTCAAAACTAATCGCCACAAGTGTTAATACATGTATCCACTGTGAGACAAGGCGTCATGGAAAAATGTTCGCGGTTGCCTACGGAATCATGATTGTACCCAGGCGTGCATCTCTTCGTCCCAGGCAAGTCGACGGCCACGAATGTCTTTTTTCAAGGCTCCGAACATATGAAAATCGAATGGGGAGAGAGCGAGACTGTATGGGGGATGTGTAATGGCATCCCAGCGAAATTTATGCAGCGTAGTCGAAACAACCTGCAAGCAAAACGCCCTCCCACATGTTGCCAAGGTTGTTCCGAGTAAGCCGCACAAGTTACGCAGTGATGCCCGTACACATTCCTGCATGAATTCCCGATCTCTCCACGTGTCACTTCCATATTTTTGGAACCCTGGGGAAAGACATTCGTGGACATCGATTTTCTTCAGACGAAAAGGTGCACGTCTATGTTCAGTTGTGATTCCGTAGGCAACCGCAAACATTTTTCCTTGAAGACCTTGACCATCTTGTCTCACAGTGGGATAAATGTGTTAATAGTTTATTACTTGTTTAACATCTGTCTTCTTTTCATTTAATTGTCCCGAATAAGTTTTCAGGATCTCTATTCGGCTAATATTTTGTTTTGATCTGATTGGATATCCTTCCGCTAATGTTTGATGTGGGTACTAGTTAAACCATCTGAGGATACAACTAGTACTTTCCATCAAGACCTTACTGTACCAGAGGTGTACACGTTCCGCTTTTAGCCCGCCCATGCTTGCCCGGTGGCCAGGCGGGCAGGCCGCAGCGCGTTGTCAACAGAACGGGCAGGCTGCTTCACTCCCAGCCAAGCCAAGCAGAACCCAACCCGGGCAGGCTGCGGGAAACTTGCTTGCCTGCCCATATTACTGCTGAGCTGCGCTACGCAGCCGTTTAGTCTGCTCGCGTCATTGTCGTATTATGAACGTTAATTGAAAGTTTTTATTTTACCTGAGCACCAAAAGACAAACCCTAACATTATATATTAGGTCAAAAAATATTGGGTTTTATTTGTAAATTCTTCCTTCACGCGTATATTTCGGGCTTATTGTCTATATAAATAAAAATGAATTTCCAAATGTGTTGATAAGCGTAAAACTAGAGAACGGCTGGACCAATTCGGCTAATTTTTTTTACTGTGTTCGTAATTCTCAGGACAAGGTTTTTATGAAATAAAATTTTTGGAAAATCGACCGAAAAATTGGAAAATTTGAGAAAAACTGAAAGTGAGTTTTCATTATGTCCGTGTGTTTGTATTGCAGACAATCTTGATGAAATTTTGCACATTATACCTTGAAACCAAAAGGAAGGTCACAGTCTACATAAAATTTCGTAGGGTGCATGGCAGAGGTTACTCTACCTAACGGAATTCGACAAATTGTACGTTTTTATTCCGATCTTGATGAAATTTGGCACACTTCATATTCAAAGCAGGATGAAGGGCGCTGTCTGCTTAAACTTATGAATGGTGCATGGCGGAGGGTACTGTACTTCTACACCAGCCTACAGTTTTATTCCGATCTTGAAGAAATTTCGCACACTTGACCATCAAGAGGAACATCACTGTCTACATAATATTTCGGACAGTGCATGGAATAGAGCACCTTACAAATGATTTGGTTTTTGAATATTTCCATGTATATATATATATATATATATATATATATATATATATATATATATATGTGTGTGTGTGTGTGTGTGTGTGTGTGTTTGTGTGTGTGTGTGTATATGTGTGTAAGGTTTGAACTTTCCTAGCTACTGTCACTCGGGAAGGCATAATATTTTTAATATCAACTGAGCCATATTTTTTACCTATGTCGATCAGTGTAATTAAGAAATCCTTCTCCCTCTACACTGCTAAATGGTCTCAGGTCCTTAGCACACTTTTCGACGCACTTTTCGGCCACTAAATCTTCGTCCTCTTTCAAGATATTTACGGAGAGAGGGAACTGCTTGTCAAATTTGCACACATGTCGCAACATACTCGAGGTTCCCGAATAAGTACTTAAGAGATCTTTACATAGTTTGCATTGATACACACCTACCGATTTATTTGAAGCTGCCTCATAAACACACGAAAACGTTTCCCATGCGGCACTTGTGCTCTGTTTCGTTACCAGAATGCATTAACCAGTTGTCAATTTTGTTTCTATCTCACTAAAGTTCGATCTATTCATTGTGCTGCCTCCACCGTTGCGATAAATGAACTGCGAGCTAACTACTTGGCTACTCTAGTCACGGTAGCTTGACAGCGCAACCTCTTGTCAGGCGCAGCAAGCTGGGCGGGTCCCGTGAAGCTCGGCAGGCCTGCGGGGACCCAGGTAGCCCGGGCTTGCGGGAGCCCAAGTCGGCCGCATTACCCACTATGCCTCAGTACACGCGCACTCTTGTGTTTACGTCGCGGCAGGCTGACCTGCATGAATGGTTGCAGAGGAGCTAGGGGCAAGCAGGCTGCAAGGGGAATTTGTACACCTCTATACTGTACAGACAGAACGATGTGGCACACTGGTTAGCGCTCTGGAGTCGCATTCGGAGCAACATTGTTCAAATTGTCATCCAGCCATGAAACTTCAGGTCTTCCGCAATTTCCTTAAAGCAATTAAGGCGAAGGCAAGGATGGTTCCTTTGAAAAGGACACGCCCAATTCCTTACCCGAGCCGTACGAGCTTGTGCTCCGGGCTTGTGCTTCATCACCGACATAACATTGGAACATTATTTGCTTTCCTTCCCTTCATTATTATTTAGTTAAAACAAGAAGTATGGCATTTATCCTGATAAATTTCCGTAGGACACACACAAAATAACTCTT
Source organism: Schistocerca cancellata (assembly GCF_023864275.1). Lineage (NCBI taxonomy): Eukaryota > Metazoa > Arthropoda > Insecta > Orthoptera > Acrididae > Schistocerca > Schistocerca cancellata. The sequence goes on from NC_064629.1 coordinate 146,272,415, forward strand.
CATGGCTCTCTGTCCCGACAACACGCCGTGCTTATCTCCAACAAAATACTGGATCTAATGACACACTCGGCTCGTTAGCTCGTATGAGTGTGTTTTGTTCAGTAGGTCTTGCTATGTTGCTAAATCCCAAGCTGTGAGAAATTTGATGAAAAAAGAAACTACTAGTTTTCATTGATTGCTAGCTTCCAGGCCATGATATCTGAAGAACACAGATAAGATTTCACACGACTTTTTTTCTGATATTCGCGGTGGTCACTATGTAGAGGATAGAGCATAGTCTGAACTTATAATATGTTATCTACTGCTGTTATGAATGTAATGAATATAGATATATGTTGGCATAGATGGTGTTATACCACAGAAGCTATACGTCACATTTATTCCTCTAGCTTAATCATCTATGGGCACAAATTATAATCAAATATTGCCTGGAAGATCAGACAGCAGTCAAGAATCGTCATCGTCACCCTCGCCACCACATTTAGCACCACCAATACCACCACCATCACCATCACCGTCATCATCCTTGTCATTGTCATCGTCAGTTCATTTTTCCTAGATTATCTCACATTTCTTCCGCTCACTGGTTCGTTCCGCTGACAGTTCTGTCATCGAGCGCAAAAATCTTAAATTTTTATTGGATACCGTAATTCCCTGTAGTTTCCATATGTTGCTGAACTCGAATGAGAAAATTTCGGTCTAAATTTAATTTTTGTGCTATGTTTTTCTTATTGAAGTTTCACTACGATGCAAAAACATTAGTGAAGTTAATTGTTGGGTAAAATATCATTTGTGAGACTTTTCCATAGTGTCGTCCTAGAGCTGTAATTGTTCACATATTGTTGTAAGGCTAGGCGATATGTTCTAACACCGTAGTGGTAATTGCAGCACGACAGAAAACATTTGTCTTTAATTTTAAGGTTTCTGGAAGAGGTAAATATTTTATCGGGGTAAATAACTTTCGTACTCATATTTGGAAAGATAGCCTCAGAATTGGTGGGGCCTTAAAAATCAACGTATTACTTTTTAGAATAATGGACGGCCTTCCCCATGACGATGACAATCATTCAATCACTTAATTTTGAGAGAAAATAAATCAGTTTTAACGTATATTCTGTGAATAAACTTTTCTTACCTTCTTTACTTAGTCTATTTCTGTGTAAACTCACATTACAAGTAATTGTACTGAATTATACTTTAATTTAAGAGCACTCTTTTTTCTTGGGCTTTTAAAACTTTTGTGTCAGGAAAGAAAAAAATAGATGGATTATTTACAAAGGAGAACTATAGGATAAAAATTTCTTTCATGTGTCGAAACTGTATTCCGTGCAGTTGTCTCCAGTTACATTTCGAGGAAGCAGCTTTATATATTTCTATGTGACCAATATTTAAGATACAGAATCCCCTACAATCGATTTGAAAGGCATCAAAACTTTAATATTTGTACAGAATATCTTCTATTGTGTATTTCAGATCTTCTAAAGGTGATTTTCCAGACATACCTGGAAAAATGCATTGGACCTGGTATGTCCGGGAGGGGTGAAACATTATTTGGCCACCCAAAGAAAGAAAGAAAGAATTACTCGTGAGACATTGTTTAGTATCTTCAGTATCGGAGGTAGAACTGATATGCATCGGGTTCATGCAAACAAACTAATTTCTTCAGGTGATTATAATAGTTGCACATGATAACCGACTTCATAAATTCGAATGCGTACATGATTCCCACAAAAGCATCTATATATCTCAACGTGATTTAAGTTTTTCAAATTACCTGCCACACTGAGCCCGTCAATGAAAACATTTATCCCAGGTATTTCACTGAATTGTATATTTATCTATAAAATGGTTTCTTCTTATAAGGCGGGTCAAAAGCTGAAAGCGAAAACATGGATGTAAATCGTTTACTGCTACACAACTGCCCTGCCGTGAGATTTTTATTATTTCGAATCTCTGTTCATCGTCTTCTTGAGTGAGTCAAACATTAATGGAAATAACATCCATCGATTTTTTTTTTTTTAGTCTAACAATCTTTCCAGCGCCGAAATGTAAAAATCACGAGAACTCAGAGTTTACTGCTGCGTGGGACAAGTATAGGCATTTTTATTATTACATTTAGTGTATGTATATGAGAGTCGCTAGAAACCACACCCATTAAGTTACATAACTTTGCCTTACAACGTCTGCTATTGCTGTTTGCTGTGCCCCTTATTTTCTCAATGATCATTTTCAAAACAAGTGCTACAGCAGACTTCAGTAAAAGACATTATAATAATTCAGCTGTCGCGGATTATCTCTCGTTAGCAGTAGGCCAAGCTTTCATTACGTTTTTCTTTCCAAAGTAATTACTACGTTGAAATGTAAGTATATTTTTGCACGGGCGTCTTTTTTATGTCGGTCCCGAGTATGCTATCACTTCAAATTAACAAGTAATTGTAGCACTTCATAAAAAAGTGAAACGACATTACATTTACCTGAATTCTGATCAGAGACACAGCTAATATAATATTCACGATGATTGGGGCATCGGCATCGTGATAGTTCACTGCCCACGGCCATCCTATTGGACCTACAGAAACACAAATATCTCGATTATATATACCAAATAATCGACCGTAATGGTTAACATAACGGTTTTATATTTTGAAGGAGCGCTGGGTCCAGTGCCTGTAGGGTCACTCAGCCTTAAATATCCCATAGGTTTTCTAAATCACTTCTTTTGACTAACGGGAAGGTTTCCACAAGGCAAGGAACGCAATGAAGACTCGAAGCAATGCAACTTAGACATTTATCACGCAATACAGGTTTTCATGGGTGGTGTTTGCAACCATCATTATTTTCGTTATATGGGCATGAGGCGGGCGCCTCAGGCATTTTGCTCTGCCTAATACTATTTTGTCTCCTGATGCTGCAGACATCAACAGATGCTATAATGCCTGAAATAGTAGTTTCAAACCCGAACAACCTCAGCAAGCCGAAATGTTTATTCATATCTGCGCAACGGTCCTGTAGTGACGTCGTCCTACCTCTTCCTCGCGGTGTCGCACTGACGCGTGTTATGGAGCGTGTAATGTGGTAGAGATGACGTCATCTGCTTCATTCAACGCTAAGGCCCACCAAATTCGTTTTCTGGTATTATAGCTATATGAAAGTCCAATCAATACTACGCTAGGACATACGGAGGGGCTACAAAAATTCACAATCACAGAAATGATTCTAAGTACACAAACTGTGGGGCTTAAGCTAAATACATCAAATAGTGCCGAATCTTCCGCACTAGAAGCCCCTTGACACACCGGCAAGAATCCACGGTAGGAAGTGGTCTAATGACATTACGACCCGACGGTTGCGTGGATACGTATAAAATTTTGGCTTGCTGAATTTGAGTTGGAAACTTCTGTCTGGGTCTTTATAACTTCTTTTGATGTCTACAGCACTTGAAGACGAAGGGCTGGCAGAGGAACGTGACATAGACCACTTTTTAATGTCTATGTAAATAAAATCATTGAGATGCAAGTATGCATTAATCTAGATGAATATTATTAATTAAACTTTTAAGAGCCACTTACAAATAAATAAGAAAATGAATGTTAGGGTTAACTTGTTCCTAGAATCTTACGCAAAATGATGAAAATCAAATCCTTCCTGTATTGCGAGCTCTAAATGGGTAGCTTATTTTCTGTTTTATTGAAATGTATAGCCCATTTTACTTTTCCCGTAACGGAAGCAGGAACGTTAGGGGTCAACTTCTTCTCGACGTAGAGATAATTGCAAATGGTGCTCAAGGAAGGACAAGGATGACACAGCAAATCACCAATAATCTTTTTCTCCAAAGGAGCCATCCTGCCGTTCTCCTGAAGTGGTTTTGGTAAACCGAGTGAACCTAAATCATGATGACAAGAGAGGAATACAAAGCCCGCTGCTCACGTAGTTGTCTAGTGGCATAACCAGCGCCCACTCGAATGGTCCTAAAATCGCTGCTATTGACACAGAACAGATCGGTGGCAGTCAGCTTTCGGCATATGCTAAGCGAAATTTTTGTCACCGCCATTTGGCCGCAAAATCGGTAGGCTTTTTGTGGCGTTCATTTTCTAATGGCCAAACCTGCACAGTCGTGGTTTAATTCCAGAGACTCTCTGTAGTGTCTCATAGAAATAGGACATGTGGCACTGTTTGTGGTAATCCGCATACTAAATGTGGACGTTAAGACAGGTTGGGCACTTTGTTCCAACCTGACTGTTCTTTCCATCCATAACAACACAAACACTACATTCCACAAACACTCATCTAACACACCCAAACGATGCAGATCGACTCTTGAGATACTACAACTTGTACCTTGTATCAGTATTTCAGTGTATCCTTCCAATGGTCACATAAATGGCCGTCGACATTCGGGTTCCAAATAATGAGCCGTCAGTCTGACGTGCTGTAATATTATAACGAAAATCTATGAAAACATTTTTCGAATTTTTTAACTAGCTCACCTTACAGTTTTGATATACAGGGTTATTACAAATGATTGAAGCGATTTCACAGCTCTACAATAACTTTATTATTTGAGATATTTTCACAATGCTTTGCACACACATACAAAAACTCAAAAAGTTTTTTTAGGCATTCACAAATGTTCGATATGTGCTCCTTTAGTGATTCGGCAGACATCAAGCCAATAATCAAGTTCCTCCCACACTCGGCGCAGCATGTCCCCATCAATGAGTTCGAAAGCATCGTTGATGCTTTAAACTGCGCATATCATCGCCGAATGGAGTTAGCAGTTGGTGGATCTTTGTTGAACTTCGTCCTGAAGTGTCGTTGCACTGTTATGAGTGACTGATGTGAGTGCATTTCAAGCACGACATACGCTTTCTCGGCTCCTGTCGCCATTTTGTCTCACTACGCTCTCGAGCGCTCTGGTGGCAGAAACCTGAAGTACGGCTTCAGCCGAACAAAACTTTATAAGTTTTTCTAAGTATCTGTAGTGTGTCGTGACCATAATTATGTCAATGAATGGAGTTACAGTGAATTTATGAAATCGCTTCAATCATTTGTAATAGCCCTGTACTATGATTGTAATTACCTCTTCGCCTTTACTTTTGACTGAGTTCGCAGTAAACTGTTCTGCTTTAGGAAGAAAATAGTTGCAAGACACTCAAGTATGGAAAGAATTAAAATAACGAAGCCTCGGCGATAAAAGCTTTTGGTAGTGCAATCGAAACTGGAATAACAGCAATGATGTAAAATAACGAAACTTTACTTATTGTGCGTATGCAGTGTAGGAGGAAGAATACACAATTAAATTTGTAGGCGATATGTTCTATATGTCCTGTAGGGTGTACAAGGTGTGAAATTTAGTACACCCCCGACAGTAACAGTGGCTCTAACTCGGCTGGGCATCGAATAGAACTGGCTTGGATGACAGATACGGTTACATCATTCCATGCAGCTACAACTCTCTGTCAGAATTTAACAATCGAAGTGGTTAGTGTGGCATGCCAGTCTCTCGGCAACTCATTGTCGGATGTTTTCAGCGGGTAAGAGATATGGAGAATTTGCTGGCCACAACGACAGTCGAACATCCCCTGTACAGCGGTAGGTCAGGACAGCGCTGGCACCATTCGGTCCTGCCTTATCTTGTTGAAAGATAACATCACGGAGATCTTGAAGATAGCAACTGCCCTTTACAAGCCAGAAATGTAATTCTTGCAGTTCAAATTACCAGCTACGCCAACCAGAGATGATCATGTTGTGTACACAATGGCTCTCCACACCATTATGCCAGTTGCTGGACCTATATGATGATGAAGAAAGCATTCTGGCAACGTTCGTTCTCCTTGGAGCCTCCACACACTGACACTTCCATCGTGATGCCGTTCGCCAAACAGGGACTCGTTATAAAGATGATGTGGTGCTACTGTTGTGTCTATTGTTAAAGATGGCGCAATTCTTTCTTTCGGCGCGTCAAGGGAATCCGCTACAGTGTTCACTGTGATGACGGTCTGTGGTGCTCCAGACGTGTTGTGCTCTCCGTGTTGGTACCTGACATGATGGAAACTATCCCATTTGCTGTCTCAAGGTACCACCTGGTAATAATTAAAGCGCTGCTATTCACGGAAGTGCAGTATCGGCTGTAATTATCGTATGGCAGCGAAACTTGATAGATATGCTAATGTGTTAATGCTGAACCGATTTAAGCTGCAAAAAAATTAGTTCCAATGTTGACCACCAGGTGCAAATCTGGTGCTGTACATCATCTCACCGATGTCTCCGGTGCTCAAATTGAATAATCTGTGTAAGTGGTGGTTAATAATAAAATCAACATTATGCCTTTCTCACTTGTTTGACCTTTTCTGTCCACGTCCCGTTTCTCATCCATTACACATTGAAATATTTATGTATATCTTTCTTGCATTCACAGCGCCACATCTGCACTAGTGTCCAAAATCGGAACTAATTTTTCGCAAGCATCAATCGGTTCCGCGTTAACGCATTAGAATATTTACCAAGTTTCGCTGCCAGACGATAACTGAGACCACGTGGGATGCATGTGAGTACCTACTCTCTAATTTTAACCACCCGGTATGTGACGTGTCTACACGATCCTGGAAGCCCGAGTGAACAAAATGTCTGTCCTTTAGGTTGCTAATCGCTTGTGGCAATTAAACTCCTGCTTGGCATTGACGATGATCCTCCTGAAGCAATCAAATCTATATTTACCCGACAGTTGTGGGATCCCGACCAACCCGAGCAGCAATATCGATGAACGATATAATAAAGTCTCGATAGGTCGCGATACAGCAACTGTCAATTTTCGATATGTGCTGGTAAACGTTTCTTATTTTTACACGAGGCTTAACATGAACCGTTCAGAAACAGCCAACACTTAAAAACGACTTATGAAATGCTACGGTCGCAGGTTCGAATCCTGCCTCGGGCATGGATGTGTGTGATGTCCTTAAGTTAGTTAGGTTTAAGTAGTTCTAAGTTCTAGGGGACTGATTACCACAGATGTTAAGTCCCATAGTGCTCAGAGCCATTTGAACCATTTTTTCGACTCATGAATAAGAAAACCACTACGGATCTTAGGTGCCACTACGCCTAAATACTATTTGCAGCGGTGCTGGACGTTAATGAGTTTCGGTTTCAGGATGGTGCCACCTGTCACATTTCCCGCAAACAACTGAATTGCTCTATGGGAGGTTTCCGGATAGCCTCATATCGCGTATTTTGACAAACAGTGACCACCAAAGTCACGTGATTTAACCCATTGCAGTTGTTTTCTTTGCACATCCGAGCACGTAGTACACTTCATGCCAATTGTCCGTGCCGTCTTAATTATATTGTAATTTTAGTGACTAGCAGTGTCCATACGTGTTGGCGAACAGAGTGCGAATGTTCATCCAAACAGTCCCAGCGCCAAAAGAAAAGCTTTCCTACTACCGTATACTGGTAGTTGGAGGTCTGTACGCACGTGGCGCCAGACAGTGTGCGCAAATTTGGGTGTGGGGGACAGCCGTTATGCTCGTGTTGGCTGAGCTATTTAGCGCGCTTCCGTTCACGTACCGCGGCGTACGGGGCACCGCTGCTTCCTGGCTGTAAACACTGACCCAGACGGGTTTCCTGCTGCCGTTCTGCCACACGTTACTGACTCCACTCTACCTGTGTAATGATTATTCAAATGCGTGTGTACGGTTACGACTTCTAACAGGACAGTTTTGAAGAAAAACTGCGGAGAAGGCTTTGATTGTACATTTACACCAGTAGGATGTGCAATTAAAGCATCTGTTCACCACCATTTCAACCTAAATTTAGGTTTGTGACAGTTGCTGAAATACTTCCGTTTGAATGAGTCAATTTTCAATGCGATAGGGTCTACAGCTGCGATACATTTTTTGAATGATTTCGCGATACCTTTCACCATTCTCTTTATTTCGTGTACGGTTGTACGATTTCGCCTATTTTCAAGTATCTAAAACGGAAGCATTGTACCGGATGATCAAAAAGTCAGTATAAATTTGAAAACTTAATAAACCACAGAATAATGTAGGTAGAGAGGTAAAAATTGCCACACATGCTTGGAATGACATGGGGTTTTATTAGAACAAAAAAATCAAATTATTGCTAGAGGCGTGAAAGATCTCGTGCGCGCGTCGTTTGGTGATGATCGTGTGCTCAGCCGCCACTTCCGTCATGCTTGGCCTCCCAGGTCCCCAGACCTCAGTTCGTGCGATTATTGGCTTTGGGGTTACCTGAAGTCGCAAGTGTATCGTGATCGATCGACATCTCTAGGGATGCTGAAAGACAACATCCGACGCCAAAGCCTCACCATAACTCCGGACATGCTTTATAGTGCTGTTCACAACATTATTCCTCGACTACAGCTATGGTTGAGGAATGATGGTGAACATATTGAGTATTTCCTGTAAAGAACATCATCTTTGCTTTGTCTTACTTTGTTATGCTAATTATTGCTATTCTGATCAGATGAAGCGCCATCTGTCGGACATTTTTTGAAAGTTTGTATTTTTTTGGTTTTAATGAAACTTCATGTCATTCTAAGCATGTGTGTCAATTTGTACCTCTCTATCCACATTATTCCGTGATTTATTCAGATTTCAAATTTATACTGACTTTTTGATCACTCGGTACATTGGTTACATTAGTAAACTTGTGATTTTGACATAGGAACAAGTCATACCTGTAGATATACTAGGCGCATTTTAACTTACTTTATGGATGACTCTTTAGTAGTATATTATGCTACGCACGTCCTTGCTCTTACGACTCCATGTAATACTCATAAAATATATTAGAGGGGTTTCTCGTTATTTCAGGAGCACGTTACTTCGGTCCATGTTGTAACGTACTTAAAACTAGGATTACTATTATTATTTCATAGAAATTTGTTAATTAACCTACATATGCCTTTGTTCTAAATTATATTTAATTACCGTTCATCACTAGTTTAAATATGACGGTATGTAATTTCTCTAAAGTAACTTCTAATTATTTGTTCTCTTATTGTGGGAGCACGTCATTTTTGAATAATTGTTACAATGATCTTAAATATAAAATCGATCACAGTACTCTAATGAAACAGTACTGATAACTATGACAGTCGAGTAAAAATTGCTTTATGGTTGGTGATGTTTCACATTACAGTTATATTTAGTAATGAGTGCAGTGATAATTTTACATTTTATGGTTCTGTAATGCTTCGTCGTAGAACTGGTATGACGTTGTCTAGAAATTTCCCATTTCACAGGTCATTTTGCTCTTTTAAAACTCTGTCTAACTGATGTATAATGTATCTGTGTCTTTCCCTGTGGAATGATGCAAAACGAGATCAACAAATCATGCATTAACGAATTATTTAAGTCAACGAGGTTTTCAATTACTACAGTGCTACCAAGGAAGCATTGATATAAGTCACATAATACAAACACTTAAATAAGACAGAAAGAAAAGATTTATTTTTGAAGAATTTCCCAACTATACTACGTGAATTGCGATGTAAAGGACAAGCATGTTTTTAGCAATTTGTAACACGGTCAGAGTGGTAGCATTTCTTTCTAATATTTTCTCATTCACCGCACGCAAAAATAGGTATTCATGTGATTCTGACGTTTAAGGGGTGCGAGGTGTGGGTTTACTCAATATTAAGCGGCGCTCGCATCAGAAACCCTACATCGACGGAGTCACTTTGTAGACTTCACATTCACGCAGCACTTAACTAGCTGCTGCCACATTGTGATACAATAAAAGTTTATCAGGGCTGACAGAGTCTGCATTCAGAACACCTCTCTGGGTTTAACATCTCATAGCAACCGGCTCGATTCGCCGTGGTGCTGAAGGGAAAGAAGCGCCGTTTTTTAGAAGGCCAGGTTATGACGGACGAGCAGGTACAAGAATGCTTTAACTCACCTGAGAAGGTCATGTAGCAATCGTACCAGTTACCTCAGCCTACTTTATTGACAGTTGAAATGATCTTCCTCAACAAATTTGACATCTGACTGCACTCGGTCACCATTATCCCTGCAATTGCAAGCAACGGTTTTGTTCATGCTCTGCTAGGAATTTCGTTATTTACGATCGGCATTGCTATAGCACTAGTTTTGCTCTTGAGGCGATCCAGGAGACCTCGTGTGATGCTCATCTGAGACACTGTAGATCTCCTAGAGTTACGAGAACTAACCACGAGAAATCTCTGACAGCCTGTTTCACGTATCCTTCAGCAACACTAGTTTGTGGACGTGAAAACTTCTGCGTGTTTCTCGTCGAACAGAACTGCTTTGATTTGCCTGTAATTCTTAAATGGGTCACTTCACTGGGATACCATGTAGGAAGATTTGTATTTCCCATTATTGTGCCGTATTCGGTTTCGGCCCTTATGAGTCAAGCTGTCCGCTATTAAAAATCACAGACCGTCAGCCTACCTTTGCACCGCACTATGTGTGTAGAGTAAAAGTCATGGTGAAGTTACTGCTATATATCACAGTGCCCGATAGTCTGTGTGCAATTCGTAAGCCATTTTCCACTCCCATAATGGATATTGCAGCATAATTTGCAAAGATGGGTTTCACATGATCTCTTCGATGATACATAATAGTGCTGTCCACGGATAAAATTATGTACTGGGTTTCAACTTTCTTACCTTGTCCATTTCAAAAAGTGAAGGGTATCCTATCGTCGTCCTATTGAAACAATACCATTTTGGTTGACACTACCTCTTCTGCTGAAACTTATTCTTAAAGCTCGTTGTGTCTGTATAACAAGGTTAATTTATTGTTGTCTCCCAATTCAGAGTATCACCATGCAAACGCCATCGGCATAAGAAAAATTTGATGTTTTAGTTTTATTACCGTTTTTTGTCATTAGATTTTATATTTTCAGTCTCTGTGATGAAATTCTGTCGACTGGAGTCTTGTTTCAGGGCCGCATTGGTGTGAAGAAGTTTCGTATGTCGTGGCAGTTTTATACAGAAAAGCTCCACTTTCTATCTGTTGCCGAAACAAAAGGGACTGAAAAATTTCCGGTCTTTGAGAGATCACCATAGGCGAGATCATGCAGTACACCCAGAGTCAACAAAACTTTCTATAGTCAATGAAACCGGTAATTTAACAGTTTAACATTACGTTCTTCTGTCATATTCCTTAACTGCAAGAAATGTTTCGTTGACTGATGCACCAGAACTTCTGAATCAGTTCGTCGAGTCGTTTCTCGGCGAAGCAGTCCGCTGTTTATAAGAGACGGTCCTCTGTTTGTCACGAAATTTCAGTCTTCTAACTCTTCATCCTTCACGCCTGTTGAGCCAATGTCTCAAATTGTCAACGTTATCACCATGGACAGTTTTTATTAGTCAGTGAATATTTGTTATTATGACAATTTCCGCTAATAATCGCAAATGATTGCACTATACTGAAACTGCTAAACTGTGGCCATGAGCTTCCGCATGTAGTGCCAATACCACAATAAAAATGGTTCAAATGGCTCTGAGCACTATGGGACTTAACTTCTGAGGTCACCAGTCCCCTAGACTTAGAACTACTTAAACCTAACTAACCTAAGTACATCACACACATCCATGCCCGAGGCAGGATTCGAACCTGCGACCGTAGCAGCAGCACGGTTGCAGACTGAAGCGCCTAGAACCGCTCGGTCACAGTGGCCCGTTTCGATTTGTTTTTACAGGCTAAGGCAGCTAAGGCAGGGATGTACAGAATAAATAAACATATCGAGGTGCGGTTTTCGCCAAGTTATAGAGGTCAATATTGCAAATTTCCTGACGTTCGCAAGTAATTTTTATCGTTTATTGTCGCGAAGTACGACACCGACTTTGGTTCAAAAAAATGGTTCAAATGGCTCTGAGCACTATGGGACTTAACATCTATGGTCATCAGTCCCCTAGAACTTAGAACTACTTAAACCTAACTAACCTAAGGACAGCACACAACACCCAGTCATCACGAGGCAGAGAAAATCCCTGACCCCGCCGGGAATCGAATCCGGGAACCCGGGCGCGGGAAGCGAGAACGCTACAGCACGACCACGAGCTGCGCGGACCCGACTTTGGTTTTTTCTGTCAGAACTATATATTTTTATAGCATTTTGAAGAAGCCTCTAAGAGAACTTCAACGACATACCATGTATGGGACTCTATCAGATTATATCAAGATAACAGCGATGCAAACCACGGTACCGCCGTCAAGAGAAGAGGTTCCACAAATGTCTGCCCCAATACACCAAATGTAAGCAAACGCGTATCTTTGGTACGGTTCGTGTGTTTATTATCACGGCTGTCATACAAACTGTTCAAAATTTTGATCTTGACCATTGCTACATGATATAAAGTGATTCTTGGAAAACAATACTGGCCATTGAATTTCATCTGCAGTTAACGGTAGTACAGACCTGTGTTGTTAGGCATCTCATACCTTCGGGAGTCGCCGTTGTTTCCTCAGACCTCAAGTGTTAATTTTTGCCATAGATAAAAGCACAGAAGTGTTTAGTATGGAGAGTGTGCAGGTATTTTTGTGTTTCCTGAACGACCGTTCCAATACTCTCACAGTGTTCCCTTAAGAGGGCCTGTCATTACACGTGTGGAATGGGAGGGACATCCGTCATGTTTGTACCACACTGACTGCCTTATGTCCCGTGGGACTTCTTCCAATAACTACAACAACAGCATATCTTAGGAACTCGACATACTTGAGCGTATTTAGAGCACCATCAATAAAACAGGGATCAATGATTCTGGGCTTGAAGAAAACGCACCAAACGTTGGTAGACCAAGAGCGTAGTTTTTATCCACTTCTTTGAGTCATCGTGGATTTTCAACTGAGGATTAGTGCATGTTGGGCGTATCGATTTTCTCATGGTTTGTAAAATAAGCTTCTTCTGTAAATAAAAGTTGGCACAGGTATGCCACATCACGTTGCACTTTTCGTAGTAGACAACATTCAGAGAACTATAATCAATTTTGGAAGTCATTGTCATGAAGCTGTAGATACAACGAAATGTGAAGGGAATGCGATGGAATGTAGTGTCCGCAGAACACTCGTTTGGTTGATCCCTCTCGTACTTCAGAGATGCCTCTTAGCGACATTTGCATTGTGTGTTACTGCTGCTAAAATCTTAGCTTCATTTCTTTCATCTGTCAGTCTTCTTTTCCTCAGTGTATTTTACTCACCGCAGTTCCAGTTTTTAGAATTCCTTTATAATGTTTACAAGGACAGATCGTGAGTGCTTGCCATGATCTCGTTACTCATCAGCATAAAAGCCCACCGCTGATGTAATAGTTGAGCTACATTCACCATTAAAAAAATTCAATAGCTTTACGAGCAAGTTATCTGGTGCTGCAACAGCAGAACACAGACTGAAGGGCTTCAAACGCACAGGTAAGCACAAGAACAATGCCTGAGCTACGTGTTTGCTTACGTTTGGTATAACAGACTACAAGGTTGTGGAATTACTCCAGATTGCAGGACAATGGTTTGCGGCGCTGTTATCTTGATGCTATTTTATCAAGATCCATACATGTTAAGTCGTGTAAGTTCTTTTACAATATTCTTTCAGCCGGCCGCGGTGGCCATGCGGTTCTAGGCGCACAGTCCGGAACCACGCGACTGCTACGGTCGCAGGTTAGAATCCTGCCTCGGGCATGGATGTGTGTGATGTCCTTAGGTTAGTTAGGTTTAAGTAGTTCTAAGTTCTGGGGGACTGATGACCACAGATGTTAAGTCCCATAGTGCTCAGAGCCATTTGAACCATTTTTGAATATTCTTTCAAATGCTACGGAAGAATGTATGTAGTCCAATTACGAAAAAAAAAGAAAACGAAATTTGAGTCTAATTTGGCAACTATAGACGATAAAAATTACTTACGAATGTCATGTAAATGTCCGTATTGTTCGCTTAATTTGGCGAAAACCGCATCTCGACACATTTATTAATTCTGGATGTATTTGGGGTGGGCTGTCTTAGCTGTCTCACCATATATGTTTCTTCAGTTTCATATTGTTTAAAGCTTTTGAACATTATTATGCTCTAGGCACTAAATATGCTAAGCTATCGACTTGTGAGGATTATCAAATTCATCAGTTACGTTGTGCACCAGAATGTTCTGTTTAACATCACTAGCGTCAACAAATCAAGAACTAACATCTGATTGCACGACATGTTTAGTGTGGAATGATTATTTATTTATTTGCTTATTTGGAGGTATCAAACGCATAGCTTTCATTATAACAATTTAGTCTATCACCTCGTATGTTTACGTTATTATTCTTATCGAGAATTTTCAGCTGCCAACTCCTTAAACCCCCATGTAGAGTGCACAATGCTCATTCAGAAGCGGCGATGAAAATCACTGTCCTTCGCTTTAACAGGTGTACGTTTTTAAGATACAGGCAGCCATATTGACTAGATGCACAAAATACCGCATAGCTAACATTTGCCCGTTACACAATCGTGAAACACTATCCGATTGATGACTAAAGGGAGTCTCATGGGCAAAGTTAACATCTTTCCAGGTTTGCATTTATAAACTAAATACGCTTCTTTGAATATGTAACTGAATGTACAACTTTGATAGGTCTTGAGATGGAGACATATGTTATTCTAACTGCACAGTAATCAACAGATGCACACATGGTTATTACTTTTATAAATGGCCCGGGTGGCGACACTGAATACGGCAAAGGCTGTTTCTCACCTGAGGCAGAATACAGTTGAGTGATAATTTAGACAATGTTTTGTCCGATGCTAATATTTCAGATCGATTTGCTAATAGCAGATACGTGTAAACAGATGTACTGAGTAAAGTTCTGCAGGGGATCTAGTCAATACATAAAAAGAAAGTTGCTGTTCTACGTACGATGGTGCACTGAAAAGTAACGCCTACGAATTTTTGATTCTGTTCTTAGTATAGGTTGAGGTATTATATGTCATGCATATTATTGGGTCGACTTCGCCACTACGCTGACGCAAGTTGGCACACTCTGCCGCTAGAAAATTCTGAACTGTAGCGTGTAACATGGCGTGTGTAACGTAACTGTGACGGTGAATGAGAGACCCTCAGGATACTGAAAGCACCAATTCCCTTCAGCTTGACAGAGCCAGACCACAGTTGAGGGCTGCGACATCTGCTACAATCCGACGCCTTGGGTTCCGTGTCATCGACCATCCTCCATACGGCATCGACTTAGCCCTAGCCGACTTTCGCCTGTTTCCAAAAGTTAAAGAACACCTCCGAGTACTTCACTTTGATAGTGGTGCAGCGGTGTAGGCAGAGGTGAGGTCGTGGCTCCGTCAACGAAGTCAAACATTCTACAAGGACGGTATAAACAAACTGGTTCGAAAATGGTTCAAATGGCTCTGAGCACTATGGGGCTTTACGTCTGTGGTTATCAGTCCCCTAGAAGTTAGAACTACTTAAACCTTACTAACCCGAGGACATCACACACATCCATGCCCAAGGCAGGATTCGAACCTGCGACCGTAGTGGTCGCGCAGTTCCAGACTTGAGCGCCTAGAACCGCTCGGCCACACCGGCAGGCAAACAAACTGATCTGTCGTTGGGAGAAATATATTCGTCTCTCGGGTGACTATGTTGAGAAATAAATACTTAGACATTAAGAATAAAAGCGCAGAATGTTAATAACGTTTGTTTTATTTTGAAATCCTAAAGAGTTTTCACATAAAACATTGGGAGGCATTGCTTTTCAGGACGCTCTTATAAATCATCGCAGCTCACGTATGTTCTGCATTTGGAAACATGGATCCTATCAATTTACGAGTTGATATTTTCACGTTGAAATATGGCCGTAGCTGTGCTAAAGACAAGCCTGCCTTCAGGGCTTGTTACTGAAGATACTCACTCTCTGCAGAAGCCAACATATTCTGTTATTTGCAACCGTCGTACTTCAGTTTTGCACGATTTCCGAAACTCTGTGAAGTAACGTGCTATGGACCAGTAGTCGTGTGTTGTGTATATGGACTGTACTGTTGTCTACAATAAAGCAGAATTCGTCATAAAAGATTATGTATCAATTCGCTTCTCCCCATAAACACGCCCGTTGCTAACCAGATAGGCCGATGGTGCACGACCACATTCGATGATGGAATAGCAACAGACGTAATACGTAATCTACTAAAGATTGTGAGTGCTCTCCAGAGTAGCCAATATCTCACAGAAGTAATGAAGTTTTCATATCACTATTTTATCAGAGTTTGTGATCAACTGGAAGTATACTGATGAACCAGAGCAGTATGACCACTCTCCACCGCGAGGTTGGATGCCTCCTGGTGGCTTTGCGAACACGTGACTCAGTAAGGGCAGAACGTAAGCGGAAGAGAGGCGAATGGGTGGTCACTAATGAGGAAATCCACTGATATAATAGGTTTTGACAAAAGACCCATTGTTGTGACCTGGAAACGTGAATCTCTGAAACTGTTAAGCTGGTCTCCTGTTGGCGTACAGTTGTCGTGAGCACCTATGGAAAATGGTTGAAGGATGGTGAAATAACGAGTAGGCCATATGGTTTTGGGCAACCACGTCTCATCACAAAAATAGCGGTCGGAGGATCTCCCACTGTGTAGTCCAGGATAGGCAGTGGAAGATTTGACTACAGAATCAATGCTGGTCCAGGCACAGATGTTTCGGAGCACACCGTTCAAAGGCCATTGTTGAATATGGAGCTGCACATCACACCATCCCTGGGTGTTTCTGTGTTGAGCCAACGACGTCGTTAGTTATGATTCCAGTGGGCACAACATCATTGAGTTTTCACCGAAACGTGTCGCCTGTCGAATGAATCGCGTTCCTTCTTACACCAGGTCGATGGTTGAGTCCTTAAAAGCCGTCGTCCAGGCAAATGTCTGCACGAAACATACACCGCGCCACAGATGCAGGCCAGTGAGGGCATAACTACGCTGTGGGGCACATTGAGTTGGGCTTCCATGCGTGGTAATCGAAGGCATCGACAGCAGTGAACTACGTGAACATTATTGACGACCACTGCATCGCTTCATACTTGAAGTGTCCCCTACGGCGACATCTTCCAGCAGGATAACTGTACGTGTCGCAAGGTCAGAATCGTGCTACTTTGGTTTGTGGGGCGTTCTAGTGAACTCACATTGATGTCTTGGCCAGAAAATGTGCCTGATCTGTAACTGCTGGAACACATGTTGGGTGCCCGTAAACCACCATCCTGTAATTTGCGGGAATTGCTTGTCCTGTGACTAGACATCTGGTACATCTGGAATCATGTCAAGGACTTTTAGAATCCATGTCGTCCAGAATATCTGTTGTACCGTGTTTGAAAAGTGGAACAACATGCTATTAAGCAGGTGGTCATCATTGTACACTAACTCGTAATTCGTGAATGCTCTCCAACAGTGGAAATGTGGACTTACATTAAAGCTTCTTGACGGGTAGTGCCTCGCAAGCCATCTTGTTGTATTTACCAAACGCACTTTGCGTCAGACACATAATTGTGGCTAGAACAGATCCCCCTACCACAGAGAAGTTGCTGTTATGCGATGCTTTGCCTGCACGCAGCGACTGTATAGAGTCGTCACAGGGGCAAAAAGCGTTATGTGACAGCCAAACACAAACATATGTTAAGACAGATTGACAACAATTTACAATGGGTTATTAATTAAAGTTTTAAGGCAACGGCCTTGCCGCAGTGGAAAGACCGTTTCCCGTCAGATCACCGAAGTTAAGCGCTGTCGGGCGTGGCCGGCACTTGGATGGGTGACCGTCCGGGCCGCCATGCGCTGTTGCCATGTTTCGGGGTGCACTCAGCCTCTTGATGCCAACTGAAGAGCTACTCGACTAAATAGTAGTGGCTCCGGTCAAAGAAAACCATCATAACGACCGGGAGAGCGGTGTGCTGACCACACGCCCCTCCTTTCCGCATCCTGCTCTGAGGAAACTTTTGTGTCCTGTTAGGCTGATGCGCACCCTCTTTGGAGCTCAGCCATTACTAGGTAGCGCCTGAGTCATAGGCAACTCGGCGCTCTTCTGTGTAGGCTGTGTTCCGTATCTTCTAGAGGACACGGCACATCCAGTACATATCCATGATCATTGGAAATAAGACTAAAATTTTAATGCGTCATTGTTGTTCTACAAAAGAATTACATGATTGCTAATGCAGCTCAAAAGAAGAAAATTTCTTGATTGGCGTAAATAAATCAATAACATTGTTAAATAATGTGACTGTATGGAAATTATAGTTGTCGATTTGTACAATAGTTATCTTGCTTTTCCTCATATTTCACGTATTTTAGACGATTCCTTTATCCTGTTATTAGGCTGACGTGGTATCCACGAAACAATATGAAATAAATAAAACAGGTTTTCTGTTACCGGTATTGTTGTATACACTGTGCAACAGTAGAATGGTCATAATGAGACGCTTTATTTCCATTTTGAATTGCGCTATTTCTGAGGGAATTAATCAGTGAGTGTGCTAGGGGAAACATATAATCAATTGAGTCATTCTACTTTCATTAAAATTACATTTATCTGTCACCTAATTTCACCTCTCATGAACAATGGACATTGCCGTGGTGGATGGCTTGACAGTCTCAACGATTCATTCATCATCATTGACGCAAGTCGCCGAAGTGGTGTCCACTAAAATGACTTGCAATACGGCGGCTGAGCCTCGAAGGGGATATCCCGGCCAATAAATGCCATACGATCATATCATTGCCCGCATTGTAGGTGCAACCACAACTGAATGGTTTCTGTTGAGAGGCCAGACAAACGTGTGGTTCCTGAGGAGAGACAGCAGTCTTTTCAATATTTTCTGGGGTGATTGACTGATCTACCCTTGTGACATCAAACAACACGGCCTTATTGTGCTGGTATTGAACACGGCTAAAAGCAAGGGGAAACTGCAAATGGTTCAAATGGCTCTGAGCACTATGGGACTTAACATCTGAGGTCATCAGTCCCCTAGACTTAGAACTACTTAAACCTAAGGACATCACACACATCCATTCCGGAGGCAGGACTCGAAGCTGCGACCATAGCAGCAGCGCGGTTCCGGACTGAAGCGCCTAGAACCGCTCGGCCACAGAGGCCGGCTGGGAAACTGCAGCCATTATATTTACTTTGGAGATGCAGATCTACTGCACGGATAATTGATGATGGCATCCTCTTGGGCAAAATATTCCGGAGGTGAAGTGGTCCCCCATTCGGAACTACTCAGGTGGAATTGTCATCAGGAAAATAAAACAGGCCATCTACAGGTCGGAAAGTGGAATGTTGGATCCCTTAATAAGGCAGATAGGTTAGAGAATTTGGAAAGAGAATCAGATAGGTTGAAGTTACACATAGTGGCAGTAAGTGAAGTTCTGTGGCAGGATTACTAGGACTCCTGGTCAGGTGCGTACAGAGTGACAAACACAAAATCAAGTAAGGATAATGCAGGAGTAGGTCTAATAATGAATACGAAAATTGGAATGCTGGTAGGCTACTACGAGCAGCATAGTGAATCTGTACGGTGAGCAAGCAATAAAGGAAACCAAAGAATAGTTCGGAGAACAAATTAAAGTTCAGGGAGAGTAAATGGAAACTTTGAGGTTTGCAGATGGCATTGTAATTCTCTCAGAGACAGCAAAAGACAGGAAGAGCAGTTGAAAGGAATGGACAGTGTCTTGAAAACAGGATATAACATTAACAAAGACAAAGCAGGTGTAACAGAAGGTAGCAGAATTAAATGCTTATGAAATTCCGAGGGAGTGCTGAAAAATAATGCTTCCGAATTTTTTATGTGAAAACCCTTAAACCTTTTTAAGTGAAACAACGCTATTAACATTCTACATCTTTATTCTTCGCGTCTAAATATTTGCCGCACTCTGCCGCTAAAGGGCAGAAATTGTAGAGGGAGACCAAGAGCCGAATACGGTAAACTGATTCTAAAGGATGTCAGCTGCGATAGTTATTCGGAGATGCAGTAGCTTGCACTGGATAGAGTCGCGTGGAGAGCTGCATCAGACCAGTCTTTCGACTGAAGACCACAGAAAAAACAACAAAAAGAGGTATTACATATAACCTCTCCGTCTGTTGTGAAATTATTTATTCTGAAATTCATTGTGCGAAAACTTTGCATAGCACATTAAACCCGTGGATCATCAAGAGCTCCTCTAGAACAGTTTGTAAAATCACACTTAAAATAACTTCCGAAGGTTCATAGAAATCAATAGGAATGACAAGAAAAAGGGCGGATTTAGTTAGAAAATAAACGAAAATGCTCGTGGAAAACGCGAAGACGACATTCGAGTAATTCTCACGTAGTGACCTTCGCTACCGAATTTGACATCTTCGACAGTATTTTCAGAAGGTCATTCCAATATTTCACTTGGCAGCTTTCCGCAGGCTGTAGCCTTTTCAGATTTTACAGGTCATGTAGTACAGTTCATCTGTCAGCCGTGTGAGTGAAATGCTAAATGACCTGTGAAATGGCAGCTGATATTTACAAGCAGCAGCCTGCTACACTTTACAGGGCGTTCACCCTTTTGGCGACAATATGGCCTTGGCACTTCCAAACCACCGACAGCGCCTGCGACGTACTATTTTTGCGTCTGATCGTCACAGTCTCCTCCAAACAGCTTTTGGTGTGTTATTTACTAGCTTCAAAGTTTCTTTTAACCTCCCATTTCTCTTAACACATAAATTACACACCCAAAGAGGTTTCTTTCTTCTGTATTTAGAGTTTTTTAGAGATGGTAGATTTGCATATAGGAGATAGGTGAACGCTACCATGAATCATCAACATCAATACAAAAGGGCATCTTCCTTTTCCAGCCGTTAGCACCACATATACTAAAAGATTATTTAACAAACACTCTTCGCAAGAGTCTTAACAAAGTCCGTCATTCACTCGTACTGTATATTTTTAGAGAAACAGGTGCTAGTGTGAACAATTTGAAGTCGAATACTTCGGATTAATGCATTTTCAACTTTATAAAGGCATCACGGAACAGATTTCTGAAGCTGGCAGCTTGATACCTCAACAAAAGTATGTATTACGACGATTTCACCGCAGAATAACTGCTACTCAGTGATTGGTTTCATTCCTTTTTGTTTGAAGATCTTCGTTTCATTTTAAAACTGGGCGTATTCTTTTAAGAGCCTGGAGCCACGTAAATATTACGTTTCTGGAAGGATGGTCTGGTCACCGTTATTAAATTTATTGGCCGCATTAGGTCCCCCATGTTATCCTATTAAAAACATTATTTGGCGCAAAAGAAATAAAAAAAAGAACACAAAATGGAACTCCAAGCAAAGCATTCCGAAGAACGCTTAAATTAAGTGACCATAGGTGGTGAGTTTCTTTAAGTCTTAATTTAAATTACTTGAAAGTCATTCAGCTGTTTTAGAAACTATGGCTGCATCAGGATGCTGATGTTGAGTAAGTGTTCAAGGAGACTATCCAGCTAAGATCATCAGTCTCCTATTCTACTCCAGATCACTCCAGACTATTCTAGACTACTCTATCGGATGGGTATGTAAAATTCCGATTTAAAAAAATAATTCCAATTAAAAAATCATTTTGTTTGTAACGGGAAACAAACCCACGCTTTCTGTCAATACTGGGCGTCGCATGAAAAATGTGATGAGGGGCATCTGTTTGGGTTCATTCCAACTACACATTGCAAAAACCAAATATATGCAGAAAGGGCAGAGAAAATGCAACTGACGACTCTTAGGAGGGACGCGTGGTGTATTGGTGAATACTACGGGGATATTCGTTTCTTATAGTGGCGAGGGATATATTTTAATCTGTGCCCTCTTGCTTTAATTTTCGTCAGTTTCTGCATTTTGTAGATGCAAATCGACAAACACTTGATAGTGCTGTGGCAGAAATTGTTATCCCGAGACTCGACATTCGTTGCTACTACGCTCCTGATGTTACTGGTTTTTGATCTTGATACCGAAGCGCCAGTTTGATTTGCGTGCAGATGTCGGCTTTTGCGCTCTAGAATTGAGTGTCAAAGTATGGGGATCACATTTCACAAGAGGTTAGCCTGTTAAAATCTGCAAGAAAAAGAATCATCGTGGATACAACTGTTTCGCTAGCAGGCTTTGAGAAGTGGAAGCGAACTGTTTCCAACAAACAGACTGCACTTCACGTAGTCTGACAAGTCACTCGGTACTGGTATATATAATGTGGCGTTGAAACGTTGTTGTTGTTGATCCTTCTTTCGGATGGAGATATCGAGATCTACTTTTTGTGGGAGTGAGTTGCGTACCAACAGCAATTTCTTCTCTTGTCTGTTTCAAATATATCTATAAAAAAAATGGTTCAAATGACTCTGAGCACTATGGGACTTAACTCCTCAGGTCATCAGTCCCCTAGAACTTAAAACTACTTAAACCTAATTAACCTAAGGACATCACACACATACATGCCCGAGGCAGGATTCGAACCTGCGACCGTAGCGGTTGCGCGGTTCCAGACTGTAGCGCCTAGAACCGCTCGGCCACTCCGGCTGGCTTCAAATATCAGTTAAGAAAAACTACTCTTTATATATATTCGCAAAACTCATAACTAATTATGTCGACACTGGATACATCATACACAGAGCACTAAGGAAATGTACCAGTGCTTGCCAAACACAAAAGAAATATTAATTTGTCAGCTAAACAACTCTTATCAGCCTCAGAAGGAGTAAAATATGGACTTTATACGCTTCTGCTGATACCTCGTGCCTGTTTTCAGACACTAAAAGCACTTGGGAAGTGTTTTTAGAAGCGCGATTAAAATAAATACCTTAAAACGACGCAGTGTGGTAATTAAATGTACTAGTATAAGGCATCCAGTTCGAGTATAAATACAAACTGACACATGAAATGTTTTGTTTATGGAAGACACAAGTTTTCGTGTATTTCTGGATATCGGAGAAGTACACTTCAGTATTGTAAATGGAAAATCAGATTTTAATAAAAAATTAAATTACATCCTTAATGCTTGAAAATTTATCAGGACAATACAGAGGCTGTACTTAAAATTTTCTCGGTTTTCTTGCCCCGACAGATTTTAGTGACAATTCAAGCTTTCGCTGACAAAGTCTGTCATTGCAGTTGATAGCTGTCGCCGTGTAGAAGTCAAGAAATTTATACATACTAGCGATTGACCGATATCAGTGTAACCAGTCATGTTGGAAATTAAATAACTCGGCGTTGTCCACAACAGTCTCTCACCATCGAGCGTCCACTTCTAGATACCAGCAAGGGTACAGCTACTATCCCGGACAAAGGTTTTATTGCACATCCTGGTTTCAAAAACTTTCTTGACAACAGATCCCAGTTGCCTATGTCAAGGCGGAGCATAAGATTTTTATCTCATCAAAATCCATCTCTCGTAATGTGGTTTCTGGAGAACATAGAATTCTTAGCCCATTCGTAATCATACATACACAGTGCTTCTTATTGAGCGGCATCTGGCAAAATAATTGAAATGACTCCAAGCACTATGGGTCTTAACATCTGAGGTCATCAGTCCCCTAGCCTTAGAACTACTTAAACCTAACCAACCTAAGGACATCACACACAACCATGCCAGAGATAGGATTCGAACCTGCGACCGTAACAGCAGCGTGGTTCCGGACTGAAGCGCCTTGAACCGCTCGGCCACAGGGCCGGCCGGTATCTGGCACATTTGGTTTATCTTTATGGTGGACACAATAAATGGTACCTTACTGTAGCTGCCAGGAATAGTGACGGTCACCCAGGTTCTGTTTCTCGTATTTCTCTACAGTGGGGATACGTCATGTACACCATGTGATCAAAAGTATCCGGACACCTGGCTGAAAATGGCCTACAAGTTCGTGGCGCCCTACATTTTAATGCTGGGATTCAATATGGTGTTGACCCACCCTTAACTTTGATGGCGACTTCCACTCTCTCGTGTTGAAAGATGTAATCGCCATCCCCGAATTGCTCTTCAACAGTGGGAAACAAGAAGGTGCTTAAAACATCAATGTAGACCTGAGCTGTGATAATGCCACGGAAAACAACAAGGAGCAAGCCCCCTCCATGAAAACCACGACCACACCATAAATCTACCGCATCCGAATTTTACTGTTGGCACTACACACGCTGACAGATGACGTTCAGCGGGCATTCGCCATGCCCACACCCTGCCACCGGATCGTCATATTGCATACCGTGATTCGTCACTCCACACAACGTTTTTCCACTGTTCAATCGTCCAGTGTTTACGCTTCTTACACCAAGCGAGGCGTCGTTTGGCATTTACCGGCTTGATGTATGGCTAATGAGCAGCCGCTCGACCATGAAATTCAAGTTTCCTCACCTACCGCCTAACTGTCATAGTACCTGCAATGGGTCCTGATGCAGTTTCGAATTCTTGTGTGATGGTCTGGATAGACGTCTGCCTATTGCGCTTTGAGACCCTCTTCAACTGTCGGCGGTCTCTGTCAGTCAACAGACGAGGTTGGCCTGTAGGCCTTTGTGCTGTACGTATCCTTTCACGTTTCCACTTCACTATCACATCGCAAACGGTGGACCTATGAATGTTTAGCGTACAGACGTATGACGCAATGACACCCAATCACCTGACCACGTTCGAGGTCCGTGAGTTCCGCGGAGTGCCCCATTCTGCTCTCTCACGATGTCTAATGACTACTGAGGTCGCTGATATGGAGTACCTGGTAGTAGGTGGCAGCACAATGCACCTAATATAAAAAAAGTATGCTGTTGCGGGTGTCCGGATACTTTTGATCACATAGTGTATGTGCAGTTGACATCTTCTAGCTCCAAGGATCCCCTTTATTTGGCCGCAACAACTTTATTCTTGTGTCACTTACTGCTTAACTTTTGACTCAGAAGGGGAAATTGCTAAACACGATGGCATAATGTGGGTTCACAAATCCATCATTGGTTTGCGCGCTGCAGTTGTGTAAACCTTGTTTATGTCTTTTTGGCAGTTCGAGACAGGGTGGATTTCATCAGCATCAAGTAGTCAGATTCGGGTGGAAGTAGGCACATAATGAATGCCTCCCCTAAACTGTCACATCACGGGGTTCTCTGTGTTAACGATGAACGTTCGCCTATTACTTCATTTATGCAAGACAGGAATTCTCGCCTGTGGACAAAGTGCGTAGGACAAGAAAAAAATGTTGGGCTCCTCCAAACTGTACCGCTTCTTTGGTTCCTCTAACAGACTTCTCCTTAAACGTGGTAGTTGCGTTTTTCCCGGAGCGATTATTTTTGAAATCAATCCTAGTTTATCTTAAGGTTGAAAAACTTTCAGACTCGAATGTCCGTTTATATAGAAGCCTCCTCCGAAAAATATCATGCGTTATAAAGCAGCAGAATACTAAGTACTGCTGAAGAAGTTTTGCATTCGATTTGAACTTGCTTAATCATTTCACTGAAACTTGTCACTGTGTAACTCATTATCTTACCTTGCAATGTTGGGAAATGTACTCATTCATTTCTAATTTGCTTAAACCGTTTCATCGAGTCTGGTACAGTACTGCGGTCTACTACACAAATTACATCTGAACGTAGCACCAATTCGATTTAAACTTGCTTAATCAGTTCTGTTAAACAGTAGTTCTCCCTCCACGAATTGCAGAGGTTACCAGAAGAACTGATTAAATAACTTTACCCTAAAGGGCTGATGGTTCCCAGTGCTCACGATACCATACGGCTTTTTTGTTCAAAGCTCTCCCACGGTGCTGCATTGATCAGTTATTTTAACAGAGTTATAGCCTATACGTGAGATATGAAGAGTGACTCTGTTTAAAAATTTGCTAATACGAACCAATTAGCACAACATCAAGTGAAAGACGTCCCATGAAAATATTCGAGCAGACGCCTTGAAAATTTCTGTTACTGAGGTACCCTCAACATAATTATTGCTTTTAATGTTTTAATGATCAGCAAGTCAGATATGATCGTAGTGAAAGTGGGAATTTAACGCTCGTGTACGTGAAACCAAAACTGAGCAGTATGCAGGCCCTCACGGGGAAGAAACACGCAATAGTAATGGTTACAGATTAATTGATATTGCTTTATTTAACCGGCTTAGAATTATGAACATAGTATTCAAACATTAAATTAGCCACAAATTCACCTGGGAATCTAGGGAACTCAGATCAGTGATAGATTATATTCTTTGCAGTAACAAAGTGGTTGGTGTGGTATTGGATGTAAGAATGTTTCGAGGTTCTGAAATTCACTCTGACCACTTCTTCCTAGTAAGCCCCATACGAATAAGACCAAGATAGCGACAACGCTGTACAATCTATAAAGAACTTGTCTTCCACGTAATCCCGATATACTTTGGTTATACCAAATACGACTTCAAAAATGGCTCTGAGCACGATGGGACTTAACATCTGAAGTCATCAGTCCCATAGAACTTAGAACTACTTAAACCTAACTAACCTAACGACATCACAAACATCCATGCCCGAGGCAGGATTCGAACCTGCGACCGTAGCG
Organism: Schistocerca cancellata; assembly: GCF_023864275.1. Classification (NCBI taxonomy): domain Eukaryota; kingdom Metazoa; phylum Arthropoda; class Insecta; order Orthoptera; family Acrididae; genus Schistocerca; species Schistocerca cancellata. Next base: position 146,298,908 of record NC_064629.1, read on the forward strand.
GTCGCGCGGTTTCAGACTGAAGTGCCTAGAACCGCTCGGCCACACCGGCCGGCAAATACGACTTGATGAGCTAGTGAAAATACCACCTATAAAACAAATCTCAAAGGAAGAATGGAAGGATCTCAAATACATTCCAAGAGAAGCTGCCTGTCAGAGGCTTGGCAGAAAACCAAAATGGCATAGGAAGAAAGTACTGAGAAAATGGGATGATAATGCCGAATAGGCTGTAAAGAATAAACGAGAAGCATTTGTAAAATATCTCTCAATAAGGAAACAGGGAGATAAAATAATATATCATAGGAGGAGCGCAATCGCGAAAAGAGAAACACGCAGAAAACACATAAACAGTTGGGAAGCATTTGTTGCCCATTTGAACACGGTATTTACAAACCCGAACCACAAACGTTCAAAATATTAAAAAAATCTGAACACTTAGATTAAAGAGAATGTGAAAGTAAACCACATAAGTCAACAGAAACAAATAATTACAATTCTGACAGATGATCACGTTCCCTAGCAACTTATCGGTAATACATACAAAATTTATAGAACAGATTTAATCTGTGTCAAGGAATAGGACAAATTATCAGAGTGGGATAGAATATATGCCCTCATTAAAATCAGCAGAACCACAGAGCTTAATGACTCACTTTTTGGAGGTGATTTAGCACTTGTAGCATCTTCAGAGGCTGACTTGCAGCGTTTACAGATTACATCCGAGAAACACAGCATGGACACCAACTCCAGAAAAACAAAAACAGTGGTCTTCTGCGGAAAATACCCAGTACAAAGAAAGATCTTTTTGGCAAATAAAGTCCTAGAAAGAGCGAACACATTCACATATTTAAGTTATAAACTATCCTTTCTGGAAGAAACTGGCCCCCGAAACAGCAACCAGGTATACCAAATCAATGGGAGTAATAAATAATGTGATGAAACCTTCCCTAATCTAGAATCATACTAGAATACGCCTTTATAGTACCTTAGCAACACCTCTACTGTGCAAGGACAGTGAAGTGAAGCCTAGACAGTAAAGGCAAAAGACGCTAAAAGACTAAAAGACTGTGAAATGAAATTCTTGAGACGAACAGCTGGTTAGAACGAACAGGATCACAAAAGGAATGAAGCTGTGCTGAAGAAACTTAAAATGGCACCCATCACCTATTATATTCAAAATTATCAAAATAGCTGGGGAATACATCTACAACGACTGAGCCCAAAGAGGATCCCAAAGTCCATGCTACATTACCACCCCAATAGCGTAAGATCTATAGGTCGACCAATGAAAAGAAGACAGGAGAACTCGACGAGATCGTAAGAGGCCTAATAGCTGGAGGAAGATAATGATGAAGATATCGGCAGGAAGTTAAAATGGAACGTGGTTTCCCTTAGAGCCGCCGTGTTTAATGACACAACAGCATCGCACGTTACGTAAGATATTTTTGTAAAGCACTATATATTTGACCAGAAACATCCGTTCTACTTAGAAATGCCACCGTCTCTAGATTGAGATTAGATTCGTTTTGGGTAGGTTCACTCCTGTCGCGAGAATTGGGCCCTACAGGGCGGACCGAGACTGTATCTCCTCATTAAAAGTCACTACTCGGTGAAGTGCGGCTGCTACTAAAATTGTTCGTCCCATTAATTCATTAACTATTCAATTCACTGCTCGCATTCACCCGTTACTAAAGTGTGACGGAGGATGCGAAATTTCATGTATCGTTTGAAACTTTTTGTGAAACACGGGACTTAGCTGTGATAGTTGATTACGTAATTTAAACTGTAAGTACAACCAACAACTTTTACTATCAGATTACCTTCCCTGTACGTTATTTACAATCCTCGACGTTTTCCAGTGATTGACAGTTATAGTTTCGTCTAATCATTCATCGATTAAAAATTGATTAAGTATGGGAGAATGTGTGAAGAATTCAGTCATGAGTGTACAGACAACAGTTTATAAAGTGCAGTCGGGGACGAGGGATGATTCTCTGAGAATCAATAAAAAGTGTACTACTTATTAATTAGGCGATCTTTTAACAAGTAACTGTATTAAAGATTCATAATTAAACGGAAATTAATTATTTCTTTGAATTATTCGCATTATTCTTGGAAACACTCAAATTATTGATCCATGGCCTCTTGTACGCAATAACAAGCATGTAAAAATATTAAAATTATTCTTCCACGGACTGTGTGTCTGATGATTTCAGGCATCGATACTTTAGGGTAGAGTTGTAAAACCACCGTACGGCAGTTGTCCTAGTAGTCCTGGACAGTTAAGATCGTAACTATATTACCGGCGTATTGGGTGTGTTGTATATCTAGCGAGGGTTACCTCATTTCGATCTCTCTGTCTACGTGTGCCATCGATGCCTCATTACATTCGCCTAGAGACCTGAACACTGGACTCGCATTCGGAAGGACGACGGTTCAATCCCGCGTCCGGCCTTCCTGATTTAGGTTTTCCGTGATTTCCCTAAATCACTCCAGGCAAATACCGGGATGGTTCCTCTGAAAGGGCACGGCCGACTTCCTTCCCCATCCTTCCCTATTCCGATGAGACCGATGACCACGCTGTCTGGTCTCCTTCCCCAAACCAACCAACCAACCAACAGAGACCTGAAGCGGTGAACCGTCTAGGAGCTGAGTGAGGATATATAAAGTGCTGAGTAACCTGCGGAACATCCTTGTTGTACGTAGTCTGCCTGTTACTTAAAAATAAACAGTACTTATGGCAAAAATTTAAATTGTCAATGTTTAGTTCAGGTTTTATTCGAAAATTGTTGATTTAGTACATGAAACAGAGGGATATTGTAGTAAAAATAAAAAAGTACACATTTATCATATTACTCTAGAAGAAGCAGTTCCACCAGAAAACGTAAAATTAAAAAAAAGAACACCCAAAACAACAACATATCAAAAATCGCTTCATTACTTCGTCGAGGTTATATAAAACATGTTTCTGTTATTTATAAACAACTTTCGCACTTATCAGTAATAACAGGAAATTACGATGAAGAACGTACAATTGAATAAAAAACAACAACAATAATTATATAGATTTTTTTATGTTTGTGCGTGTTAATTGCACTTACATGAAAAGCAGTGGCTTTCGTTACATCAAAGTGCAGAAGTTACGCGATCGACTAATTTTGGTTACTTATAGAATGCAATTTATATTTTGTAAGGATAAAAATACACCATGGTCGAACACTGCACAGTGTGAGTTTCTAATTATGTGTAAAACAAAAAAAAAAACAAATGTACAAAAAGCAAAGAGAAATAGTCGGCTCCCATTTTCTCTGACACGTTCATTTGTGCTTCTTCGTCTACCAATGCAACCGGTACTATCCGTAATCCCAGCATTTACTACGTCATTTATGTGGTATACCAAAACTACAGTAAAGTATTTTTGGTAGAGTGCAACTGTGCTTGAGGATGATACGACGAGAGCCAAAGTTAACAGATTTGTGTTTATGGACCACAGCAGGTGAGTGTGCCAACATGATGATAAGGCAGAAAGGTCATCTCTCTCAGGCGGCTGTTCTCATTCTTCGAGGACCTGTTTGTGGTTCACCAGATGTGCGTCCCGTTGTAGTAGTAGTAGCCGCCACACAGAAGGCGCTGGTGGAAGGTCATGCGCCAACGGCAGCAGAAGTGGCACGTGGAAGACGGGTTCTAGCGGACAATGACTGAGTCGCCTGCCACCAGTGACCCTTAGACGTTGACCCTGTCTCCAGCTTTAGTGTCTAGCTACAGGCGGAAGCGTCCTGGCTTCAAATTCCAGGAGAACTGAGACTTTGTTCGCGTGATGCCATGTGGCAATAAGCACAGTGACACAGAGAGATAAGCTCCTCCTACATTTACATACATACTCCGCAAACTACCGTACGGTGCATGGCGGAAGGAACTTTGTAAAACTGCTAGCCATTTCCTTTCCGGTTCCACTCGCAAACTGAGTGAGGGAGAGACGACTCTCTACACAGGACATTATGACCAGCGACGTACTACGATGTAAACTCATCCAAGCGATAGCAGCGTCACCTGGTGAGGAATGTTTGCTAGTCAGACACACGCACGGTACATGTAGTATCAGTGAGCGAGCTGTCCATATGTAGAATGGGGATGTCGCGCGATCTATTTGAGTTTGACCAGGGGCAGATTGTGATGGCTGGAGGCCCGGCACGAGCATTTCGGAAACTGCTCGACATTTTGGGTGCTGGTGGAGGGCTGTGGTGAGTGTCTTCAACATGTGGTGAAACCAAGGTGGAACCACGTCGAGACGTCGTCGGTTTGGCCTGGCACTCCTCATTGCAGATGTCGGACGTCGTGAGCTGGGCAGACTGAAAAAACAGGACAGGCAGCGACTTTAATGCTGGGCAAATTACAAGTGCGTCTGAACACACAGTGCACCGAACACTCCCAACGATGGGCATCCGCAGTCGAAGACGCATGCATGTGCCAACGTTAACATCACGACATCGGCAACTACGACTGAAATGGGCATGTGACCATCGGCACTGTACGATGGCACAGTGGCAAAGCATTCCATGCTCTGATGAATCCCGATACCTTCTTCATCATGACGACAGGAGAGCGCGAATCCGTCATCTTCCAGGAGAACAGCTCCTTGACACCTGTACTGCGGGACAGAGACAAGATGGCGGAGGCTCCATTATGCTGTGGGGAACATTCTCGTGGGCATCCATGGGACCAGTGGAGCTCGTACAAGGCACCATGACGCCCAAGGAGTATCGTGTACTGGTTGCAGACGACGTACACCCCTTCATGACGATCACATTTCCCGTCGGCAGTGGCGTTTCTCAACAAGATAACTACAAGATAATGCACCATTTCATAAGGCCAGGAGCGTGATGGAGTGGTTCGAGGAACACAGTGGCGTGTTCCAATTGATGTGCTGGCCCCTCAACTCGCCAGATCTGAACCCGATCGAACACATCTGCGATATGACTAAACATAGCGCCGGAGCTCAACGCCCCACTCTCCGTAATTATGGGGAATTACGTGACTTGAGTGCAGATATGTTGCCACCTCTCTCCAGCGTCGTATCAGCACCTCGTTGCTTCCATGCCACAAAGCGTTGCCGCTGTTTCTGGGTCGAAGGTGGACATACTGGCTCATAGGTACGTTGTCATAATGTTCTGGCCCTTCGAGGTCCTCATGAGAGATGCTAGTTGATCGCATCAGAATCGTTTTGTAGTGTGCCGCGAACGCCGACTGTCTAAACTTTTTCAGCAATGTTTCATGAAAAGAACGTCTTCTTCTCTCCAGGGATTCTCACCTGAGTTCACACAACATGACCGCTATGTCCGCTCCCGGTAGCTGAGTGGTCAGCGCGACAGAATGTCAATCCTAAGGTCTATGAATTGCTTCGATATCTTCTTTTAATACATCCTGGTAGGGATCCAAAATACTTGGGCAGTACTCAAGAATGGGTCGCAAAACGCAGATGTTTTTATAGATGAGCGACGCTTTCCTAGAATCTTTACACTAAACCGAGGTCGAGAATTCATCTTTCCTACAACTGACCGTACGTGCTCTCTCATTTTGCAACGTTAAGTAGGGTATTTAACCGCGGCAATGCCGCACACCACTCTAATGTAATCTAAATTTGCAGGATTGTTTTTCCAAGTCATCGTCATAACTTACATTTTTCCAAATATAGAGCAAGCTACCGTTCATCACCCGAAACAGAAATTCTGTCCTCGTCATCCCATATCCTTCTACAATCACTCAACGACGACATTTCCCGTACACTACATCGATATCAGCAAACAGTCACAGAGTGCTGCTCGCTCTATCCGCCAGATCGTTTTTATATATACTGAGAGAGAAAACAATATCGGTACTATGACATTTCCGTGCCGCATTCCTGACGATGTCTGTGTCTCCCAAATGGTTCAAATGGCTCTGAGCACTATGGGACTCAACTGCTGAGGTCATTAGTCCCCTAAAACTTAGAACTAGTTAAACCTAACTAACCTAAAGACATCACAAACATCCATGCCCGAGGCAGGATTCGAACCTGCGACCGTAGCGGTCTTGCGGTTCCAGACTGCAGCGCCTTTAACCGCACGGCCACTTCGGCCGGCTACTCACCTCCCAGGACAACGTACCGTGTGCTAATAATTAAGAAGAACTAAACTAAACTACGCTCGAACAAGCCATGAAGGCCCAACGGTACCGACCGGCCGCCGTGTCATCCTAAGACAACGGGCGTCACTGGATGAGGATATGGAGGGGTATGTGGTCAGCACATCTCCCGGCCGTATGTTGGTTTACGAGACCGGAGCCGCTACTTCTCAAGCAAGTAGCTACTCAATTTGCCTCACAAGGGCTGAGTACGCCCCGCTTGCCAACAGCGCTCGGCAGACCAGATGGTCACCCATCCAAGTGCTAGCCCAGCCCGACAGCGCTTAACTTCGTTGATCTGACGGGAACCGGTGTTATTACTGGGGCAAGGCCGTTGGGACTAATATTAATAAATAGCTAAAAATAATCGATGTGACTCGACAGTTGATCTAGGAGAGAATGATATGCCATTATTATTCTGATGCATAATAACTGGCCACTTAGACTAAAGTTTTTTGCAGTTTTCCTAGATCGTTTGAGAAACGTGACTGTCCCTCTCCTGCCGTATATTTGTTCAACTGCACTTGTGCGTGCGAGGTCCTCATGCTAATTACAGTCCCTTACATTTGTGGAATGCTAGGACTGAGAGATGTACTGTGACGTTCAGTTTAATCAAACGTATAAGTCACTTTAATTGCGCAATTAACACAACTGCAACTGCGGCTAAGTAATCCCAAAGCGCGTTTATGAAGATTCACTTGCGTAGCAGAACGAGAATTCACTCTCACTATCACTGTCTGTCACTTCACTCTCGCTGCCTTTACCTTACCAGGACTGTTTATAATGATTTGCGCCCTGCGTATCGTAGGTTTTAGAACTTCCCAATGGCTGCTGCCACGCGAACCTGTTGTTGTGGTGATCATTCGCCGCACTGTTCTACTCCAAAGACGCAATCTTCGACTGACTTCTGGTGCTATGTAGAGAGCATCATGATGCTAAACACGCTGTCTCTGGTACCCACGATGTTGACAGAATGTCAAAGTGTAACAGTTCACTTTTCTTTCAGTATTTCATTAATGAGTAATACGAGATATTCTTAACATGCAGTGTGTGTTCACAGACACTGCACGCGATCTAAGTTGAACCGTGGAAGCACACAGCAACATACACTACTGGCCATTAAAATTGCTACACCACGAAGATGACGTGCTACAGGCGCGAAATTTAACCGACATAAAGAAGATGCTGTGATATGCAAATGATTAGCTTTTCAGAGCATTTACACAAGGTTGGCACCGGTGGCGACACCTACAACGTGCTGACATGAGGAAAGTAAAACCGATTTCTCATATACAAACAGCAGCTGACCGGCGTTGCCTGGTGAAACGTTGATGTGATGCCTCGTGTAAGGAGGAGAAACGCGTACCATCACGTTTCCGACTTTGATAAAGGTCGGATTGTAGCCTATCGCGATGTTTATCCTATCGCGCTGGTCGAGATCCAATGACTATTAGCAGAATACGGAATCGGTGGGTTCAGGAGGGTAATACGGAACGCCGTGCTGGATCTCAACGGCCTCGTATCACTAGCAGTCGAGATGACAGGCATCTTATCGGCATGGCTGAACGGATCGTGGAGCCACGTTTCGATCCCTGAGTCAACAGATGGGGACGTTTGCAAGACAACAATCATCTGCACGAACAGTTAGAAGTCGTTTTCAGCAGCATGGACTATCAGTTCGGAGACCATGGCTGCGGATACCCTTGACGCTGCATCACAGACAGGAGCGCCTACGATGGTGTACTCAACGACGAACCTGGGTGCACGAATGGCAAAACGTAATTTTTTCGGATGAATCCAGGTTCTGTTTACAGCATCATGATGGTCACATCCGTGTTTGGCGACATCGCGGTGAACGCAAATTGGAAGCGTGTATTCGTCATCGCCATACTGGCGTACCACCTGGCGTGATGGTATGGGGGGCCATTGGTTACACGTCTCGGTCACCTCTTGTTCGCATTGACGGCACTTTGAACAGTGGACGTTACATTTGAGATGTGTTACGAGCCGTGGCTCTACCCTTCATTCGATCCCTGCGAAATCCTACATTTCGGCAGTATAATGCACGACCACATGTTGCAGGTCCTGTACGGGCCTTTCTGGATACAGAAAATGTTCGACTGCTGCCCTGGCCAGCACATTCTCCAGATCTCTCTCCAATTGAAAACGTCTGGTCAATGGTGGCCGAGCAACTAGCTTGTCACAATACGCCAGTCACTACTCTTGATGAACTGTAGTATCGTATTGAAGCTGCATGGGCAGCTGTAGCTGTACACGCCATCCAAGCTCTGTTTGACTCAATGCCCAGGCGTATCAAGGCCGTTATTACGACCAGAGGTGGTTGTTCTGGGTACTGATTTCTCAGGATCTATGCACCCAAATTGCGTGAAAATGTAATGACATGTCAGTTGTAGTATAATATATTTGTCCAATGAATACCCGTTTAACATCTGCATTTCTTCTTGGTATAGCCATTTTAATGGCCAGTAGTGTAAATAATGTACCCACATTGTCAGAGTTTGTGGTGGTTTATGTAAGTAGATAAGAGGATTAAATATGGTAATCAAAACTACATTGTGGAAGTTAACGGTAAATGATCACGTTGGCGACTTTGTCAAATATTTTACTGTCGACACTCAAGAGTGCAGTCATTACCATGTCCGTCGTACCGTGTGTTACTAATAAGAGGCACTGATAATTCTCATTGATTCATACCGCAAGCATACTTTTCAATGGTTCAAATCTTTCATTCAATCACAAACTGTGCTCAGAAACCACATTTTGGCGCCATCAAGCAGAAAGAGAAACTGTTGGTGTCATAGAAAGTCATTAATATGCGTGCCTTGTGATATTACTATTACCAAGAGGTTCAGTTGGCAACCAGTTGTCACTTGTAAACGGTATCTTTAAGCAGCTGGATGAGTCGTTTACGCTAATAGTGCGTTATATGAATAACACGAGCGCATAAGTCGCTCCACGTCTAATTTTCATATCTACCTATACAGGTTGTAACGGGTATAAGCGCACATATTTTTGTTGACGACTGAGGTTGGTGTACTGATCAACATTACATCAGTATTTACTTCATTTGCAGACTAATAATTATAGCTATTAGGAGTAGCATGTTTTTAGGTTGGTCAGTACATGTGGCAAGAGAAACCCATTAATGCTTATTTTCCCCTGGTAGGCGAGTTAGGTGTAGAACTTTGAACTCTTGGGCACAAAACGGTTAGTCTATATCGACAGGTGTACTCCACTTAGGTGTAGTTACGGCCATACAGAAAACATCGGATTGTAAAGTTTGTGACGTGTTTGTGGGAAGACTGTTCGACGCAGAGAGAGAAAAAAAAAAAACAACAACATAGTGATGTGTGTACATATGAAGGTACTACATATAAAAATACCTCCACTTACACCCGGCAAACCCTGTATACTCCGCAAGCCACTGTGTGTAGTGCATGACGCGGGTTACATCGAGCTAATAGTACTGATTTTCTGTAATGTTTCAGTCACGTATTTTGTGAGGGAAAAATGGGTGTCTACTTGCATCTGTACGTGCCCCATTCTCTCTTCTCGATTTGTGATTATCTCTACGTGAGATATAAGTGGTGACAGCATGACAGTCGCATAGTCTTCTTCTCATATAAATAACTTCTATAAATTTACCCAACACTCTTTGAAGACAACGACGTCGTCTTTCTTCCAAGGATTCTGATTAAAGTTCCCAAACATTTCTTCTGCACTCTCGTGTGGGGTATAAGGGCTTGTTGTGAGCCTGACAGCGCGTCTCGAAACTTGGGATCGATACTCTATCATTGATCACACTAGCGTCTTGTACGCTATTTCCTTGAAAGATGGATGGTATTTTCCCAGAACCCTTATAACAAATCGAAGTTTCCCATTCGTCTTTCCTAACAGGAATTTTACGTGATCGTCCATTTCATATCACTTCTTAGCGTTTGCCCTAAATACCTGTACGATGCGGCAGGCTCAAACTTCTTTTTCTTTGTTACAGGCGTTGTCTAACATTTATCCACGTTTAAAGGGAGCTATCATTCATTGCACCAAGTGAAAAGTTTGTCCATGTTTTGCTGTATTTTCTGATGATCGTCCGACAACGATACTTCGTGTACCTAACGGTATCGTCATAGAGCAACCTCATAGTGCTATAGAGTCCCATTTGGTAAATCATCTATGTATATTGAGAACATTAGAGGTCTTATCGCACGCTGCATGAGCATGTCACTTACATTAAGAACCATGAGTAAGTGACCTATGCAACAGCATTGAAACGTAAACTTCAACTTCGCTCAGCTAAGAGGTTTATGTTTCAACAAGTTCACACTGGGGTGTACCACCGATTCCTCCCATCCGACGGCGTGTACCGGCAGTGACTCACATTCACCTCTACCAGTTATGCTGCCAGCAACACAATAACGTCTGATATATTGCCTATGTACCAGGCGCAGCCAACTGTTCTGTATACAATTTTGTGCGACCCTTCAACGAGAGATCTTCCTGAATAAATGTGATTAATTTAGTGTAAGATTATTTTGCGCTGTCTCTCGTGTTAAAAATAAAAGGCTGATATATTAAAATAATAGCTAGGCTGTTTGAATACGTCCGCTGCCCCACGGTGAGAAAAAGGAAAAGCAGCGCTGCCAGATGGAAAAAAAGTACGAATACGTCTGCCACCCCACAACAAGAATCAAAATGCGCAGCGCCGGCGTAAACGTGTTAAGTGCTACATCAGTCTTGATTTACGTCACCAGAATTTCCACAGCTGCCAATCTGCTGCTGGGTATGTTCATATGAGTTCTCACTTCACATTAAATTACATCAAAGCTGAACCTGTATCTGTGCCACATCTGAGTAATCCTTTGCAATTAGTCAGTGTTTTTTGAAAGTAAATAGGAGAGTTTGATATACTAACAAAAACTAACTATGACAAGTAAACCACTTGCAAGCATCGTTCAGTTGTGATGGAGCACTTCATATCAAATGACGTGACTATGGGTGGAAAGTAAGACCTATTAAACAACCGTAAATACATGTAAACGAATTTTAAACTTTGAGAAAAATATATCGACCAATTTATGCATCATAAGGTTGAAGGTCTCTTTCAGTTCCTGTTTACTTCCTAATACATGATAACGGAAAGACGGTTCTGCCATGAGCAAACACAAATTCTTCTTGTTTAGCTCCCAGACACGTTTCAGTGAGGTTTCACCATCGTCAGTGGATTCAGTTATTTTCTGTCAAATGACGTGTAAATAAATTTTGCATGATAATATATACAAGTTTCAGATTATGGTCACTACATTTGTAACATTATTAACAGGAAAAATATTTACCTTAATGTCATATACGGATGTTTATTAGCTTTCTGACATTTGCACTATAGGTGATATTTTGCTCCAGTTTGTAATCTGCAATTAACCAGAATTTTTCGATATTATGTTACGTATGTTTACGAAAATCTTTGGCCTGAAGTTGAACTATCGCTTTCTCCCATTTTGCATAGTTTCATTTTAGGCCTAACAATTTGGTAAACATACCTAACATAATGTTGAAAAGTCATAGACATCCATGCACATGGCAGGATTCCAACCTGCGACCGTAGCAACAGCGCGCTTCCTGCCTGAAGAGTCTATAACCGCTCGGCCACACCTGCCGGCTCCGCTACTTCTCAATCAAGTAGATCCTCAATTCGCCTCACAAGGGCTGAGTGCGCCCCGCTTGCCAACAGCACTCAGCAGACCTGGAAGGTGACCCATAGAAATGCTAGCCAAGTCCGATTTGATGGGAAACGGTGTCACCACTGTGCCAAGACCGTTGGCGTCTTTACATGTTATTTGACAGAAAATAAATAAACTCACTGACGAAGACAACAACTGAAGGAAGCATGTTTGCTTTTAAACCAAGTAGAAGTTAGGTTGCTTGCTCAAGGCAGAACAGTATTTCCATAATTATAAATATCGACCAATCCATATTTTCTAGACAGATTCATCTGGTCATCAATTTATTCAGAAATTTCGATGCATTAGAATCCCTTCTGCCATTCACAGTTATTTTGAAGTCTTGTCTCATTGGTTCTGAAGGAAACCTCAGGACTTAATTCTGAAAATAAGAAACTGTACTTGAAACTATATTTTAGTTTGAGTGTGTGAGTTGTTTCAGAAATCGGTACAATGCAGCAGTTAAAAGTATGACTGAGTTCAAAGAAGATCTGCACATTGCCTGAATTATATGCTTGACTAACATAACAGAGTTCAATGAATGTACAGTAGATGTAAAGGGAGATGACGAAAATTCTCAGAGCTCAAAGTTATACATGTTTCCTGTTGTGGACTGGTAAGACAGCCAATCCACTAGGAGGAAGCCGAAAGGCACGCGTTTAAGCTCACGCAGGCTGGCGTGGGGTCTGGAACAGGACACGGAATGAGACTAGTAAAAAACGTACGTAGCTTCTGGAATACTTAACTTTAATCCATAATTGGTGAACATCGCTCTTGACGGTACATGTTTTACAGCATCAATAGTAACATAATGGCGCCTTGCTAGGTCGTAGCAAATGACGTAGCTGAAGGCTATGCTAACTATCGTCTCGGCAAATGAGAGCGTAATTTGTCAGTGAACCATCGCTAGCAAAGTCGACTGTACAACTGGGGCGAGTGCTAGGAAGTCTCTCTAGACCTGCCGTGTGGCGGCGCTCGGTCTGCAATCACTGATAGTGGCGACACGCGGGTCCGACGTATACTAACGGACCGCGGCCGATTTAAAGGCTACCACCTAACAAGTGTGATGTCTGGCGGTGACACCACATTTCCTCCATGAATAGATGTTGCTTCGGCATGAAAGGTGTTCCCTCATTCATAGCGTCATTGTTCTTGCAGTGCTGGGAAAAGATAATCAAGGAGGCTATGGAAATAGGAATTTGCGTTAACAGTGCTGGTAGAGATATGGGATTACGCACAAATAAATGAGCGGAGCGAGTGCGTGACAAAGGAAGAGTGCAAGAGATATGCTCTCCATCGCTTACATCCGACGCTCCGGGTAATGTATCATCGTTGTCGCTATGCTCTCTAGAGCAGAAGGGACAACATTCACATCTGTCGTTTCCCATCATCTCTGCGACAATCAGTAGCTTCCCTCACGAAAAAATGCTAAATACTGTTGATAATTTGACATTTTATTCGGATTTATGTGACAAATTCACCGGAGGCCATGTATACAAGAAATATGGTCGTGAAACTGTGTGGATTTGTCAGAAAGTTTGAGCGAATTCGGATATTACTTTTGAATGTGTGCTGTAACTGCAACTATATCTGCTGGGATGTTGTCTCAATCTCAGGCCTTTGTTAGAATACTTATTAAAGATAAGAATACATACGTAAGAACTATTATACATATTTTTCATTGTAACGGTATTAATCCTTACTATATGAACAACAACGATGAGAAAAGTAAATGCACAAGCTAGGATAGGCCAAGAACTGTGGCCTTCTCCTTGATCAATTGAAGGAATCCGCGGTAAACCTGTAACTCGACGGCCACGCTAGAATTTGAACACCACTCCTTTCGAATACGAGTCCAGGGTTTCAAACACAGTCACTTCCTCAGTAGGTCACCTTTGAGAACACACTTAGGATTACAAATATAAAGCAGCGGTAAGATACATTGATCAACCATAACATTATGACGACTGTTCACCGCGACGTTATATGCCACCTGGTGGCGTTGCATGCACGTGGCGCGGTAAGGAAAGTATGTAAGGGGAACAGACATGGACGGGAGATCACCCTAGAGAAGATATGGGCTGCAAATGAGGAAATTCTTTCAGATAAGCGACCTTGACAAAAGGCAGATTATTATTACGCTAAGCCTGTGAACGATTATCTCGAAAACGACGAAGCTGACCAAATATTCACGTGCTACTGTCGTGAGCATCTACGAGAAGAGGTAAAAGGAAAGTGAAACTACCACTACGCGCAAAATGATTGGATGACCACGACTATTCACAAGCGTGGGGTTTTGATGCTTGTCTGCTCTGTAAAGTAGGATAGTTGGTGATCTGTGGGACCTCTGCCGAAAGAACAGAAAGCTGGTGCACCCACAACTGTTTTGGAGCAGACCGTTCATCGTACATTGTTGGACATCGAGCCGCAGCAGACCACCCCTACGTGTTCATACGTTGACCCAACGACACCATCAGTTACGATTGTAGTGGGCATGGGACCATCGGCATTCGTACGTCAATCAATGGAAACGTGTCAGCTCTTCGGATGAATCACATATTTACTACACTAGGTCTATTGTCCTCTCCACAAATACCGTCACCGACGTGAATGGCGGCTCGAAACATTCAGCGCGCCACGGGCGCAGTGCTGGGAGAAGTTTTATGCCGTGGAAGATGTTCTCCTGCGCTTGCATGTGACCTGTGGTAGTAATAGAAGATAGGCAGACAGATGCGAACCACCTGCATCACTTCATCCTTGATGTCTTCCCCGACGTCGATGTCATGTTCCAGCAGTATAACTGTACGCGTCTCGGAGCCGGAACCGTGCTACAGCGGTTTGAAGAGCATTATAGTGAACTCAAGCTGATGTCTCGGCGACCAAATTCACCTGATGTATATCCTATGGTACCATCTGGGTCGCTATCGGGTGCAATCACCGCGTACGCAAATCAGCGATCCATTATTTCCGCGAATTACATGACCAGTGCGTAAACATCTAATGCCACATACCTACACAAACCTACCAACAAACTGTCGGATCCCTGACACGCAGCCGGCCGTTGTGGCCGTGCGGTTCTAGGCGCTTCAGTCTGGAATCGCGTAACTGCTACGGTCGCAGGTTCGAATCCTGCCTCGGGCATGGATGTGTGTGATGTCGTTAGGTTAGTTAGGTTTAATTAGTTCTAAGTTCTAGGCGACTGATGACCTCAGAAGTTAAGTCGCATAGTGCTCAGAGCCATTTGAACCTGACACGCAGGAGCAGTGATGTATTTCGTTCGAAAGACGGACAAACAAGCTATAAAGCAGGTGGTCAAAATATTTTTGCTCCTTAGTGTATCTCTCTCCTACTGCGCTTTCTATTCCTACACATGAGGTAGCAATTCCCCTCTCCTCCTCCCGCCCCTATTGAAGTTTCATAGCACGCTCTTCCATAATGTCATGGTCAGTGTCTTAAAAATGTAACAAAAATGGTACATTAACAGTAAAATCTTCATATTATTACGAAAACGAAAGAAGTTACAACTTTCTGTATGATCCCACCGAAGGAGAACAGTGAGAGCCTTTGTAGAAAAAGCATAAATACGCTAGTTTTCCACCTTTCACGGATTGGATTCTTCCTTTTAGACTGAAAGCTAGATAAAAATCCAAGAGACTGAATCCGTAATCCGCCTTTTCAACAGAAATTCAACTGTTTGGTCCACTGGCGAAAAACGGGTGATGTGAGACTCGATAGTGTAAGTGACGACGGCTGCAGGTGCACATGAAATAGAAATCCATTGAAATAACTGACTAAAAGTAGGTAACAACAAAGAACATCGTTTGTTGTTGAAAGACGAAAATAGAAGAATTAAAGCCAGGATGCTGTGATTTACCAAATGTCAAAATCCGAAAGGAAGACCTAACAGTGCTCAAACGGATACAAATAGCTTTTCTGGGTATTGCTAGATACAGTGATGAAGACACATAAGGTAATGCTTGATTTTTCAGTATGTACATTTATACTATGCAAATAGTGTGCGCCATTTAAATAGCTTCCCACTGATGGAGACGGACTGAATCAGGAAGGTGTATGTTCTTAGTCTTTTCATTGAAATTAGACATCTATTTATGCTTCTTTACTCGGCTTGACAACAATGTTTTTATCATCGGTGAAAAAGGATTCTGCCTCCTGAGTCATATTCGGTAAAATTTCGGTTACACGAGAAATCACATAGATTTATAGGTTGTAGATTCAACAGTATATGTCGGGATTACAATCACGAACGACTTAAACTGGAACAATCTCGCAGAAAACTATGTGGGGAATGTGAGCCAAAGACTGTGTTTTATTGGTAGAAAACATAGACGGTGGAGCAAATCTACTGAAGAGATTGCCAACAATACGTTTGTTCGTCCTCTTCTGCAGTATTGCGGTGCGGATGGGATCGTTAGTAGATTGCCGGAGGTCATCGAAAAAGTTCAAAACGGACAGCTCATCTTGTATTATCACGAAACTGTGGAGAGAGTATGATGGCTATGACAAGCGAATTGGGGTGGCAATCATTACAGTAAAGGCCTTTTCACTGCGGTGAGATCTTCTCACAACATTTCGTTCACCAATTTTCTCCTCCGAGAGCGGTTTTGCACATCCTCTCCCAAGCGCTTAAATCCGAATTGCAGATTGACCATGTAGATATAGATGAAGAAGAAATACAATTCTGTGTCCGTGACATAGAGCAAGAGCAGCACGGGGTCGTGATAGAAGACTGCGAGATGACGACTGTTGTAATCATTCCCCATTCAGATTATGTGGTGTCCTTCTGTGAGTCATATGAGTTGATGATCTTCATATCAGGAACGGCTATTTTATAAACTAAGGAAATAATCTGATTTGGACAGAAGATGGTTATGATCTTCATCCATTTTATTTGAAACTGTATTTTTGATACACTACTGGCCATTAAAATTGCTACACCACGAAGATGACGTGCTACAGACGCAAAATTTAACCGACAGGAAGAAGATGCTGTGATATGCAAATGATTAGTTTTTCAGAGCATTCACACAAGGTTGGCGCCGGTGGCGACACCTACAACGTGCTGCCATGAGGAAAGTTTCCAACCGATTTCTCACACACAAACAGCAGTTGACGGCATTGCCTGGTGAAACATTGTTGTGATGCCTCGTGTAAGGAGGAGAAATGCGTACCATCACGTTTCCGACTTTGATAAAGGTCGGATTGTAGCCTATAGCGATTGCGGTTTATCGTATCGCGACATTGCTGTTCGCGTTGGTCGAGATCCAATGACTGTTAGCAGACCATGCAATCGGTGGTTTCACGAGGGTAATACGGAACGCCGTGCCGGATCCCAATGGCCTCGTACATCAGCAGTCGAGATGACAGGCATCTTATCCGCATGGCTGTAACGGGTCATGCAGCCACGTCTCGATCCCCGAGTCAACAGATGGGGACGTTTGCAAGACAACAACTATCTGCACGAACAGTTCGACGACGTTTGCAGCAGCATGGACTATCAGTTCGGAGACCATGGCTGCGGTTACCCTTGACGCTGCATCACAGACAGGAGGGCCTGCGATGGTGAACTCAAGGACGAACCTGGGTGCACGAATGGCAAAACGTCATTTTTTCGGATGAATCCAGGTTCTGTTCACAGCATCATGATAGTCTCATCCGTGTTTGGCGACATCGCGGTGAACGCACATTGGAAGCGTGTGTTCGTCATCGCCATACTGGCGTATCACCGGGCGTAATGGTATGGGGTACCATTGGTTACACTTCTCGATCATCTCTTGTTCGCGTTGACGGCACTGTGAACAGTGGAATTTACAGTTCAGATGTGTTACGACCCGTGGCTCTACCCTTCATTCGAGCCTTGCGAAAACCTGCATTTCAGCAGGATAATGCACGACCGCATGTTGCAGTCCTGTACGGACCTTTCTGGATACAGAAAATGCTCTACTGCTGCCCTGGCCAGCACATTCTCCAGATCTCTCACCAACTAAAAACGTCTGGTCAATGGTGGCCGAGCAACTAGCTCGTCACAATACGTCAGTAGCTACTCTTGATGAACTGTGGTATCGTATTGAAGCTGCATGCGCAGCTGTACGTGTACACGCCATCCAAGCTCTGTTTGACTGAATGCCCAGGCGTATCAAGGCCGTTATTACGGCGGGAGGTGGTTGTTCTGGGTACTGATTTCTCAGGATCTATGCACCCAAATTGCGTGAAAATGTAATGACATGTCAGTTGTAGTGTAATATATTTGTCCAATGAATACCCGTTTATCATATACATTTCTTCTTCGTGTAGCAATTTTGATGGCCAGTAGTGTAGATGTGCTACTAAGTGGTACCAAAAGTTGTGGACTATGTCCGGGTTTCAGTGTGGTAACAGCATGTGTGATGTGTTTCAGATGATGGCACGGCTGCTGTGGTTGGCGCTGCTGCTCCACGGCGGTCTGGCCTCGCAGAACGCAGCAAAGCAAGGTACTCTCTCTTCTGCCAGCGATCCACTCGCAGCTCTCCACGAGACGCGGAGAGCGAGTTATATTGGAAATAGTCTGCTGCAACGAATGCCTTGTATGATATACGAAGCACTCACGAGGAAGAAATTTGTAATTCTTTCCCTTCGTACGAAATGTAGAACTTTTGCGAGGGAAATACGCTTGAAGATTCATGTGTTCATGACTGCAATCGGTCTTCCGACCATACTGGTCGTTTAGTGATGTTGATTAATCGGCATTGCTCATTTTTCTTTCATAAATTTTGGAGCTGCATCCTATTGCTTAAATATTGAGAGTTGTGCAAATATTTATTTATTTTATTCTCAGCACTTCACTCACGGTAGTAATCGGATATGTGGACAGCCCCTCCCAGGTGAATACTTCCATATTGTGCTGCAGAGACGCCGTGCATCTCGTATACAGCGACAGATTGTATCTGAAACAATAAATAATTAAATAAATTAGGTTTATAATTCACATAAGACTCCATACATATTGTTTCAAACATGTGTAGCGAGTAAGCTTTTTCACTACATGTTATGCTTGATGGAGTACCTTAAAACTATATCTCTAGTTATTACTTCGATAACTGTCTTGTGGTATTGGGCCTACAATGACTGCTCACACGTATAAAGTTAGTTGTACTCTGACGAGATGATAAAGCACTAAAGCACTCCGTCTTCAAGCCACGAGTGGCCTACCGGGACCATCCGACCGCCGTGTCATCCTCAGTGGAGGATGCAGATAGGAGGGGCGTGGGGTCAGCACACTGCTCTCCCGGTCGTTATGTTGGTATTCTTGACCGAAGCCGCTACTATTCGGTCGAGTAGCTCCTCAATTGGCATCACGAGGCTGAGTGCACCCCGAAAAATGACAACAGCACATGGCGGCCTGGATGGTCACCCATCCAAGTGCCGACCACGCCCGACAGCGCTTAACTTAACTCACGGGAACAGGTGTATTTGTAGTGATAAGCTAGTTAAAAAAAATCATTGTCCTTAGATCATAGATTTTTAATGTTGCACACTTTATAATCCGTGTCAAATCTCTGAATATTATTGGAGAATGATTACTAATAACGAAATTATTATTGCATGTATTAAACAACTGACATGTGTTTCTTGATGCTAAATGTATTCTAAAATGTTAATCTGTTTTCAGTGAAAAAACGAAAAAATGCATAATTGTCAGATGTAGAGACATTTGATACAGACTATAGTTTTCTATTCTGCTCCTTTCTTCATCTGCTTTCGTATGACTGTGCTGCTGTGAAGGTAAAATGAGAATACTAACATAAAAAAGACTTAATAACGAAGAATTGATCCCCAAGGCACTGGAATTGTTTGATTCCGATACTAGTCGGAAGGTAAAAATCATCGTGTAAACGCTACAGAGAGTTCGTTTAGCACTTTTGGATGGATCCACAGTAAAAAATAAATAAAAAATGAACAGAATCACATCAGAGAGAGCTGCAAAACTAACCAACTCGCCTATAACTGGAAGCTAAATCGAGCAGGAACACGACCTAAGACGGCTGGTCCCAATGGAAAATCTGTACTGAATCGTCCAGGCAAAGACAAACTGGAAAGGAAGCCAATAGTCAGCGAGGAATCAGATTCAGGACAGTCTGAGGCAGAGTCGGAACTTCATGATTCTTCTTAATCTTATGAAAATCAAGATATTGATTGGCAACATCTTTTAAAGATTTTTATAATGGTATAGTATAAATAAAAAATACTACCTATAGGCTAGCCACTTAATATAACCTACTTTTAATTTAAAAAATGACTGTTAAACTTGAATATAGTTTCCGTTTTTTATTACATACTACCCTAAGAATTGACGTCATTAAAGACGTAAACAGTTACATTTACAGTCCAATTTATTTCCGTTGCCGCGAGGGATTAGCCGAGCGGTCTAAGGCGCTGCAATCCCGGCGGAGGTTCGAGTCCTCCCCCGGGCATGGGTGTGTGTGTTTGTCCTTAGGATAATTTAGGTTAAGTAGTGTGTAAGCTTAGGGACTGATGACCTTAGCAGTTAAGTCCCCTAAGATTTCACACACATTTGAACATTTTTTTTATTTCCCTTAATAACCCTCCCGTAATTCTCAAGCAGGTTTTTAAACTTGGTTACCCAACCACTAAAGAAGCAGTGTTGCAGAACACCTTTCCAATACAAAATATCAGCTTAATTCTTTTTTAAGCGCCACGTATCAATTAATCTTTAAAAAACATAAATTCCGGGGCATTTACAAATTTTGGGCATTTTCGCAAGCATTTATCCTGAGCATTTACCCCAACTTATAAATGCCCAGGCATTTTATACCGTTCCCCCCCCCCCCCCCACCCCACCGATATGGGCACCCTTACCAGAGGATGGTAAGGTAGCCGATCGGCACTAGTGGCTCATCAGAGTCGGAACGTAAAGCTGGTAGCTAGACTATGGTTAATCCCACAGGGCAAAGAATGACCTTGGTACTATTTTAAAACAATTATAAGTCAAGTAGAAAAGAGATTCTAGTTTCAGGTAGCTGCAGAAGAATATAGTCGAAAGTTATCAGGAGATCTGAACATAGGGATACTGTGGAGATATGAACGGTTGGAAATACACGCACCTCAGTACGTGATAAGAAAGGTGTGACTGCTTTTATTTAAGGTGTATAGCCTGCAAAATTTTTTTTAGCTCTTTTAGAGGAGCTATGGGAGAGGAAACAGCAAGCCTAGCAAAGCACATAGAGAGGAGCATTTCTGAGGGAGACGCTTCTCTCACTCATTGCAGACACTAGAGCCAATGTTTCTACTACATACAGAGCGTATTCCTTCTTTTCCGAAAAGGAGACCAAGATAGTTGCTGCTATTGAATTACTTCATCACTCACCCCTCCACAAACAGTCTCATTCAAAACAGAGAAATGAGACAGAAGATACTACAGTGCTGTTGCGCACATATTGGTTGAACGTTAGGATTGGTCATGGGTGGATCTAGCACAGCAGTGGCCGAAAGACTTCTTATATCTATTGATTCTGAATTAGGGAAACCGGCACTAGAAAACTTATTTACGAATACGCTATGTGATCAAAAGTATCCGGACACCTATTAGTGGACATTAGTATGGGTTGTGTCCACACTTCGCCTTTATGACGCCTCGAAGTCTGCTTACGATACTTTTATTGTAGTGTCGGAATGTCTGTAGAGTCCATTACTCCACAAGACCCGTAACCAGGGAAGATTCTGATGTTGGACGCTCTGGTCTGGAGCGAAGTCGACGTTCTGACTCATCCCAAAGGCGTTCCATTGGGTTAAGCCCATTTCAGGAATGTTATTATCCGTAAATAATTGACTTACAGATGCTGCTTTATGACGCTGTCACGTGTCATGTTGATATGAACGATCATCTCCGAATTATTCCACTACGGTACGCAGTACATAACGCCGTAAAATGTGCTCATACTTTTGCGCATTAAGCGTTTTCTTAAGCACAAAAGGGGAACGCACACTAAGCACGAGGAACACCCCCCCCCCCCCCCCGTGCCCTAAAACCACGTTCTCCATACTTCACTGATGGTACAACTCATGATGGCTGGTAATATCCTCCAGGCATTCGGCAAACCCAGACGCTTCCATCGTATGGTCACAGACTGTCACAGCAAACACTTGTTTCTAGTCAGTCACTGTCTAGTTGAGTCGCTCTTTCCGCCACCTCAAGCGTCGTCTATAAAGGAAACTCCTCATCGCATCCCCCCCAGACTTTGTCGTAAAATGGCACGGTGAGTAGCCCGTCAAAAACCGAGCATAGATCAAGCGTTAAAACAGAAGAAGGTGTACTGAATTGTGAAAAAAGAAGCAAATTACGAGGGTGAGACAAATGAAAACCTTAAATATTTTTTAAATATTATTTATTGTGCAGAAGTGATACAAAGCTGTATAACTTTTCAACATAATCTCCCCCACGCTCAATGCAAGTCCTCCAGCGCTTACAAAGTGCATGAATTCCTTTAGAAAAAAATTCTTTTGGTAGTCCGCGCAACCACTCATGCACCGCATGGCGTACCTCTTCATGAGAACGGAACTTATTCCCTCCCATTGCGTCTTTGACTGGTCCAAACATATGGAAATCAGTTGGGGCAAGGTCTGGTGAGTATGGTGGATGAGGAAGACACTCAAAATGCAGGTCTGTGATTGTTGCAACTGTTGTACGGGCAGTTTGGGGCCTTGAATTGTTATGTTACAAAAGGACACCTGCTGACAGCAATCCACGTCGCGTTGAATTGATTGCAGGCCGCAGATGATTTTTTAGGAGATCTGTGTATGATGCACTGGAGACAGTGGTCCCTCTAGGCACGTAATGCTCCAAAATGACGCATTTTTCGTCCCAAAGGAGAGTCAGCATAATCTTCCCTGCTGATGGTTCTGTTAGCAACTTCTTTGGTTTTGGTAATGAGGAATGGCGCCTTTCCTTGCACGCTCTCTTCGTTTCCGATTGGTGGAAGTGAACCTAGGTTTCGTCCCCAGTAACGATTCTTGCAAGGAAGCCATCACCTTCTCGTTCAAAGCGCCGAAGAAGTTCTTCACAAGCATCAACACGTCGTTCTCTCATTTCAGGAGTCATCTGCCGTGGCAGCCGTCTTGCAGACACTTTGTGAAACAGGAGCACATGCACAATGTGGTGTGCTGACCCATGACTAATCTGTAAACATGCTGCAATGTCATTCAGTGTCAGTCGGCGGTTTTCCTTCACTATGGCTTCAACTGCTGCAATGTTCTGTAGAGTCACAACTCGTGCCTAACCTGGACGAGGAGCATCTTCCACTGAAGTCACACCTTTTGCGAACTTCCTGCTCCATTCGTAGACTTCCTGCTGTGACAAACATGCATCACCGTATTGAACTATCATTCATCAATGAATTTCAGTAGCTTTCACACCTTCACTACGCAAAAACCGAATAACAGAGCGCTGTTCTTCCCTGGTGCAAGTCGCAAGTGGGACGGCCATCTTTATACTGATACTGTGACAGTGTGTGTGCATCTGCATTATGCTGCCACGCACAGGCCATTCTGCACGCTGTTTGTAGCACGCTTACCAACTTACAGGATAACGGCGCGAAATTTCGATTTCTTATTACAAGTTTAAGGTTTTCATTTGACTCACCCTCGTAGAAACATTGAACAGTCCAAGCTCAAGATGTTGAATGTCGAGCGACTTCGGAGAACCCCGCCATCGTGCTTATGTGGGCACGGTGCTGGGCTGCGGTGCTCCAACCTTCCTCAAGCCCAACTTTTTTCCACAAAATTATGAAATTTCCGTCCGCTCATCGGCTTGTCTATTCTCCTTCTGTAGTCTTGGAGTTGTCATACTGTTGATTATAGAATGGTGGTCATGTGGTAAGAATATTTTACCCTCGCAAGTAAATGTGATGAATAGTGAGTGCAGGTGAGATGCCGCATAGACCTCTCACAGAAGTGAAAACAACACATAAACGAGGGTGAACTATGCTACAACAAAGGAATTCAAGATTCAAAACTTCCAAAACGGAACGTATGACTCATAACGTGTGGTACTTGTGTAGAACAAATGGGAAAAGCACGTACGTCTGGAGGTCCCTTCATTACGCTTAACTGTTGCAAACGGGCGTGACATATCGACAGAGACACAAATTTTAATATAGCGAACAGACACATCAATGATTGGATGGATAATTCATAATTTCGTGAAGAAGAAAATGGGTACAAGGAAGATCTGAACAGATCTCCCCCTTTGCTGTGCAACACCTTGACCACAACCACGACGCCGTGGCTGCTGAAGTGTGCTCGATGTTGCACATCTTCAGCTCTGACCGTTCATTGTTTCTATTCTCCCTCTTTTTTGACATTTTATTATACCTTCTTCTGATTTCATGCTCGCTCTGTGATCGGTTTTTGATGGGCTATCCATCAACTTACCATGAAATCTGAGGGGGTGGGATGGAGAGTTTGCGTTGTTAGTACTGGCTTCCGAAGTTTGTGAATTGTGAGGTGTTGCTCGACCATTGAACCCTGTACTTCTTGACTCACTACGCACAGTTATTTGCCAGATGGACTGCTGGCAGCACATTGGAGTTCGCGGGTGATTCCTTCCTCTGGTGTCACGTGATTTATTACAACCACCCTCCACAAAGTTCGACGGTCCCTATCCGTCAGTTCATGAGCTCTGTATGGTAACGGTTTAGCTGTGGTTGTTCCTTCGCGTTTCCAGTTCACAGTCAAAATGGTTCAAATGGCTCTGAGCACTATGGGACTCAACATCTTAGGTCATAAGTCCCCTAGAACTTAGAACTACTTAAACCTAACTAACCTAAGGACATCACACACCCATGCCCGAGGCAGGATTCGAACCTGCGACCGTAGCAGTCCCGCGGTTCCGGACTGCAGCGCCAGAACCGCTAGACCACCGCGGCCGGCACTTCACAGTCACATCACCAACAGTCGCACTGGGCAGTTTTAGAGGGGTTAAAATATCCATAATGAATTTCTTTCTTTAATGAGAAGTTCACGTTCAAAGTCACTTTCCTCGCAGACCTATTCTTTTTTTACTGCTTCTCTACTGACAACACAATACTCCCCGCCTCCTTTTATTCTCGTGGGTCTCTCTCTGTTGGCACCTAGTGGTCCATTCCGCATCACATAGGGATGTCCGGATACTTTTGAGCAGATACAGTAGTATGTTATCAGTAATGAAACAAAACAACCCACTTACGACTCTCCGTGTCTACAGATGTTAGAACGATCTGAATGTGGTGCTATGTACATTATTTGATCAAAAGTATCCGGAAACCACCAAAAACATAAGTTTTATCATATTAGGTGCATTGTGCTGCCATCTACTGCCAGGTACTCCGTATCAGCGACCTCAGGAGTCATTAGACATTGTGAGAGAGCAGACTGGGACGCTCTGCGGAAACCACGGACTTCGAACGTGGTCAGGTGATTGGGTATCACTAGTGTCATACATCTGTACGCGAGATTTCCACACTCCTAAACATCCCTAGGTCCACTGTTTCCGATGTGATAGTGAACTGAAAACGTGAAGGGACACGTGCAGCACAACAGCGTACAGACCGACCTCGTCTGTTGACTGACAGAGACCGCAGACAGTTGAAGAGGGTCCTAATGTGTAATAGGCAGACACCTATCCAGACCATGACACAATAATTCCAAACTGCATCAGGATCCACTGCAAGTACTATGACAGTTAGGCGGGAGGTGAGAAAACGGATTTCGTGGTCGAGTGGCTGCTCATTTTGCCACACATCACGCCGGTAAATGCCAAACACCGCCTCGCTTGGTGTAAGGAGCGTAAACATTGGACGATTGCATAGTGGAAAAACGTTGTATAGAGTGACGAATCACGATGCAAGATGTGGCGATCCGATGACAGGGTGTAGGTATGCCGAATGCCCGCTGAACGTCATCTGCCAGCGTGTGTAGTGTCAACAGTAAAATTCGAAGGCGGTGGTGCTATAGTGTGGTCGTGTTTTTCGTGGAGGGGGCTTGCAGCCCTTGTTGTTTTGCGTGGCACAATCACAGCACAAGACTACATTGATGTTTTAAGCACATTCTTGCTTCCCACTGTTGAAGAGCATTTCGGGGATGGCGATGAACACGATTGAGCACCTGTTCATAATGCACGGCCTGTGGCAGAGTGGTAACACAACAATAACATCCCTGTAATGGACTGGCCTGCATAGAGTCCTGACCTGAATCATATAGAACACCTTTGGGATGTTTTGGAACGCCGACTTGGTGTCAGCCCTCACCGACCGACATCGATACCTCTCGTCAGTGCAGGACTCCGTGAAGAATGGGCTGCCATTCCCCATGAAACCTTACAGCACCTAACTGAACGTAGGCCTGCGAGAATAGACGCTGTCATCAAGGCTAAGGGTGGGCCATCACCACACTGAATTCCAGCATTACCGATGGAGGGCGCTACGAACTTGTAAGCTATTTTCAGCTAGGTGTCCGGATACTTTTGATCACATAGTGTAGCATTTTTGTCCCGAGAGGGAACTTGGCATCGAGAATTAATAATTTATTTACGACTTCTCATTTCCCCTGCGCATTAAGGGAAGTGAAGCTGATATACTCGGACACATTGACGGCAGTGGTGTGTGTTATAACCGAGCGCGATTCCGCTATACCAGGAAAAAGAACTGGGCGGTGACAGCGAAGTACTATCAGCGTTTTCAATTACCTCTCCATGCGAGAGCTAATATTATAGAGCGCTTCAAATGCACTCTACTTTGATCTCCTAGCTCTTACGGGCCTTTATCGACGACAGCGCCATTTGCTTCCATTAAACGAATTACTATCCAGGGACGCCTCCATGTTGGCGAAATTTGATTGCGCTTCCGCCGGAATTAATATGGAGGAAAGAGCTCCTCGGTGTTGTAACTTGATTGCACCTCTTTTATAGCTAATAAAGTTTCCTGAGAGATGCGAGTGGGACAACCAGATTTCTGCACTCTTTGATATGGCCGATTGAGCTTCCGAATTCGTCCCGCCTGATTCATAGGAAGAGTAAATGCTTCATTTTTGCGAGTGAAACTATAAAGGAACGGCAGTATGTATGACGTAATTTCATTTTTTCTTTGCCGGAAAAGGTAAAATTTCCCCCGAGAAGAGAATGCACCTGGCTTCAGTCTTATTTAAGTTTTAAATTGTCGCTTGCAAATTTGTATTTTATAATACAGCGACAGAGTGAGAGACAGTGGTACGATGATCTGTTCCTCCTGTTTAAATTCTAGATATCTCTGAGTGTGTTACAATAATAAAAAGCAATTTTTGGTTTTAAGAACCTCCGTGCTTATTAATAAGCACGAAAGCTAGATGTGAGATTATTTTTCTAATGTTCGCCTACGATATACCAGCAGGCGCGCATGTGTGTTATGATCAGAAAAAGCTGACTGCAAAATGAAAACTCACGCGGCAGAAATTGTTAAAAATATTCATATTTTCCAGGATATTACGCGAACTTTCTCCAATAAAATCAGTCGGATGACGACATAACAGTTCGGAAAATTTATATGGAGCTGATTATTACTTATTACTTACAACACTGTATCTTTCCGTACACATCCGAATTTATCTGATTTTCTTCTCTTGATTTTCACGTGAATTTTGTGATGAAGCAAGTTATAAGTTTCTTGAAAGTATTGGAATTTGAGGTCTTGAAATTTTGTCGCACAAGCTCTCCGTGATGTAAAACGCCTCTCTTGCATTCTCCCAGTGTATTTGTCCTCTGTATTTCCAATTGATGATGACAAACAAATATCTGTAGATCATGGACTCCTGTCAGCATTGATCAGCTTCAGATCCAAATACAAGTGTAAATGATTCAACCCTGAAGATGATCATTGCTGCCCGAAATCGATTATCTACGGATATGTCATTTCAAACTTTGACCGGAATCAAAGACAAAAATAAATACACTTGCTGGAGCGCTATAGTCTTCATGGCAACAACGCCGTAACCGTCCCATTGGATGAACTGTGACGTAATCACAGCGAAGGACACGTGATTCAGTTTTTAACATTTACAGAATTTAAAATATTCTTTAATCCGCAAAAATATTTTCTTTATTTTATGGTCATTTTCGATTGTATCGTCATCATCAAATATGTCTGTCTTGCTAACCTGGGATACAGTATATAAAAACTTGTAGTCAAGATAAGCACTGTCACCAGATGTACACTATAAAAAAACTGCACGGTTAACAAATGCAGATTTTCATTAACTTAGGGTCACCGTCATCATACTGTGCTTGCAGCTCCGGTCCCGGCGGAGGTTCGAGTCCTCCCTCGGGAATGGGTGTGTGTGTTTGTCCTTAGGATAATTTAGGTTAAGTAGTGTGTAAGCTTAGGGACTGATGACCTTAGCAGTTAAGTCCCATAAGATTTCACACTCATTTGAACATTTTTGAACATGCAGCTGCGGCGAAAGCAACTCAGCTTGTAGGTAGTAACACACTATGCTGACGGTGAACGTACACTACAGGTAATTAATGTTTGTTTACCATACACTTCTATTATGCTGAACATCTTTTGAAAATGCCTATCTTGGCTACTAGTTGGGTGGATCACATAAGTAATGAGTAGGTATTGAATAGAATTGGAGAGAAGAGAAATTTGTGGCACAACGTGACTACAAGAAGGGATCGGTTGGTAGGGCATATTCTGAGGCATCAAGGGATCACCATTTAGTATTGGAGGGCAGCGTGGAGAGTAAAAATCGTAGAGGGAGGCCAAGGGATGACTACACTAAACAGATTCAGAAGGATGTAAGTTACAGTAGGTACTGGGAGATGAAGAAACTTGCACAGGGTAGAGTAGCATGGAGAGCTGCATCAAACCAGTCTCTGGACTGAGGACCACAACAACATCTTGGCTACAAATTTTTATGATTTATGTACTAGGGTAGTAAGACAGACGTATCTCTTGATGAGACTATAGATCGAAACCGGTTATATAATAAAGAAAAAAATTGCATTCAGAGACTGTTTTAAATTCTACAAACCTCCCATTGAAATTTTTTGATGTGTTTCTGTGGCGCTCTTATTCTTACATGTGACGAATACCAGAGTTGTTCCTTGAACTTTCTCTGTCTTCCTTCAATCGAAATGTGTAAGGGTGCCAGATGTCAAACACTCAGCAACTCGTAGATCAACGGTTTCTTTAGCAGCTTCTTGGGGGATGAATTACACTTCTTTGGGATTCTTTCCAGAGGTCTCTGTCCCGTAGCTTCCTTCTCCAGTGCTACGTTTATGTCATCGTTCCACCTTAAATCATTACGGACAGATACTCAAGATTCCAGAATGTAGCCTTCATTTTACGGCAAATATTGTGCTGGTTTGGAACTTCCTAACAAATTAAAAAAGTTTGCCAGACCGAAACTCGAATCAGGCACTTGCTTTTTGTGGACACATACACACCAACTGAACTATTCAGGTACAAATCACAACACACTTTCACAGCTTCTATTCTGCCAATAGTTATACTACTTTCCAGACTTTACAGAAGCTCTCTTGCATACCTTGCACAGCACTCCTGGATGACAGAACGTTGCAGAAAGATGGCTTAGTTTCAGCCTGTCGGTTGTTTCCAGAAATAATCTCTCACTCGCCAGCGGAGTGTGCTCTGTTTTGAAATTTCTTGACAGATGAACAGTAAAAGACAAGGCACCAGATTCGAGTCCCAGCCCGATGCATAATTTTTCTCTATCAGGAAGTTTCAAACGAGCATACACTCCGCTGCCGAGTGAAAGACACTTTGTTAAAAGAACTCAAGCTTTCGCTAAGCCATCTCTCCGCAACACCTTTTCTTGCAGGAGTGGTAGTCCAGCAAGATATGCAGGAAAACTTCTGTGAAGTAGGAAAGAGGGATTCGCAGAAATAAAGCTGTGATGGCGGGCCCTGAGCTGTATGTGGATAGCTCACTCGGTAAGATTGTTGCACGTGAAACGCTAGCTCCAGATTTCGAATTCCGGTCCGACAGACGGATTCAATAAATCAGGATATTTCATACACTCTAGATGCTACACAATATTTGCACGAAGCTTAACATATGCAAGTCTAACTGCATTTAACAAAAGACGACGATGTCTCATCACCAAGAATGGCATATTGGGTTGTGTTTCCTAGATAATTTCAGTAAAATCACAGACCCATTCTAATATTCAGTATGCACTTACTTACGAGGGAAACTCCCCATCGCACGCCCCTCAGATTTAGAGGTAAGATGGCCCAGTGGACACCCTGTCAAAAACTGAACACAGATCAAGCATCAAAACAGGAGGAAGGTATACTGAACGGTGAAAAACAAAAGCAAAATAGAAACAGTTAACGGCCCAAGTAAAAGAAGTGCAATAACGAGCAGCATTAATTAGCAACAGTTTCGTTGGCAAGTGTTGGGCTGCCAAGCGCGCTAGCCGTGTTCGAAACTCGCTCGTGCCGCTTATTTATTTATTTCTTTTGTCACAACATTATGAACTGTCCGTCCGGTCACTGAAATGTTTGTTATCTTTCTGTAGCTTTGGCCGTTGTCATACTACACATTGGTTATAGAATAAGAGTCATGTGGTAAAAATACGTTACCGTAGCAAGTAAGTGAGATGAATAGTGAGAGCAAGCGAGATACCACATAGACGTCTCACAGAAATGAAAACAACAAATAAATGGGTGTGAACTATGTTAGAACAAAAGAAGACTTCCAAAACGGAACGCAACTTCAAAAACGCTAAAAACATATGTTTCGACAGAGCACAGAGAAACTGTGTGTTTGCGAAAGTGTTGCGTTCGTTTGTTGCAGCTTATGTGACAAACTATTATGTTTTCATCATTTACTTGGGAGTGATCACATTCACATTCATACGTACACCTATATCGGGCAGGACGCATGTTTCAGTCACTTGTCAGACGTACAAATTAGGTGCGTCGATAAGAGATTCCTATCATATGACACACGTGCTGTCACTAATGCTGTGGCTGACACGCCAGACGTGGTTTCCGGTGGAGGATTCGGTTGACTTCTAGCCTTGTCATCAACCGTTTGCGGTTCCCATTCGAAAGCCACTACCTTTAGACTGCTAACACAGCAATTAGCAGTTGTGCAGAATCAACTGCCATTATAGGTCCCTACCACCTCGCTGTTGCAAACATACGTTACACCAACGGACACAAATTTGAATAACGCGAACAGAAAGAAATTTCAAAACAGAGCACATTCCGCTGGCGAGTGAGAGATTATTTCTGGAAACAACCGACAGGTTTGTACACGGTTCACGCATATGGCAGGCCAACACCGTAACCACTCCACCACGATGCCATGTCTCTCCCCTCTTCCTCTATACTGCACTTCTTGTTCTTGGATCGTTCACTGTTTCTTTGTTTTCACAGTCCAGTAAACCTTCTTCCTGTTTCCATTCTTGATCTGTGTTCAGCTTTTGACGGGCTGCCCACTGGGCCCTCTTACCATTAAATCTGAGGGGGCTGCGATGGGCAGTTTCCCTTCTTAGTTCACCACGCTGTGGAAACATAGCGAAGGCTTAGAGACATCAATGAAACTCAGTGTCAGCGTAGTCTGTCTGAGAAGCTTGTAGTGGTGTTTCAGAGTAGGTTGTGCTGAGAAATAATTTTTAACGAAAAAAAATTGATACGATGCGCTGTTCTCGAGTTTACTAGCAATATCCAGATACAATTAGTGTCAGTTGTTTTCACAGCGTAGAGAAGAGCGCACGGGACTGCTCAGCCTTTGGCTCGGATTCGATTCTTACCACCGCACTATGTACAATTTTTGTATCGCTCTCTTGTTCAGTGTTAGGAATCCAAATGAAGAACACGTATGGTGACACCGTCTCTGATGGTCCGCTTGAATCTGCACACAACGGGCTGACTGACTAACTTCTGCATCTACATCCACATCTACATGAATACTCTGCAATTCACATTTAAGTGCTTGGCAGAGGGTTCATCGAACCACAATCATACTATCTCTCCACCATTCCACTCCCGAACAGCGCGCGGGAAAAACGAACACCTAACACTTTCTGTTCGAGCTCTGATTTCTCTTATTTTATTTTGATGATCATCCTACCTATGTAGGTTGGGCTCAACAAAATATTTTCGCATTCGGAAGAGAAAATTTGTGACTGAAATTTCGTAAATAGATCTCGCCGCGACGGAAAACGTCTTTGCTGTAATGACTTCCATCCCAACTCGCGCATCATATCTGCCACACTCTCTCCGCTATTACGTGATAATACAAAACGAGATACCCTTTTTTGCACCCTTTCGATGTCCTCCGTCAATCCCACCTGGTAAGAATCCCACACCGCGCAGCAATATTCTAACAGAGGACGAACGAGTGTAGTGTAAGCTGTCTCTTTAGTGGACTTGTTGCATCTTCTAAGTGTCCTGCCAATGGAACGCAACCTTTGGCTCGCCTTCCCCACAATATTATCTATGTGGTCTTTCCAACTGAAGTTGTTCGTAATTTTAACACCGAGGTACTTAGTTGAATTGACAGCCTTGAGAATTGTACTATTTATCAAGTAATCGAATTCCAACGGATTTCTTTCCGAACTCATGTGGATCACCTCACAATTTTCGTTATTTAGCGTCAACTGCCACCTGCCACACCAAAAAATTGTTCAAATGGCTCTGAGCACTATGGGACTCAACTGCTGAGGCCATTAGTCCCCTAGAACTTAGAACTAGTTAAACCTAACTAACCTAAGGACATCACAAACATCCATGCCCGAGGCAGGATTCGAACCTGCGACCGTAGCGGTCTTGCGGTTCCAGACTGCAGCGCCTTTAACCGCACGGCCACTTCGGCCGGCTGCCACACCATACAGCAATCTTTTCTAAATCGCTTTGCAACTGATACTGGTCTTCGGATGACCTTACTAGACGGTAAATTACAGCATCATCTGCGAACAACCTAAGAGAACTGCTCAGATTGTCACCCAGGTCATTTATATAGATCAGGAACAGCAGAGGTCCCAGGACGCTTCCCTGGGGAACACCTGATATCACTTCAGTTTTACTCGATGATTTGCCGTCTATTACTACGAACGGCGACCTTCCTGACGAATCCAGTCGCACAACTGAGACGATACCCCATAGGTCCGCAGCTTGATTAGAAGTCGCTTGTGAGGAACGGTGTCAAAAGCTTTCCGGAAATCTAGAAATACGGAATCAACTTGAGATCCCCTGTCGATATCGGCCATTACTTCGTGCGAATAAAGAGCTACCTGCGTTGCACAAGAACGATGTTTTCTGAAACCATGCTGATTACGTGGCAATAGATCGTTCCCTTCGAGGTGATTCATAATGTTTGAATACAGTATATGCTCCAAGACCCTACTGCAAACCGACGTTAATGATATAGGTCTGTAGTTAGATGGATTACTCCTACTACCCTTCTTAAACACTGGTGCGACCTGCGCAATTTTCCAAACTGTAGGTACAGATCTATCGGTGAGCGAGCGGTTGTATATGATTGCTAAGTAGGGAGCTATTGTATCAGCGTAATCTGAAAGGAACCTAATCGGTATACAATCTGGACCTGAAGACTTGCCAGTATCAAGTGATTTGAGTTGCTTCGCAACCCCTAGGATATCTACTTCTAAGAAACTCATGCTAGCAGCTGTTCGTGTTTCAAATTCTGGAATATTCCATTCGTCTTCGTCTTCTGTACTAATTAACTCGGAAACGGCGTAATGTATCGAATTCGTTCTGAGTAATTATTTCTCAGCACAAGCTACCCTGCAATACCCTTACAAGCTTTCCAGACTGTTTCTGACTATCCTCTATAAAATCCTCAGGACAGAGGAAGTTGAATTTCATAAGCTTGACGGACGAAATTTTAGCAACCCTCTTAAAAGATCACACTGGTCGCTTTGGAGCGATGCAGATGTTGTAGAATTGGTACCAGGTAGTCATGAGACCCTTCAGAGCTGCCGTAATTATAACAGTGCAGTTTTGTATATGTACTAGTTGGTTGCATGGAATTAGAGGAGAAATACTGGTCGCAGAAAGGAGCCATCGCGTTTGCACGTGCCCATGATCACACAGTGAATGAGTATGATCCAGCTGTTCATCAACGCGGACAGTCCAAGGTGTCTACAAGGAATGGTTTACCACTCGCAGTCGTGTGCCACTGCGAAGAACAGTTGTTGTAGGAAGATCCCAAACAAGAGTGACTGAATGCGAGTGCCACGCCTTGGCAGTGACAAATCCCGAAAGAAACTGCTATTATCAGTGAATACACGTCCATCTAACTAGTTTCCGAACGAACATTGCTAAGAGAATTGCAAATGGTTCAAATGGCTCTGAGCACTATGGGACTTAACTGCTGAGGTCATGAGTCCCCTAGAACTTAGAACTACTTAAACCTAACTAACCTAAGGACATCACACACATCCATGCCCGAGGCAGGATTCGAACCTGCGACCGTAGCAGTCCCGCGGTTCCGGACTGCAGCGCCTAGAACCGCACGGCCACCGCGGCCGGCCCAGAATTGCATGTAGTAGACTTTGGTGTCGGTTGCCTTGCAAAACGCCTATACACGCAGTGGTACATAGAATGGAAGTCTTCAGTTGGTCAAACACATACACTGAAAGTGGTTGACAGTAAGCATGTAGTGTTGCTCGACGAGTCGCAATTTGCCCTCTTTTCAAATGAAGCAAGGCATCTAGTGCGCCGACAGATCAAAGAGGCATTTAAACCGCCGTGTGTGTGGGGGGTTTGTTTCATGTCGGGGGTGGCTTTATATGTTGGGAACAGTTTTCGTATCATGATGTGGGCACACTTATTCACGTTACTGTGAACGTGAACCAGGTTATTCATTTCAACATTCTTGATGATACGTGTCGGCTTTTCTTTTACATCTTCATGATGAGTATGCTGAAGAATCTCTCGTCCTTCAAAAATGGTTCAAATGGCTCTGAGCACTATGGGACTTAACTGCTGAGGTCATGAGTCCCCTAGAACTTAGAACTACTTAAACATAACTAACCTAAGGACATCACACACATCCATGCCCGAGGCTGGATTCGAACCTGCGACCGTAGCGCTCGCGCGGCTCCAGGCTGTAGCGCCTAGAACCGCTCGGCCACTCGGGCCGGCTCTCGTCCTTCAGGTTGTCAACAACCATAATCTCGTGTGTGCAAGCATACGTCCCTGGTTTGACGAACACTCAGGGGCCTTATCGTACCCTGACTGGCCCGCTAAACCAACTGAGTCAGTCCCATACAAATTGTCTTGCACTGCATGGTACAGTGGGTGAAACGTAGCTGTCAAAATCCATGAGGTATGGTAGCTCCACAGGATCAAAAGTGATGTTGTGTGGAGTGGTTGACTGGGATACTCCGAGGGACAAGTTCAGTCACCTAGCTGGATAGATTTTTCCTCCTACGCGCGCAGCAGCACCTTTCCGTCTGGAAGAGTATCTGTTGAGTCCAGGTGGCGGTAATGTATCTGCGTGTGTGTGTGTGTGTGTGTGTGTGTGTGTGTGTGTGCGTGCGTGTGTGTACAGTGTGCTGTCTCTATTTTTTGTTGTGTGATAAACGAAATGAGAGAGCATGAAACTAAGAGCTTGCACATAATGGTCAATGAGTGGCTTCAGCTGCATATCGCATTCCTGAAGAAACTTGCGGACTCTTCTTCGCCGTATTGAGGCCATTATCAAGGCCAGAGACGGTGTTACACAGTGTTAACGTCATGTCACGTGGGGCTGATTTACATCGACATAAATACCCTGCAAGCTACAATACGGTGCGTGTCGAAGGGTACCTAGTAACACTGTTAGTTATAGCCTTTCCTGTTCCACACGCAAATGGATAGAGGAAAAACCAGCTATCTACATTCTTCCGTATGAGCCCGGTTTCTCGCATCTTGTATTCGCGGTCCTTATATAAGATGCATGTTGGTGGCAGTAAAATCATTCTGCATTTTTTCTAAACTTTGTCAATAGTGTTTTAGTGTTTCGTGGAAAGATCGTTTTCTTCTCTCGAGGGATTCCTGACGAAGTCCACGGAACGTTTCCGTAACAGCCGCATGTTGGTACACGCCTCGGAAGTGCTTCAACGTCTTCTTTTAAGACGACGTGGTGAGAATCCCAACCACCGGAGCAGTACTCAAGAATGGGTCGCAAAAAACCTTCTGGAAGTTGTCTCCTTTATAGATGTCCTACACTTTCCCAGGATTCTCCCATTAAACCGAAGCGGACCATACGCCTTCCCTATAAACGGCTTTACGTGCTCGTTCTATTTTGCACTTTGCTACGTTAAGCCGACATGTTTAATCGACGTGATTCTGTCAAGCAGCGCAACACTGATATTGTGTTCGAACACGACGGGATTGTGTTTCTTACTCATTTTCATTAAGATACATTTTCTCACATTTACAGCAATCTGCCATTCATCACACCAAACTAAAGTTGTATCCGAGTTATCCGGTATCATCCGACAGTCAATCAAAGGCGACACTTCCCCTCGTTACAGCGCCATCTGACTGCTACTCCCGCTATCTGTCAGATTGTTTATGTATTAGAGAACAATACTGGGTTCCACTACCTTTTCCTGGGGGCACTCCTAACACTACCTCTGACTCACGAAAGCACTCACCGTCCAGGACAACTTGCTCAGTTTCATTACTTGAGAAATCATACGATCGGTTCTTGTGGAGTACATAGCGATTTATTAGAGTATCCAAAAAATCACCTTTATTAAGTTTTAAAATAAATAACTAGCAGTCAAATGAAAACAAGACAGATCTAAATTAAGTAAGTAAACTATTTATTGTTTCAAAAGCAATCACCGTAACTGTTAATACATTTATCCCACTTTGAGACAAGATGGTCAGTCTTCACGGAAAAATGTTTACGGTTGCCTACGGAACCACGATTGTATACAGGCGTGCACCTCTTCGTCGGAAACAAACTGTCAGCCACTAATGTGTCTCCTCAGGGCTCCAAACACATGGAAATCGAATAGGGAGAGATCGGGACTTTATAGAGGATGTGTAAGGCCTTCCCAGCGAAACTGCTGCATCGTAGTCGAAACAACAGGCCAACAAAACTCCCACCCACATGTTGCCCAATTTGTTTCGATTACGCTGCATTATTTTCACTGGGAATCCCTTACACATCCTCCATACAGTAACGATCTCTTTCCATAAGATTTCCATATTTTTGGAGCCCTGAAGAAAGACGTTCGTGGCCATCAATTTGCTTCAGAATAAGAGGTGCATGCCTGAGTACAATCAGAGTTCTGTAGTCTGTCCATCTTCATCCTCTTGTTGCCCAAAGTTGGCTTCTTAATGTTTGGAGTAAATCAGTAACTTGGGCGGCCGATCACATTTCCACAACTCTTGCCACGCTGAGATAGTGACACACTGCAGCGAGTGACAGGGACAGTCGAATTTAAATAAACAGTTCTGTTAACAATAAAAATACTTATCTTTCTTGTTGCTTT
The DNA here is from genome assembly GCF_023864275.1 of Schistocerca cancellata. Lineage (NCBI taxonomy): Eukaryota > Metazoa > Arthropoda > Insecta > Orthoptera > Acrididae > Schistocerca > Schistocerca cancellata. The sequence goes on from NC_064629.1 coordinate 146,336,317, forward strand.
TCTTTGTTGTATATTGATGGCTCGTTGTCCATTTCCTTTCTGTGTGTTATCTTTCTATGACCGTCTAGAGTGTGGCCGGGTTGTTGTTTCAATAATAATATGAATTCTGGTAGACTTTCTGCAGAGTTACATGTATACATTTTGAGTCATTTCACTTCAGAATGCAAGTCAATAAAACACACATATCTCGTCCCAATCCTCGCGCTTCAAACTCGTGCAACCAGCTGCCCAAAAGAACAAAGATTTACCTCTAACGACAAAGAAATTACTATCATATATCAATCTATTTGTGCAGGACAATCCTTGGAACATATATTTCATAAATAAAATACAAGTAATTGTCTATCTTTTTTGACAAATCCAAAATCATCGTTGTAATTACGTTAAGTATTTATAAACGTTGACACTTAAACATTTTCGCATGGTTATGTAGAAGTGGATTTTTGGTTTTTATATCTTCGGTGCGGTATCGTTCACTTTATATGATCTAAGATCGGTTGAAAATTTATCTCACCATTATCAGTTTTATTGCAGTAGGCAACTGCAAACACTTTTCCATGAAGGCTCTGACAGTCCTGTCTTATAGTTGGATAAATATATTAACAGCTACAGCGATTATTTTTGAAATAATAAACAGTTTACTTACTTGTTCTCCATCTGTTTCATTTTCATTTGACTGCCCCTTATACATAATAATTTTAGGGTTACATTATTAATTTTTCGGATGAAGAGTTTATCAGAAATCTGTCACAGTTGCAGTACATATACTTCGGCGTCTAGTTTAGAATCGACTTATTTATTCTCAAGCTAGACTTACTGAGACCGCATTGAATGTGCCTGATCTTAATGACAACCATCTAAAATTAGGAATACATGCATCACACAGTGACGGTAGATGAATGTGACAATACACATATGCTCGCCATATAAGTCAGCATCATGTTGATGTTTAGATTGAGACTGAACCGTTCTGTTCGGAAAAAAAATGGTTCAAATGGCTCTGAGCACTATGGGACTTAACATCTCAGGTCATCAGTTCCCTAGAACTTAGAACTACTTAAACCTAACTAACCTAAGGACATCACACCCATCCATGCCCGAAGCAGGATTCGAACCTGTGACCGTAGCAGTCGCGCGGTTCCCGACTGAAGCGCCTAGAACCGCATGGCCACTGCGGCCGGCTTCTGTTCGAAACTAATCGCCAAAAATGTATGTGCTACAACTGTAAAAGATTTGTAATAAACTCTTCGCGAAATAAAAAGGGCTGCTGGTTCCACAGCAACAAAACGTTGAAGTTACATAGTTTGTCAAATTCCTGATTGATCTCGAAATAGTGAAGTATATGTGTTTAATCGTGTCGGTGCAGGTCGCAAGCTGTTCGGCGGGTACCGGATCGTGCCGAAGGCGTGCCACTCGCCGGAGATGGAGCCCACGGAGCGCGGGGTATGCATGTTCAACCTGGAGTGCACACAGCGCATGGGCACGGTGGTGGGCAGCTGCGTCGACGGCTTCCTGTTCGGTACGTGCTGCCGCCTGCCGCCCGACGCCGACGAGCTGGCCCTGCCCGCCGACATCCCCGCGGAGGACGTGCTCAACGCGGCCGACGCGCCGCCGCCACCGTCGCCGGCAGCGCCCCCGCCACCCCCGCCGCCCCCGCCCGGCCTCTTCGACGGCCTTCTGCTGACGCCGGCCCACATGCCGCAGCCGCCACCGCCGCCCGACACCGTCCTCGTCCACCAGAACGGCTCCCACGTCCACGATTCGGGCGACCTGCAGGACCTGTTCGAGCCCGCCACGCACTACAACGTGTCCGGCCCTCACGAGCCCGAGACCGACATTCTGTTCGACGCTAGTCGGCCCGAGCCCGAGCTCAGCACGTTCAGCTACGTCGGCAGTAACGCGGTAGTGGCAGACGTGTCCCAGACCCAAGACGGTAGCCCCTTACTCCACACTACAGAGAAGTCCTCGACGACTGCTGGAACTTCCTATTCGACTGCCGGCACCAGTAAATCCACTTCGTTCTCCTCCACATATTACAGCTCGCCTGGTTTAGAACACACACCTGAAAATAAACTCACCACCCAGCCACTGCCACCTGGCGGCTATATCACTCTTTTCTCCACAACAACGAGTCCTATTGCAGATTCCACTAGGCCAGGAAATGTTCCTCCCTCGCAACCAGATAACGACGACACTAGACTGACGTATTCGTCCCCAAAATTCACGACCGCGCCAGACTCTTACTCTTCGACGCGCAAAGCGACGATTAAACCTGTGTTTACGACAGCAGTACATTACACTTTCAGACAGGAGACGACTACGAGGAAACTGACTCCAGACGACGATGGAATGGTGCAAATAGCTACCATCAGTGCTGACGACAAATTCACTAAACCACCAATGAGTACGAGTATTACCAGTAATAATGCCGACTCCATAAACCAAATAATAACTATGCTCAACGAGACAGGTCTCGACATCCTGGACCCTCAACCCGAACCTTTACCTGAAGTGACACTAACATCTACAGCCTCTAGCGGGCAGCAGAGTGGGCTCTCCACATGGGTGTCTGTCGATGAGAAACCGCAGTGGACCTCCCACAATACTCTTAGTCCGACATCTCTGGGAACCGAAAGCTCCTCGAAGAAACCTCTATTTTCTTCTACCACTTATTATACTACAAAGACGACATCTAGACCTTCAATATATACAACATCTGCACTGAACTTTCCAGAAAAGGACTCTGTGAGTCCTGTCGTCTTCCCAACCTTGCAAGAGGTGCCCCTGACATCTGTTCCCACTCACTCTAAGCCACCTGCTCCAACGGTAATAGTGCTGAGCCCGCCTAACTCAGCTTATACCACTCAAAACTTTCCGACAGTACATATTTCCACTAGGAGGCCGCCACCGTACACCTTCTACACACCAGCAGCTGACGAAGTTACTAGTGAATCGGTAACGAAGAAACCCTCCTTCTCACAGAGACCTTCTACTTTAACCGCGACGAAACTGGCAAGCACGACTGTCAAAGTCCCTCCAGTTACTTCCCGACCACCGACTACTGTGACAGTCCGACCAATCTCCAGTCACGTCCCACCTATTACTAAACGCCCTCCTACAGTTACTGCTGTGACTGGAGCCTTAGGTACTACTACCGTGACTAAAAGACCTACGACGTACTCGACATCGACGGAGTACGATCAGGTAACGTCAATCGCTGACCTCGTGAACTTTCCACCAGTGCGGAACCCGCAGCTGAACATGAGTGTATCGCAGCAGGAGACTCTGCAAGTTGTGCTGGCGACAGAACCGAGCTCCGAGCCGAGTCACGAGGTTCCACTGGTGCCGGACGACAACGACATTACCACGCCGGAATTCGTGGAGGACGAGAAGTTCGACGATAAGATGCAGGCGTTCGTGAACAAGATAGTACAGTCGCTGCAGGGCAACTTCCAGGATCTGGAGGAGGTGATCTACAAGCCGCGCAACGTGACGACGGTGGCGCCGCCAGTGGTGCAGTCGACGACTCGTCGGCCTACTCGTCGGCCGACGCAGCCCGGCAGCACGACTCGTCGGCCGACGCGCCGCCCCAGCACGGGCTCGACGACTCGCCGCCCCGCCACCGCAGCCGCCGTGGCAGCCTCCACCACGAGGAGGCCCTCCGCCACCCCCACCAGGCGGCCGTCTACACCCAACAGGCGGCCAACCACCGCCAGTACCACCAGAAGGCCGTCGTCCTCGCAGAGTACCACAAGGTACAGTAAACAAAAATTACTTCAGTATCAGTCCCACTAGTTTATTTCTCCAATAGTCATTTTACAGTGATGTAGAACGCCGTCAACGAAACTATGTTGTAAGGCAAATGTGCAAACATGTGTCTTTGATGAGGAGAGCTCACGACCGTGGTCTTGTTGAAGGAACTATCCCAGCATTTGACTGAAATGATTTAGGATTGGATTGGATTGTTTGGGGGGAAGAGACCAAACTGCGAGGTCATCGGTCTCATAGGATTAGGGAACCGTAGGTCTCTAGAAGAGCGTAGCGTTCAAAAGGATTGGAAAAGGGCACAGGTCATCCCCATTTTCAAGAAGGGACGTCGAACAGATGTGCAGAACTATAGACCTAAATCTCTAACGTCGATCAGTTGTAGAATTTTGGAACACGTATTGTGTTCGAGTATAATGACTTTTCTGGAGACTAGAAATCTACTCTGTAGGAATCAGCATGGGTTTCGAAAAAGACGGTCATGTGAAACCCAGCTCGCGCTATTCGTCCACGAGACTCAGAGGGCCATAGACACGGGTTCCCAGGTAGATGCGGTGTTTCTTGACTTCCGCAAGGCGTTCGATACAGTTCCCCACAGTCGTTTAATGAACAAAGTAAGAGCATATGGACTATCAGACCAATTGTGTGATTGGATTGAGGAGTTCCTAGATAACAGGACGCAGCATGTCATTCTCAATGGAGAGAAGTCTTCCGAAGTGAGAGTGATTTCAGGTGTGCCGCAGGGGAGTGTCATCGGACCGTTGCTATTCACAATATACATAAATGACCTGGTGGATGACATCGGAAGTTCACTGAGGCTTTTTGCAGATGATGCTGTGGTGTATCGAGAGGTTGTAACAATGGAAAATTGTACTGAAATGCAGGAGGATTTGCAGCGAATTGACGCATGGTGCAGAGTGGCAATTGAATCTCAATGTAGACAAGTGTAATGTGCTGAGAATACACAGAAAGATAGGTCCTTTATCATTTAGCTACAAAATAGCAGGTCAGCAACTGGAAGCAGTTAATACCATAAATTATCTGGGAGTACGCATTAGGAGTGATTTAAAATGGAATGATCATATAATGTTGATCGTCGGTAAAGCAGATGCCAGACTGAGATTCATTGGAAGAATCCTAAGGAAATGCAATCCGAAAACAAAGGAAGTAGGTTACAGTACGCTTGTTTGCCCACTGCTTGAATACTGCTCAGCAGTGTGGGATCCGTACCAGATAGGGTTGATAGAAGATATAGAGAAGATCCAATGGAGAGCAGCGCGCTTCGTTACAGGATCATTTAGTAATCGCGAAAGCATTACGGAGATGATAGATAAACTCCAGTGGAAGACTCTGCAGGAGAGACGCTCAGTAGCTCGGTACGGGCTTTTGTCAAAGTTTCGAGAACATACCTTCACCGAAGAGTCAAGCAGTATATTGCTCCCTCCTACGTATATCTCGCGAAGAGACCATGAGGATAAAATCAGAGAGATCAGAGCCCACACAGAGGCATACCGACAATCTTTCTTTCCACGAACAATACGAGTCTGGAATAGAAGGGAGAACCGATAGAGGTACTCAAGGTACCCTCCGCCACACACCGTCAGGTGGCTTGCGGAGTATGGATGTAGATGTAGATGTAGATGTAGATGTAGATGTAGAAGGACGGGGAAGGAAGTCGGCCGTGCCCTTTCAAAGGAACCATCCCGGCATTTGCCTGGAGTGATTTAGGGAAATCACGGAAAACCTAAATCAGGATGGCCGGACGCGGGATTGAACCGTCGTCCTCCCGAATGCGAGTTAAGTGTGCTAACCACTGCGCCACCTCGCTCGGTGAAATGATTTAGGAAAGTAATGTAATCCTCGCATACCATTCGGTACCTGTGCAATCGACTGTGATTATGTGTGCTTCATTAGCGCAAAAGGCATCATTTTCAAAGGAAACATATCGAAAGCTTACCACTATTCGTTATTATGACACATGGATATATTGTCCTAATAGCGAATGGGTGCAAACATGCGTAATTATAAAGATTAATTTTGATCAGTTAGACCAAACTGTCCTTTAATAACAGAGCTGCAGTTATTGAAAATTTAATAATAGAAGGAAATAGTATGGTCGCCAGCCCTGAAGTGGACAATTATTCTTAAAACTGAATGAGTTAGATTGAATTTGAACTCCCACAATAATGAATGACACGTGCATGGGGGACAACGGTCATTGCTTACACGGGAGCTCAATTTAATACGCAGGCGATCCAAAAATTTATTTGGTCGGTCACTCTGATATTCAGCATTTTATGATCAAGTAAAATCAAAGCTAAATGAATTATTGTCTCGAGCGACGCGGAGAGACGTAACCTCACGGTAATGTTTAATATTATTGATTTTAACTAACCACTCTTTCCAATAGTTTAAACTCAGTGCCAAAAATATGACAATTACGTATAATGACACCATAAATCGCAGAAATCTACTAATGCAACGCCAAACTACGATAACCAAGAGATCGATACATGAAATTACGAAACACACAAAATGAATAATATACACACATCTAAAAAAGTTTTGCATCACCCCGGTTCCCAGAACTCCTGAAGATAGACGTTGGCTGTAGATTTGTATTACAGACACAGTCACTTTGACTGTTCAGAGATGTCACTAAACCCGCCCAAAGATGTAAACAACCATGAATGTACAGCACCTATTAGACCTAGGGTGTCCGACAGCCGATCAGTTCGTCATTCTACCAGCAAGGAAGTACACGGCTCGAGTTGTCTGTAGTTCAACTATACCTAGACGGTCCATACCGCGGTTCGATCGCGTCCGCATTGTTACTTTGTGTCAAGAAAGGGAAATGTCCAGGCGTCTCGGAGTGAACCAAAGATATGTTGTCCGGACATGGAGAAGATACAGAGAGACAGGAACTGTCGATGACACGCCTCGCTCACGCCGCCCAAGGGCTACTACTACAGTGGATGACCGCTACCTACGGATTATGGTTCGGAGGATCCCTGACAGCAACGCCACCATGTTGAGTAATGCTTTTCGTGCAACCACCGGGCGTCGTGTTACGACTCAAACTGTGCGCAGTAGGGTGCATGATGCGCAACTTCACTCTCGACGTCCATGGCGAGGTCCATCTTTGCAACTACGACACCACGCAGCGTGGTACAGATGGTCCCAGCAACATGCCGAATGGACCGCTCAGGATTGGCATCACGTTCTCTTTCAAGATGAGTGTCGCATACACCTTCAACCAGACAATCGTTGGAGACGTGTTTGGATGCACCCTGATCTGGTTGAACGCCTTAGGCACACTGTCCAGCGAGTGCAGCAAGGTGGAGGTTCCCTGCTGTTTTGGGCTGGCATTATGTGGGGCCGACGTACGCCGCTGGTGGTGATAGAAGGAGCCATTATGGCTGTACGATACGTGAATGTCATCCTCCCACCGATAGTGCAACCATATCGGCAGCATATTGGCGAGGCATTCGTTTTCATGGACGACAATTCGCGCCCCCATCGTGCACATCTTGTGAATAACTTCCTTCAGGATAACGACATCGCTCGATTAGAGTGGGCAGCATGTTCTCCAGACGTGAACCCTATCGAATATGCCTGGGATAGATTGAAAAGGGCTGTTTACGGACGTCGTGACCCACCAACCACTCTGAGGCCTAATCGCCAAACGGAGAGGGACAATATGGACCAAACAGTGCCTTGATGAACTTGTGGATAGTATGCCACGACGAATACAGGCATGCAGCAATGCAAGAGGACGTGCTACTGGGTATTAGAGGTACGGGTGTGTTCGGAAATCTGGACCACCACGTTTGAAATTCTCGCTGTATGCTGGTATATTGAAATGTGTGGCTTTCATGAGCAATAAGAAGGGCAGAAATGATGCTTATGTTGATCTCTGTTGCAATTTTCTGTACAGGTTCCGGAACACTCGGAATTGAGGTGATGCAAAACTTTTTTTGATGAGTTTATTTGAAGAAGTTTATAAAATCCACTATCTTCTGCCAGATTCCAGAATTTCAGCAGAGTATGAACATAACTTTCAAATAGTTAATTAATATTGCTGAAGTCCAAAATTTACGTAATGGCTTTGATTAACTAAAAGGAATTTCTCTTTCAATTCAAGAGAGAAGTTTAGCTTTACTTTGTGGCGAATTCATCATTTTTATATTGAAATATTTCTCTCATTCATAATACGATTCTCGGCTGTTACAATGATAAGACATCGACCCTGCTTACAGCAGGAATTTCTCTTTCAATTCAAGAGAGAAGTTTAGCTTTACTTTGTGGCGAATTCATCATTTTTATATTGAAATATTTCTCTCATTCATAATACGATTCTCGGCTGTTACAATGATAAGACATCGACCCTGCTTACAGCAGTAAATACTATAAGGCTATGACTAAGTCACACACATTAAAGATATCATCTAAAGAAAACTTTACAAAACTGGCAAGTCTTTTACATTGCTGGTTGCCTCAAATGGTACAGTCTTACTTCACTTGAAGCTCTTGGCGCAACGTAATAGTTCGTCGGCCGCAGTTACATTGACCATGGCTCATCTTCCAGTTGTGAGTAGTTTTTAAATATCCTTTAGCCACACAGTAGTTTTCCTGTATAATTCTCGTAAGCCTCTTCATTAATGTACACTGTACTGTGGTCTGCATAACTACTTCCACTTGACATCCACCAGGCCTTGCTGCACACTTGCCTCCACGCTGTAGTCACATACACTCACTTGCTCGCGCTTTTTCCTCGCAGATCTTTCACTGCTTACTTCCGACCTCTCGCTCTTTCGTTCGTCGCAGATTGTACGTATAGTCTGCATAGGATACGGTGTCCGATGCGCAGTGACCAATTTTCGTCCAAAGCGCTGGGCGAGTTCATTCGTTTGTTCGGAAGGGGAGGCCGACAGTGTCTGAAACCTTTCGGCCGTTTGGCGATGACAGAATCGGGGCGCACACCCTGTAATCTTTCTCAAACGATTTTACAGAAACTATTCGACAAAAATTTTCATATTTGCTTCATTTGTAGTTTAATGTGTCAGATTCATTATGATGTGCCCACCATTTCGTTAATGTTCATAGTTATTGTGATATTTACGTGGCAGTAAGACACTGTCCGATATTCGAAAAAGTTTGCACTGAAAAGGAGGGCTCGCTATTATTTTGAGTTTGGTGCTCATTACACTATATGTTGCTGCATATGAAATTTAGGTAACATATTGAATATTTATTTGCACTTGGGTGAAGGTCTCTATCTCTCTTGAGAAAACTGATCTGACGTAGCGCACTCATTTGCGATCGCACTGCGCCGTCGATAAAGCCCGAGTGGAATATCCACACCATTCTTTATATTTCATAAATGGTTTGAGATATCGAAATGAGATTTTGGTAAATGATAGCATACAAAGAGGAGAGTATTTTGCTATATGGTTATTATCCAAAACTTCATTATCTACCGTGTTATTCCACTAATTACGGACTTTCCCAATGAAAGAACGTAATTTTTAAGGGCCATCGATAGCCAGTGAAATGAGAAATACTATGGGTTTTGAAACAACGTAAGTGAAGTCGTTACACTTTTATTTTGTACCAAGGATATGCTTTTTCATGATATACTGACTTTACTTTTCCCCAGTTCCTCGCTTAATAAACCGCTTTCTCAGAATTCTTTTCAGCTGCGTCTGCATGACATATTAGTGAGGTGAGACTGTGTAAACTCCGCTGTGTTTTGGCAAAAGAAGCAAATTTTAACGTGGCAACCAGAGAAATGTGTAGGTTTTACTCAAAATTCGCCACTCATGATGCTTCTCTGAAAGTTAATGGTTAACAAGCCAGGCGAAAATAAATCACTGCGTTTTTGGCAAAATTCTTTTTAGAGACTAACCAAAGCATAAGTGAGAGTAGATCGTTTTGAATGACTACCATGCAAGTATAGGTGTGGAGGGCCCCACTTAACATTTACAGAGAATGTTTGTGTAGGCTTCAGTTTAGAAAGGCACTTCTCCTCCAGTGCTCGGTATTTCCCCTACAGCGCCTGCCAGTAACCCCCATCATTACTGTTCTTCCCACGCCTGCCCTGCCATCTGCGCATCTAGCGGAAACTGGCATTCTGTGCGCATTATACCATCCAGATCATATCTTTGATTCTATGCAATACAATATCCATGTCACTGCCAGTGTGTTTACTTTCCCAAATGTATGAAATCGTTTGCATCTGCTTACTTCAAATTAATACCACTATATTACAATTGATCATCATCGACAAAGAAACAAAGAAAATACTTATATTCTTGATGAAACAACATCGACAAATACGAAAGAGCACTGCAGCATAGTGTGATATACTGTGTTATAGTCTTACAGTAATCTTGGCAACATGTGGGAATTCCTTCGATCTTTTACTTTATATAAGAATAAAAAGTAACAGTCCGTTGACTGTGACTGGTTTCGATTACCATAACCATCATCTGACCACAATTAATTTAACCACACCACATGAGGAGCCGGTGCACGAATCCACTATGTGCTACCAAAAGGTAGCCATCACCAACACTCTACATCTAGAGTCAGCTTATCTCCATGTCCAAAGGTGCGTAGCAACTTCGAAACTCAGATGCGATAATACCATTCCAAGTTTCGCTTCCCAAAGGAAGAAGATCAGGATTCAATATCCCATAGACGATGTGCTCGTAAAGACGGAGCAAAATCTCGGGTAGGACAATAAAGGCGAAGGAAGTTAGCTGTGTGTCCTACAGAAACCATACCTGCATTCAATTTATACGATGTGGGAGAAAAAACGCGAAACCTAAATCTGAAGAGCCGGAGGGAAATTTGAACTCAATTGCTACAGAGTACGAGTCTCATACATTAACCACTGCTCTTCCTAGCCTCGTAATTTCTCCTTCGCCAACAGTAATCCATTAATCTCCGAGGCACTATTTAATTTTATTCACCTATGTGCCCCCTCATTCTAATGAAACATTATAGTAACATCAAACCAGTACAGGTAAATGGCAAAACGACTTTTCAACACGACCACGCTCGATTGGTTTCCCTACATTTGTCTAAAAGCTAGAGCTCCACATCGAATAATGTTGACGTCGACAGGACATTCAACGCTAACCTTCCTTCCCTCAGTATTTTGTGTATATGTTCTTGCAATTGTCTTTTGACATACATTTCTTTGATTTCAAGTATTATTCTCTCTGTCTCATCTAGTAACCCATGAGAGAACCGTATCATTTTGCTGTAGTTAGAACATTTCAAAGTCCATTAGTATTTAACTGGTTATTCCGTTTCCAGCGAAAACCTTTACACTTATTTTAAGTGTTGATATTTTAAGCCATAGGCGATAATTTAAAACGAAACTCATATTTAGCTGTATACCTAGGTAACCCACATTTCTTGCGGACTAATTTTATTTGTATGCAGTACTCAACTTGTAAAAAAATATTGATCATCTTCCGCTAATTTTTCTCTTTATTTTAGTTCCGCGTAGTTTACATAAAGTCCATTATCTTCTTGTTGGCGTTATTATATCGTATTCTGCGTCACTAAACTTCATTTAAACAAATATTTAAACTAAAAAGGATTAGGTTGCAACTGTGAGTCACGGATATAGATGATATTCCACACATTCGTTCTTCACTAAAAGAAATCGTCACCTATTTCGACCTTTAACTTCACATTCCACAGTTACTTTCTCTGTAAAACCGACACAGAAGTTTATTGTTTGTTGAATATTAACGGCTACAACTAGTTGCGAAATGGTCAGGTTGTCAAATAGTAAAGGCGTCAGTGCCATAATTTACGGACTCGGATTGAAGTCCCCCTCCAGATATTGAGGGCTTATTAAAACATACTTTCCAAAACATAATCGGCATTTCATTATCCATTAGATGGGGAAGCAGTGCCAGTGCAAATCGTGTCATTTATTTGCAACATTTGGTCTACCAAAGCATTGTGTTTCTGCTGTTTCTACGAGAAGTTACATAGCAACGCTCGTGAAGTGCAGAATGTGTAAGCTGAAATTACGTTAATGTCATAGTGTAATGGTGTTTGGATTGTTTTTGATATGAAAGTATAAGTTTATAGTAACATACTAATATGCAATGAAATAAATATTAACCGCGAAAGGAAACGAAAATTAGAATTTGACTAGAATTCGCGATTTCTTCCACATCAAACGAATAAAATGTTATTGAACATTGCAACGATTATTTTCCAAAAAAGTTATTTTACATAGACTGCCTTTTTTCTGAACATCTGAAGACGGAATTTAAACCGTGTCTATGCTCCCGAAGCATGACACCTTCACGCGCCCCTGCCCAAATGGTTTGTAGACATTCGGACTTGTGCGACACAAAAAATTTCTATTTCGATTTCCTCAAAAACTACAAAGTGTCAAACTAAAAGAAGAAATAGATTTAAATTCATTTCACTGAAGAATATCTGTGCGAAATTTCATATCATTCTGTGTTTCACACCTGCCGGCCTCCTCCCATAAGAGACCACATGACAGCATACACATGCAAGTTATAACCAATCTGTTTCCCACCATGATGCACTGACCCAACAGTAAATACGTATCGAGCAGAAGAAGATAATGTTTTACAGATTAATGAAGGTACAATTTAGCGGAGATTTCCAACGAATCTAAAGAGGAGCAGAAAACATGGCCGCGGCAATTTCGCTCGACCATTCTCGTGGGGGTGCATGATGTCTGATGATATCAATGACGACTTTCATTCCTCCGGTAAGCAAACTTGTTACGGAATAGATGATAGCTGTTTCTTCAACGTCCAAATCTTAGAACAACTGTACTTTACGCTAGTTATATTTGGATATGAATTAAGAAAACTCATATTCATTTATGCCGTTTGTATGTTCAATGGCCATCGAGTAAAATACCATTAAACTCGAGAGTAACAGCTGAGAGCAAATAAAAATATTGACATGACGCTTGCCAACTCGTAAGCTATGTCTTTAATACCGAAGGATTCTGTAATTCACGCCAAGAACTTGTAGTATTAAAAATGATGATTATCTCCAAAAAAAATTAATAACTTTTAACTAAGGTGAAGACAGCATTCCAGAGATATCTCTAAAAAGGTAACAGCTGATATTTAGTATTTTTCGTAAATGACATGTTAAAACTTTCCAAATGAAAACCAATCAAACTGCTGAATGTTGTTTCCCATTAATAGCGTAAGTACTACTTAAAGAAACATATTACAGAGTTTTTTGATGGAACAGATTTGATGTAAATGGCTCTTGCATATACTCCATATTCTACTTTTCTAGAGAATTTATGTCTAATGTCGTTTCAGACAGTTAAAGAATTCTAACGTTTGCATCCAGAGTTAATCAAGAAAATTATCTTAAATCATCAATGCAGCAATGTTTATGCAAGAACAGTGGAAACGTGTCGGTGATGGTGGCGGTGTTGGTGGTGGTGGTGGTGGTGGTTGCGGATCTGCACCTTTCGCCAAGATCAGAATCTTCAGAGACAGAGCAGTTCGCTCGATTTTCTCCAAGAAATGGACACTTGGCTAACCATTACACAATTAAAACTAATGGAATTGCTTTCAGAATCTATGGAAACTCAAAAGTGGATTCCACATATGAGAAACGGATCACGAACTCGCCAATGTTGGTGGAACGCATAACCGCAGAGCGGCCTTGGTTCCAGGAAACACTTCACGAACCACACTGTTCACTGTTGCATACGCATTGCTGTTGTGTTGTGGGTGAGCTGCTATGATACAAGGAGTGACTTGCAACACGACAGGCGGCCGCCGGCGGGTTCGACGACCAGACCGTCGACGACGCGGAGGCCGACTAAGCGGCCCAGCTCGACGCGACCTCGGCCCACCACGACCACCACCGTCTCGACCACACCCACCACCACCACCACCACCACCACCACCACTACCACGACTACCACGACTACCGCGAGGACGACTGCTGCACAGGCCGCCGTCGAGGCGGAGACGACGGCCCTCGTCACAGAAAAGCCCGATCTCTCAACAGAGACAGAGGCGACGGCAACCACCACGCCAAAGCCAATCGATTACAGGAATGGTAAGAGACACTGATGCATCTCTGACACCTATATTCAACATACTTTAAACTTACTTCCAGTTATTTATGCAGCTCCTGCAGGGATTGTTAGCGAAAGCATCATAGCTCACAGCGTACCCATGGAAGGCACAATTACCCGACCGACAGATTAAACATTTTCAGTTCATTGGTGTACACGACAAATTCAGTTATACAGGGTGGTCCATTGATAGCGACCGGGCCAAATATCTCACGAAGTAAGCATCAAACGAAAAAACTACAAAGAACGAAACTCGTCTAGCGTGAAGGGGGAAACCAGATGGCGCTATGGTTGGCCCGCTGGATGGCGCTGCCATAGGTTGGGTTAGGTTGTTTGGGGAAGGAGACCAGACAGCAAGGTAATCGGTTTCATCGGATTAGGGAAGGACGGGGAAGGAAGTCGGCCGTGGCCTTTCAAAGGAACCATCCCGGCATTTGCCTGGATCGATTTAGGGAAGTCACGGAAAACCTAAATCAGGATGGCCGGACGTGGGATTGAACCGTCGTCCTCCCGCATGCGAGTCCAGTGTGCTAGCCACTGCGCCACCTCGCTCGGTCTGCCATAGGTCAAATGGATATCAACTGCGTTTTTTAAAATAGGAACCCCAATTTTTTTAATTACATATTCGTGTAGTACGTAAAGAAATATGAATGTTTTATTCGGACCACTTCTTTCGCTTTGTGATGAATGGCGCTGTAATAGTCACAAACGTATAAGTACGTGGTATCACGTAACATTCCGCCAGTGCGGACGGTATTTGCTTCGTGATACATTACCCGTGGTAAAATGGACCTTTTACCAATTGCGGAAAAGGTCGATATCGTGTTGATGTATGGCTATTGTGACCAAAATGCCCAACGGGCGTGTGCTATGGATGCTGCTCGGTATCCTGGACGACACCATCCAAGTGTCCGGACCGTTTGCCGGATAGTTACGTTATTTAAGGAAAGAGGAATTGTTCAGCCACAGGTGAGACGTCAACCACGACCTGCAACAAATGACGATGTCCAAGTAGGTGGGGTTCCTATTTAAAAAAAAAAAAAACGCAGTTGATATCCGTTTGATCTATGGCAGTACCATCTAGCGGGCCAACCATAGCGCCATCTGGTTACCCCTTCAAGCTAGACAGGTTTCGTTCTTAGTAGTTTTTTCGTTTGACGCTTATTTCGTGAGATATTTGGCCCGGTCACGATCAGTGGACCACCCTGTGTACTGGGGCTACTATACTGGATGTTTCTCACTATTTGCAACAGTTTGATGGAGCGTACCAGGGGAGGGGGGGGGGAGGGGGGGCAGACGGGACGAATCCTAGGATCAAAACAGTAGAAAATTTTTCAAATGAACGTACGTTGTAGTGAAGTGCTGGTACTGCGAAGAAAAAAGTTGCACCACGTCTCCTATCACAAACTACTGCAGTGATATATGTGTTGAGAAGACGGGTTACACCAACTAATTTTCAGTAAAAAACAAGCACTCGATACAAAAATCGCCCCTGTCTCATTTACGCCAGTATTATGTAGAGTGCAGAGAAAGCATTCCGTAAGGCGAGCAGTGAACGATGCAACAGGGCAAGCATTTGGTCAAGTGTAAGACATACACGGTCAGCTATTAAAGTGGAGAACAAGGCGACATGGAGTTCATATATGACCACGCATACTTCTTCGGCCTGGCATCTCACTGACTGGAATAGAATTGTCTTCAGTGATGAGTCCTGCTTCGGATTGGGCCCCGATGACAAGCAAAGACGTGTCTGGAGCCGCCACGGACTTCGGTGGAATACCAACCTGTCTGCCACCCGCCATACTGCCCGACAACCAGGAGTTATGGTCTGGGATGCCATTTCATTTCATAGCAGGATATCTTTGGTTGTCATCCGCGGCACCCTTACAACAGAGCGGAACGTCGACGATATTCTACGCGCCGGTTTGTTGCCCTTCATGGCAAGAAATCCTGGTCTTACAATTCAGCAAGATAATGCCCGGCCGCACACGCCGAGAGTTTCTACTGCTTGTCTCCGTGTTTTCCAAGCCACACCTTGGCCGGCAAGGTCTCAGGATCTCTTCCCAGCTGAGAACGTTTGGAGTATTATGGGCAAGGCCCTCCATCCAGTTCGGGATTTTGACGATCTAACGCATTAATTTGACAGAATATGTCAGGATATCCCTCAAGAGGACATCCAACAATTCAATAAGTCAGTCAGAATTTGGCACGATATTCCACATGACGTCCAACATTTCAGTCAATCAATCAATCACTCAATCAAGTGCTTACATTAGGACCAGACGTGAACCAACGCGTTATTGACTTGCTCAATTTGTGAAGATCTTTCTCTTGGATAAACCATCCAATTTTTTCTAAATTTTAAATACTTGTTTGTCTGTACATGTACATTACGAGGGGCGTTTGAAAAGTCCGTGCAAAAATGAAAACTACTTAAGTGTTGGGGGTAAGCCTTTTTTATTTTTCGACATAGTCTCCTTTTAGACTCGTACACTTCGATCAACGCTATTCTAATTTGTTGATCCCTTCCGAATAATAGGAATTGTCCAAGTCTGCAGAATAGCTATTAGTTGCTGCAATCACCTCCTCGTTTGAATAAAATCTTCGTCCCGCCAGCCATTTCTTCAAATTGGGGAACAAATAGTAGTCTGAGGAAGCCAAGTCTGAAGAAGAGGGAGGATGTGAAACGAGTTGGAATCCTATTTCCATTAATTTTGCGACCACAACTGCTGAGGTGTGTGCTGGTGCATTGTGATGGAAAAGGACTTTTTTGTGGTACAATCGCCGGCGTTTTTCTTGCAGCTCGGTTTTCAAACGGTCCAGTAACAATGGATAATATGCACCTGTAATAGTTTTACCCTTTTCCGGGTAGTCGATGAGGATTATCCCTTGCGAATCCCAAAAGACAGTCGCCATAACCTTTCCGGCCGAAGGACTGGTCTTCGCCTTTTTTGGTGCAGATTCTCCCTTGGTAACACATTGTTTAGATTGTTGTTTGGTCTCAGGAGTATCTTAATGTATCCATGTTTCATCCACAGTGACGAAACGACGCTTAAAGTCCTGCGGATTCTTCCTGAACAGTTGCAAACTATGCTTGCAACACTCTACACGATTCCGTTTTTCGTCAAGCGTGAGCAGTCGCGGAACCCATCTTGCGGAAAGCTTTCTCATGTCCAAATGTTTATGCAAAATATTATGTACCCGTTCATTCGAGATGACCACAGCACTAGCAATCTCACGCACTTTAACTCTTCTGTCATCCATCACCATATCATGGATTTTATCAATGATTTCTGGAGTCGTAACCTCCACAGGGAGTCCAGAACGGTCAGCATCACTTGTGCTCATATGGCCACTTCGAAAATTTTGAAACCACTTATGAACTGTTCTAATCGACGGTGAAGAGTCACCGTAATATTTATCAAGCTTGTCTTTAGTCTCCTGAGGCGTTTTGCCTTTCATAAAGTAATGTTTAATCACCACACAAAATTCTTCTTCGTCCATTTTTTGACAATCACTCGACTTCCTTGATTCACACGAATGCCAAACACAAATAAATAGACCAATATGGTTGAAACTTGGTGTGCGCTCTTTCCAAAGATGCTACTAACTAAACATGACCTCGATACGCGCCGGTGGTGCCATCTCTCGGATTTTGCACGGACTTTTCAAACGCCCCTCTTATATCTACCGATTTCCATCCCATTGGGATAATTTCTGTTTTTTTTTTTATCTTAGGGTGTATTTCAATGAAGAAAGGTACTGCAAGACCTTGGCTAAAAAAAGAAAAATGATGTATTTCGTACTTTAGACGATCATCATTATCTGTCACATAATAGAGATATAGAGAATATGGAATCCTTATAACTATAGAAAAATCGGTCCTGCTCGACTTCCACGGGCAACAGCTGTGGAATCTAGGCAGTTAGTATTTTCTACATTCGACTGGCACCCGTCCTTCGTCACCTAGTGGTCATTGGGAGGGGGGGGGGGGGAGGGGGGGGAGGGGGGTGGCATTGTCCGATCAAGGGATTTTTCTGGTTGGGTGAGACATTCCATCTTTACCAACACCTTAGGAGTTACACGAAGGAGAAACAGAGGGTATGGTTTCAAAAGCCACCATAACGGCTTGTAGAACAATGTTATAACATTATTGCCTTCTTACACCGCCT
Organism: Schistocerca cancellata; assembly: GCF_023864275.1. NCBI lineage: Eukaryota > Metazoa > Arthropoda > Insecta > Orthoptera > Acrididae > Schistocerca > Schistocerca cancellata. Next base: position 146,354,380 of record NC_064629.1, read on the forward strand.
TCCAGTAACAATTTAAGTGAACAGCGGCAGGTTTTGTCCAATTTTAATACTCTTCTAGCTTGTTAACTATATTTTAAAATACTTTTCTGGTGTTTGCGACATCGCTGTTACGTAGATAATGGGTGGAAAGACATCCGAAGGCGCACTAACAGCTGAAATTACTATCGCATTCCGTTTCAGCCACCCTTTGATCTTTTTCGCAACTGCTTTAGAATAATCTTGAAATGTTTTATCTTCCCTTTTTTTATTTCTGTGGCTAGACTCCCTTCTTGACTTCACACCATCTGAAATTAATTTGGAGAGAAGCAATGTACGCCATCTGTTTGTAAATAGTCTAAATTTTGATCTACAAGAATGAGATTTTCACTCTGTGCAGCGGTGTGTGCGCTGATATGAACTTCCTGGCAGATTAAAACTGTGTGGCGGACGGAGACTCGAACTCGGGACCTTTGCATTTCGCGAGCAAGTGCTCTACCATCTGAGCTACCCAAGCACGACTCACGCCCCCTTCTCACAGCTTTACTTCCGCCAGTACCTCGTCTCCTACCTTCCAAACTTTGCAGAAGGTCTCCTTGGAAGGTAGGAGACGAGGTACTGGCGGAAGTAAAACTGCGAGGAGGGGGCGTGAGTCTTACTTGGGTAGCTCAGATGGTAAGGCACTTGCCCGCGGAAAGCAAAGGTCCCGAGTTCGAGTCTCGGTCCGCCACACAGTTTTAATCTGCCGCTGTGGCTAAGCCATGTCTCCGCGATATCCTTTTTTGTTCTACAAGTTTTCGTGTTTTTATTGTTATGTTACGATTGTCAGGCGGAGAAGGGGAATAGGTGCAGAAATCAACTATATGGACGCGAAAAACCTCCTACAACATTACTCTCACGCTAACGCAATTGAGATCCTGATGTAAGGGTCTTTTGTGTCTATCTATGCATAACAATATATGTGTACATCACCTTTAGTTCTTATATATGCCAGAAAAATGTTTGTGTGAGGATTAGTTGGTTACAGAAAAAGAGTTTTATTTACGAGAACACTAATGTTCTGAAACGCCTTTTTCATTCGTCAAATAACAGCTCAGAAAACCATATCTGTCGTAAGGGACCACTGTGAAAATGACGAATGAAAGGATGCTGATACTCTGTTTCAGATTCTCAATCAAACAATATTTCTTTAGCGAAAGACGGCAAAATATAGATAGTAATTAATGGAGCCCGTTGTAAGGTTTTCAGTTGGGATCTGCTCGATGCTTTGAGTGAACTGATAGATGCAGCGACAATATACACATAAAGGAATTATTAGTGAATATTTACGAAATGCACTATATGGTCAAAAGTATGTGAACACCCTCCTGAAGGCGGGAACTCGGGCTATGCATTCAACAGCACGTAACTGCAAGAGAACAGAGATAATAATGTAACTGTCAATCGGCAGTTCCTGCTGCTAACAGAATTCTCAAATTATTGTGTTACTTATACGGTTGAAAAATCTGTGATAGACTATTTATGTGCTCTGAATTAAAAAGAAGGTTGATCAGTGTTTAACGACCCGTCGACATCGAGGTCATTAGAGACGGAGCAGAACACACGCTCGGATGGGAGAATGGAAATAAGACGTACTAACTCAAAAGAAAATCCCGGCATTTGCCTAGAGCGATTTACGAAAATCATGGAAGACCTAAATCTGGATGGGAGGACCCTGATTTGAACCATCGTCCCCCGGAATGAGAGTCCAGCGCGCTAACCATTGCGCCACCTCGCTCGATTGCTCTGAATTCTGGAGACAGATCGAGTGTGTAGTATGGATACCTTTGACACACACTGAACTGTGTGCCTTCACAGGAGACATTACACTTCTGACACATTAAGGCCAGTGACTGCACAGTGAAGTCGATGTCATCGGGACGTTAAATTTCAACAGCATAACGCACGACTCCATGTTACCCTGCTGTCCTGTCGATACGGTGGGTATTCGACTGTTGCCCTGCCCAGTACATTCTGCATATTACTGGTCGTGGTTTCTTAGAGTCTGGATGGGATTGCCTAGCTTCAGCCTGTGCTGCTGATAAACTCTGGTATAGAGTTAAATCAGGATGGAATGGCGTACCAGTACCTGTCGTCTAAGCTCAGTTTGTCTTTGTAGTGTTGCTAGAGGAGGCCGAAATGCACGCTATAAGCTCACGCAGGCTTGCGTGAGGTCTGGAACAGTGTAAAGTAGTTAATATAGCAAATAAAGTACGTAGTTGATGTAATATTTAACTTTATTCCATAATTGGTGAACATCGCTCTTGTTGATACTTTATATAATCTCAATATACACTGGTAATGGCGCCTTGCTAGGTCGTAGCAATTGACGTAGCTGAAGGCTATGCTAACTATCGTCTCGGCAAATGAGAGCGTATTTGTCAGTGTAGCATCGCTAGCAAAGTCTGCTGTACAACTGGGGCGAGTGCTATGACGTGTCTCTAGAGCTGCCGTGTGGCGGCGCTCGGTCTGCAATCACTGACAGTGGCGACACGCGGGTCCGACGTGTACTAACGGACCGCGGCCGATTTAAAGGCTACCACCTAGCAAGTGTGGTGTCTGGCGGTGACACCACAGTCTTGATGTCCAGCCGCATTAGAGCCGTTCTTACTGCCTTAGGTGCAACTCCGTGTACTAAACTGCGCACTCCGTATGCCTCCAAATCACCTAGTAGTTAGTTAGTTATTTAGTTAGTTACATGTTCCATATATCATTTGAACGATTCCGTTATCGAAATGATGTAGAACGAGACAGTTAACAGGATATAAATGCATGATTAGTGTTAACATTAATGCACACATTATTTATTTAGTCCTACTCATACAGCCACACTTAAAGCATGTGTTTTCCAAGTCCTTTTATTTTTTAGCTTTTTTACAGGCTACCAGATTTTAAATAAACATTGGTCCATGGATTAAAAAGGAATTTTCCAGTAGAAATTATTTTAGGTTAGACTTAAAATTTGCTTTGCTACCTGTCAAACTTTTACGTCATTGGAAAAATGCTCAATGATTTTTGCTGCTGCATATTGAACTCCTTTCCGAGCCAATGACAGCTTTAATAATAGGTAATGATAGTCTTTTTCCGCTTTGGTATTGTAGGTACGGATCTCACTGTTCTTCTCAAACTGCCACGGATTATTTATGACGAATTTCGTAAACGAATATACGAGGGCTGTTCGGAAAGTAAGGAACGATAGGTCGTGAAATGGAGACCACAGTGAAAATCAAAACTGTTTTATTTGCAACGGTTAGTTACACCTTCCAGCTACTTCTCTACACAGACGCCACCCAGGTTTAGTCTTCTGTCGTAGAGTTCGTCATAGAAGACAGCTGCCAATGGTTTTCGACAATTTTCTACTCTGGACTGCAGCTCGTTGTCTGTGTGAAAATATTGTCTTCATAGCGAGCGGTTCATTTGAGCAGAGCTGAAACTCAGGGGTAGTCAATTGTGGGCTGTATTGTACAGGTGATCAAACACTTCCCATCAAAAACACTACAGGAGCATCTTCATTGCCCCTGCAGAATGCGGTCGAGAACTGTCGTGTAGAAGGAACCACATGACAGTTATGTTATGTGGATTGCATAGCTTCAGGCGAAATCTTTCGCCAGGCCCTCACACTTGGCGGGAGACGCTAATTTCTAGCCATCTTTACGTTCTCACTGTGAGCTCAGAACTGAAAAGAGCGACATGATGCGATCAATGGGCATACTAGACACTGTGCCCAACGCATCTGTGCAAAGCTTCATCAGTTTTTCACTGTATTTTCCATTTCACCATCGATAGTTCCTTACTTTCCGAATAACCCTCGTATATATTTTGACGGCGCAGTTGAAAAGCAAAGGTTCTTGATAAGGTACCTACAGGACATTCGTAGGTAAACACCATATACTATTCTTACTGCTCGTTTTTGTGCCATCAGTACTTTCTTTTCTAAGTTGTGAGTTAAACAGAAAATTATTCCATAAGACATTATTGAGTGAGCATGTACAAAATATGCCAAAAATTTAATTTGCTTGTTTCCAAGATTAGCAATTACACGCATAGCAAAAGCAGCTGATTTCTTTGTTTGAGAAACGGAGTAATATGCTTCTTCCAGTTCAAGTTGTCATCAAAATGTAAACTCAAAAATATGGAACATTATACTCCAGTTACTACTCCTGCTCATTTACTACACCAATGTTAGTATGACCCTGTTTGTTGTACAGAACAGAATATAGTGTGTTTTTTTTTATTTAGGGAGAGTCCATTTTCTGAGAATCTTGTAATAATTATTTTGACAACATCATTTATAGTCTCTTCTTTTGCTTTCTCTCTAATGCAGTTTATTATAAAACTAGTATCGTCTGCAAAAGTACCAATTCTGCTTATTGAATCTTAAGTTGAAGACCAATCACATATACAGGGTGTTACAAAAAAGTACGGCCAAACTTTCAGGAAACATTCCTCACACACAAAGAAAGAAAATATGTTATGTGGACATGTGCCCAGAAACGCTTACTTTCCATGTTAGAGCTCATTGTATTACTTCTCTTCAAATCACATTAATCATGGAATGGAAACACACAGCAACAGAACGTACCAGCGTGACTTCAAACACTTTGTTACAGGAAATGTTCAAAATGTCCTCCGTTAGCGAGGATACATGCATTCACCCTCCGTCGCATGGAATCCCTGATGCGCTGATGCAGCCCTGGAGAATGGCGTATTGTATCACAGCCGTCCACAATACGAGCACGAAGAGTCTCTACATTTGGTACTGCGGTTGCGTAGACAAGAGCTTTCAAATGCCCCCATAAATGAATGTCAAGAGGGTTGAGGCCAGGAGAGCGTGGAGGCCATGGAATTGGTCCGCCTCTACCAATCCATCAGTCACCGAATCTGTTGTTGAGAAGCATACGAACACTTCGACTGAAATGTGCAGGAGCTCCATCGTGCAGGAATCACATGTTGTGTCGTACTTGTAAAGGCACATGTTCTAGCAGCACAGGTAGAGTATCCCGTATGAAATCATGATAACGTGCTTCATTGAGCGTAGATGGAAGAAAATGGGGCCCAATCAAGACATCACCAACAATGCCTGCCCAAACGTTCACAGAAAATCTGTGTTGATGACGTGATTGCACAATTGCGTGCGGATCCTCGTCAGCCCACACATGTTGATTGTGAAAATTTACAATTTGATCATGTTGGAATGAAGCCTCATCCGTAAAGAGAACATTTGCACTCAAATGAGGATTGACACCCGTGGAGGCCAATCAGCTGCTGATAGTGCCTGCACACGCTGTACATGGTACGGAAACAACTGGTTCTCCTGTAGCACTCTCCATACAGTGACGTGGTCAACGTTACCTTGTACAGCAGCAACTTCTCTGACGCTGACATTAGGGTTATCGTCAACTGCACGAATTGCCTCGTCCAATGCAGGTGTCCTCGTCGTTCTAGGTCTTCCCCAGTCGCGAGTCATAGGCTGGAATGTTCCGTGCTCCCTAAGACGCCGATCAATTGCTTCGAACGTCTTCCCGTCGGGACACCTTCGTTCTGGAAATCTGTCTCCATACAAACGTACCGCGCCACGGCTATTGCCCCGTGCTAATCCGTACATCAAATGGGCATCTGCCAACTCCGCATTTGTAAACATTGCACTGACTGCAAAACCACGTTCGTGATGAACACTAACCTCTTGATGCTACGTACTGATGTGCTTGATGCTAGTACTGTAGAGCAATGAGTCGCATGTCAACGCAAGCACCGAAGTCAACATTACCTTCCTTCAATTGGGCCAACTGGTGGTGAATCGAGGAAGTACAGTACATACTGACGAAACTAAAATGAGCTCTAACATGGAAATTAAGCGTTTCTAGACACATGTCCACAACACATCTTTTCTTTATTTGTGTGTGAGGAATGTTTCCTGAAAGTTCAACCGTACCTTTTTCTAACACCCTGTATAAAGAATAGGAGTGGACCCAAAATTGAACCCTGTGGGACCCTCTTTGTGATTTATATTGTGTACGCATCATAGGTAAAATTTCGTTACTTGCTATCCCTGTAGCTATAATGACGAGCTGTGTAATTAGGCAACAGAATCTCTCTCGTCAATAAGCTGAAGCTTGTGTGATGACGCTGTGTTGCAGAGTGCGGCGTGCGGCCGCTGATGCAGACGGTGAAGACGGGACGCATCGTGGGCGGCAAGGGCGCCACGTTCGGCGAGTGGCCGTGGCAGGCGCTGGTGCGCGAGACCACGTGGCTTGGCCTCTTCACCAAGAACAAGTGCGGCGGCGTCCTCATCACCAACAAGTTCGTCATCACGGCCGCCCACTGCCAGCCAGGGTCAGTACTTAGCTCTTTACGCCGATACTCCAGACGGCCGAACCAACTTTTCCATGCAACACTTAATTCTCGATAGAGGGATGCCGCACAAAGAAAGTGAAGCATTATTAAGTAAGCCGGCCGGAGTGGCCGAGCGGTTCTAGGCTATGCAGTCTGGAACCGCGCGATCGCTACGGTCGCAGGTTCGAATCCTGCCTCGGGCTTGGATGTGTGTGATGTCCTTAGGTTAGTTAGATTTAAGTAGTTCTAAGTTCTAGGGGACTGATGACCTCAGGAGTTGAGTCCCACAGTGCTCAGAGCCATTTGAACCATTATGAAGTAATCGCAGTAAAAACGTAAATATTAAACAGCGATACAAGTAAGCGATGGCATTTTGAGATGACACCCAATGCTACAGTATGGTATTCTACTTATTTATTTATTTGTTTCATTTGGCAATGTTAGGACTTCCAGGCCATTTCTTACGTCGGACCTTACATTTGTAGTGAGTTGTCAATACAACATGCGCACTTTATGAGTGGTAACTAATAATAATAATAATAATAGTGTTAATGGATGCAGTAATCATTAGATTTAAAACTTTCGAAACATATCAGTTCCTGTGGGAAGACACAAAATTTGTGATAAATGAGATGGCTAATGATATCCAGGTTCCGTCTCACTACCATGTTCGACACTCACTGGTAGAAAGTGTACACAGAAGCATATTAGTCACCTGGGGGCTCATGTGGCCATCATTGAAACCAAATACAAACGATATTTCTAAGATATGCGACCTGTTATTAGCCTGACTATATAAATGCCTCATTTGTAGTTTGAATATTCGAAGGTTGAAGGCTACGAAGACACGTATTTTGATGCATTGCACTAGCCCTATAAACGCCTAATTTGTAGCTTTAATATTCGAAGGGTGAAGGCTTCGAAAACACTTATTCTGATGCATTGTACTAGGTACCATGGTATACGATCGACCATCTTGACTTCCATGAAATTTGAGTATGTTCAACCTGAGCAAAAGTTGTTTCCATCTACATCTCATGAGCATAGCTGCTGACCACAAGGTACCATACTGCCCAATCATCATTGAAAACATTTTATCCCGCTGCCTGCTGATTTTTAAGAAGAGTGTCCAATATATGTGTAACGTTATCGGCTCTCGGTGGCTGGACCTTCAGTGTGCATCGCCAGTGCATGCCAAAAACTATAAACTTATCCGAAGGAGGCTGTGCAGGTATTATTTCATTATTCATCAACGTGGTCCTTCATTCTATTCAGTGATATGCTGAAGCTCTTATTTGATGTTACTTCAGAAAATGTTGATTATTTGTTGCTGACATTATCAGTTATACTAATAATGGTCATATCATTTTTCTTCGATAATTTATTCTTGATTACGCAATTTTTGTTCCGTATTATAGACTGTAATTAGAATGGTATGAGTCCAGCAGACAGTCGCCTCTTTCAGAAAAGTTAGAAGCTTGCAAACACTCCGGAAATGTCTTTATTATTATTCTATCTACATCCGAATCTCGCTCCAGCTACTGCCGGGTCTGGGTGCTGATGAGTCCTCTCCATTTGGCTCGGTCCTCCCACCACTTTTCTTCCTCTACTTGCTACCAGATCACACCTCTCATTCTACAGATATTCTCACTCCCATTTTCCACCGTGTTCTTGGGCGCCCTCTAGGTCTTTTCTAATCCATCTTTAGTTCTTCCATAATTTTGGGGAGTCTCTGCCCATACATCCTCTTAACATGCCCATACCATCTTAATCTCTTTCTTTCAATTTCTTCTATCTACTTTCTTGTTTGAGGTCCTTTCTAATCTCTACATTCCTTACTCTGTCCATTCTTTTTTTTCCCTTAACTGCTCTGAGAAATTTCATTTCGCCTGCTTGCAGTCTGCTCCAGTCCCTTTCTGTCATTGTCCATGTTTCTCCACCATAGGTGACAATAGGGATGTAATAATTCTTATACATAAGGAGTTTTGCTCTTTCTGAAACTTCTTTATTCCAAATCAGGTGTTTTATTGTTTGGTAGAAATTACCTCCCTTCTGTAACCTCCTATTAATTTCCTTAGTTATTCTTCCATCCCTAGATATTTCACTCCCTAAATAAGTGAAACTTTCTACCACTTTAAGGGGTTCTCCATTCAAGGTAATATTTCCGTTGATTCCTTTCTCTCTTCCAAATACCATTACTTCACTCTTATCTTTATTTATTTTTAATCCATACCTTTTCATTATTTCCTTCCACGCATCAAGCTGTAACTGTACATCTACCTCTTTATCACCCCATATTACCATATCATCTGCAAAAATCATATTTTTGTCTTTTTCTTTTACTATATCTTTAACTGCCCTATTCATTCCCTCCATCACAACATTAAAAAGTGCAGGAGATAGAATACTTCCTTGCTTAAGTCCTTGTCTTATTTCAAAGTATTCAGAGTTCTCCAATGGTGTTCTAATTCTACAATTGTGTCCTCTGTACATTGTCTTTATAACATTAATGTATCCATCTTCTATATCTATCTTCTTCATTTCTTCCCAGAGTCTTTCCCTGTCAACTGAGTCATATGCCTTTTCTATGTCTATAAAAACCATTATCATCCTTTTGTTATACTCCCAACTTTTTTCCATCAATTGCCGGATAGAAAATATCAGGTCGATCGTGCTTCTTCCTTTCCTAAACCCATGCTGTTCTTCACTCAGCTCCTTTTCTATCTTTTCACTTATTCGATTTAGTAAAATTCTTTCAAAAATCTTGGCTGTATGACTCATAAGGGTTATTCCTCTGTAGTTTTTACAAAGTCTTTTATTGCCTTCCTTGAAGATAGGAACAATGTCTCCTGTTCTCCAGTCGTCAGGTATTGTACTATTTCTCCACACGCTTGGTAGTACTCTGTACAGCCACTGCATTCCCACTGGACCTGCCGCTCTTATCATGTCCACTGATACTTCATCAGGTCCTGGGGCTTTCCCCCCATTCATCTTCTTCACAGATTTTTCCATTTCTTCCCGTGTAATTTGTCCTAATTCTGCTTCCCAACTTCTCTCAATTTCTCCATTATTTGTTGTTTCCTCATGTACCTGCTCCTCAGCGTTAAACAGCTTCTTAAAATGTTCTTTCCAGAGATCTTTTACATTCCCTGGATCTTCAATAATGTTACCGCCCTCTGTTTCCATCTTTATTGGTACTTCAGAAGCCTTCCTTTTATTTTATTATTATTACATTAGTAGTAGTAGTAGTAGTAGCAGTAATAGTATTAGTGGTAATAGTAGTAGTAATAATTATTATTATCATTACGGTTTATCCACTTAGCCATCTGCAAACCATGTTGTACTAAGCTCTTTACATACTACATTTAGTGTCATTTCTGATTTCCTGATAATTCATCTACCCTGTTTTATGAGAATCTTACCTTAGCACCTGTTCCTTGGTAATCACCTCTCAGTGTCCATTATTATGACAACTATTTGTCGAAACTACATACTTGGTCACTGCTTCTATCATCCTTTTCGCGTTTTTACGCGTGAACTCTTTTTCACCAAGAATTTGTTTCATCCTTTCCAGGCGGGAAAATGTGGTCATCGCCATAAAAATTTTATTATTGTACAGATTTCATGAGTTTTGAATTTGTTAAAAATGCATGGATTGATTATGTCCATTCATTTAAGATAATGAGTAACCCAGCCAACTTTGAAAGCAAAAAACACTGCCTCTTCTGTTCCACTTAATATATCATCTGTAAGCTTGCACATCATTAAAGGATCTTTGGACTTTCTGCTGTCATGACGAACGAATAACTGCAGAAAAACTGCAACTGAATCAGGTATTTATTTTTTAGTTTTCATATAAGGTCCACATTGCTAGCCGTTCTTTAAATTAAATTATTTAGCAATTTCTTTATTTTCAATTTTCAAGCTGAACTATAGGCACTGGAAGTTCAGCTTGACTGAATGGACAGTTCCTCGACAAGATGTTATAAGATGAATGTGAGTGAAAGTAAAATAAATAGATTGTAGCTGAATTAAACTAAGTGATGCTGATGCAGTTAGATCAGAAAATGAGACAGTAAAAACAGGAGATGCAATTTGCTATTTAGGCTGCAAAATAACTGACGATGGAGGAAGTACAGAGCATTGGAAAGGCAGACTGGCAGTAGCCGGAAAGGCGTTTCTTAAATAGAGAAATTTGTTAACAACGAATATGAATTTACATCGTCATTTTCTTCCATTTTTTGTAGTTTCCTAATTGCTTCAAAGTTCGTGCAGGTACACAATGTGATCAAAAGTATCCGGACACCTATCTGAAATTGACTTACAAGTTCGTGGCGTCCTCCGTCGGTTATGCTGGAATTCAATATGGTGTTGGCCCACCGTTAGCCTTGATGACAGCTTCCAGTCTCGCAAGCCTACGTTCAGTCAGGTGCTGGAAGATTTCTTGGGGAATGGTAACCCGTTCCTCATGGAGTGCTTCACTGAGGAGAGGTATCGATATCTGTCGGTGAGGCCTGACACGAAGTCGGCGTTCCAAAACATCCCAAAGGTGTTCTATAAGATTCAGGTCAGGACTCTGTGCAGGCCAGTCCACTAAAGGGATGTTATTGTCGTTTAACGACCCCACCAGAGGCCGTGCATTATCAACAGGTGCTCGATCGTGTTGAAGGATGCAATCACCATCCCCGAATTGTTCTTCAATAGTGGGAAGCAAAAAGGTGCTTAAAACGTCAATGTAAGCCTATGCTGTGATAGTACCACGCAAAACAACAAGGGGTGCAAGCCCTCCCTTGAAAAACACGACTACACCATAACACCACCGCCTCCGAATTTTACTGTTGGCACTGCACACACTGACAGACGACGTACACCGGGCATTCACCATACCCACACCCTGGCATCGGATCACCACATTGTCGTGATTCGTCACTCCACACAACGTTTTTCCACTGTTCAGTCGTCCAATGTTTACACTCCTTACACAAAGCGAGACATCGTTTGGCATTTACCGGCATGATGTACGGCTTATGAGCAGCCGCTCGACCATGAAATCCAAGCTTACTCACCTCCCGCCTAACTGTCATAGTACTTGCAGCGGATGCTGATGCAGTTTGGAATTCCTGTGCGATGGTCTGATAGATGTCTGCCTCTTACACATTACGACCATCTTCAACTGCCGGCGGTCTCTATCAGTCAACAGACGAGGTCGGCCTGTACGCTTTTGTGCTGTACGTGTCCCTTCACGTTTCCATTTCACTATCACATCGGAAACAGTGGATCTAATAGGATGTTTAGGAGTGTGGAAATCTCACGTACAGACGTATGGCACAAGTGACTCCCAGTCACCTTACCCCGTTCGAAGTCCGTGAGTTCCGCGGAGCGCCCCACTCTGATCTCTCACAATGTCTAATGATTACTGAGATAGCTGATTCGGAGTACCTGGCAGTAGGAGGCAGCAAAATGTACCTAATATGAAAAACGTATGTTTTTAGGGGTGTCTGGATACTTTTGATCACATAGTGTATGTTACATCCTTGCAGCTAAATGAAAGGCAGTTTGCCTTTTGCTACACTTGTTTCGCTTCTTTTATTTGTAAAGCGTCTTCAGTGGTCTGAATACATGTTTGTTTTTGTACAGGATGTTCGGAAATTCCCGTTACAAACTTCTATTACTTGTAGAGGGGAGTAAGTTAGTAACATTATGAGTAGGAACCCATGTCCGGAAATGTACCGTTTCCGCACTGCAACCATTTGGTAATAAGGTAGTAAGGCGATCACTTTTTACAAGTTATTTATTAGTAGTGACACTGTATATCACTTGTTTTACTTGTCTTACGGTTCCACTCACTAATAAGCAGAGAAACAAAAAGGAAACTTAATAAGTTTTCACAAACACTCTTCTAATTCGGATGTGTAGCATCTCTTTGGAACATTACAGTCACGCCTGATAATTGTGAAGGTACCCCTTTCTCGAAGTCGTTGTGTAATTGTGGCGAAAAGGATATGCGATGGAGTAGGACGTTGTGGTTAATGATCTTGATAAAGGCGACAAGCAGCTCTTCCATTACCGTGAGCTTCGCCACACAGTCAGATCATTTTGGCGTATTCTGCAAACGCGTACTCAACAATGTTGCTCTAAAACTCACAGACACGTGAATGAGGTTCGAACGAGGTCAGAGAAGTAGGATGGACGTCAAATGACATCATTCAATCCTCCCCTCTCCCCCCCCCTCCACCATGACTACCCTGTTGCATACCTACCTAATAAACTTGTTTTCAAAGGGCTGCAGCACGGAAACCGTACGCTTCTGGACATGGGTTCTTATTCAAAATATTGTATACCCACTCCCCTCAACAAGTTCTAGAAGTTTTAAACGGAAATTCCGAACACTCTGTGTAAATGCATTATGTAGTAGTTACATTTGTGTAACTATGTTACGTTTTGTCATGTTTCTCTTTTGTTTTTGAGGTTAGAGCCAACTACTGCAGTCGGACGTCGTGACCGAGCGGTTTTAGGCGCTACAGTCTGGAATCGCGCGACCGCTACGGTCGCAGGTTCGAATCCTGCCTCGGGCTTGGATGTTTATGATGTCCTTAGGTTAGTTAGGTTTAAGTAGTTCTAAGTTCTAGGGGACTGATGACCTCAGAAGTTAAGTCCCATAGTGCTCAGAGCCATTTGAACCAACTACTGCAGCACAAGTTTCGTTAGGTTAAATTATCGTTTGGTTTTACTTACGACTTCCAAAGTTGCTAGTTCATGTATGTGGTGCTGAAGATGTGTTTACTTGGTCCCCATATTCCAGATAGCCGGATTCTGGCGTTTTTTTTTTTTTTGGTCAACAAAACAAACAGGCAACAAAAGGATAAAAGCTTCGGAAATGAGCGGATAGGTTAACTCATGAAGAGATATTGTATTGTGTTGTGAAAAAAAAAAAGAACTTTATGGCACAACTTGACTAAAACAAGGAGCCGGTTGATAGAACACATCCTGAGCCATCAAGAAATCGCCCGTTTCGTAATGGAGGGAAATGTGTGGAGTAAAAATTGCAGACGGTGACCAAGGCGTGCCTACAGTCAGCAACTTCATGTGGATATAGGTTGAAATAATTATGCAGAGATGAAGAGGCTTGCACTGGATAGACAAACTACAAACGTCGATCGCTGCATCCAGTCAAGTCTTCAGGTTGAAATCTACCACAAACAATGATACTCCTAAGGGAGTCTCATTTCTTGTTCATCTGGCGAATATCAGATTACACTTTTCGTCACGTGCTTGAGAATAAGATAATTGGGCTGGGTAAGACTGATTCATCAACTTTTCTCCGCTTACTGCACACTTCCTGTCAACAGCAGGTGGAGGGAAAACTTTGATCACGTGTACCTACACACTCTTGTGTGTGTGTGTGTGTTTGTGTGTGTGTGTGTGTGTGTGTGCTCCTCGACTGCGAGGAAAACAAAAGACGAGCTGGCACGATAGCAGAGGAGAAGCAGGTGTGGAGACAAGTTTTAACATGAGCGGCGCGTTGCAGGTTTCTGGCAAACCTCGTGGTGGTGTTGGGCGAGTACGATATCACGGGCGAGCTGGAGTCGAAGCGATCCGTGACGAAGAACGTGCGGCGCGTAATCGTTCACCGGCACTACGACGCGGCTACGTTCGCCAACGACCTCGCCCTTCTGGAAATGGACTATCCGGTGACGTTCGACGAGCACATCGTGCCGATCTGCATGCCCAGAGAGAACGAAGACTTCACAGGCCGCATGGCTACGGTCACCGGCTGGGGCCGCCTCAAATACGGTCAGTATCTCTACTACTGTTTCGCCATCTGTGTATTCCTTTCCACTTTACGCAGAAAACTGTGTTAAACTCCATCAACAAAAGTTCAGAATTTGTTCTTGGACATTTTCTGAGTAATTTGGTGTAAGGTACCCATAGTTTTCATTGTCTAGAGTAATAATGTAATTACGATTCATTTGGTTTGTTATCTCAGTTGTCTTTGTTTTTGTGACAATACCTAAACAACAGTACAGTGAACATGCCTTTAATATGCAGTCACTAAGACTGAAGATTAGGTCTTTCATAGGTGCCTATGAATAGTGCCATGCTGTGCTCTAAATAGCGTCGTTAGGCCGCCCTTCCATTGCATTCAGTTTACCCATAAATGATGTGCATATCGGCCAAGCGTTCGTCAATAAACGTATCCGTACTGCTGTGTATCACGGCTAACGTACAACTAACACTGCCGGAAAAACAAATCTGATATCGAACCGAGCAGTATTGACTGCAAACTTGTGAGCGAAGAGTAAAGTGATCATGTCTGTTGTCAACATCAAGTACTGTCAGTGAATGGAACAAGTTTACTTCCATATAAGACATACAGCACATGCCGTCGACATTCGCAGGGATGTGCAGATATTTTCACTGCAGTACAGATAAAAAAAATGGAGATAAGAAATCAAATGAAATACAGTTCCTTTGTAACAAGCTACCGGAGATCACTGGTCCCTTACACCAAGATATCCAGGAAATATCGCTGATCAATCTCTAAAATTCTATTGGTGTTCAGGTTCACACTGTATACAGTGATGTTACCAACTGATTCACTAATATCTGCAGTACTATGACTTTCTCTACAGGGGTTCATATTTGATGTCACCTTCGTTAGAACAATTCAAAAATTACATCTTAACCTTCTGTTGATGACCAGGTCATTACAAACTAACAATCTGATATAGTACAAAGATACGAAAGGAAATCATCGATGTCTTTTTCAAAGAAACCATACCGGTATTTGCCTTAGACGACTTACGTAAACTAGGAAAAACACAAATTTTAGTGGTCCGGCGAGGATTTCAAACCCACTCCTCTTAAACACTTCACCACCTCGCTAGGTAACATTGCTAGAATTAACTTATTACTATGATGACGCTGGGTCAAAACGTCGTTTCCAGATCGAGATAATGTAGGTTCTAATTCTCGTCCTGTCATCCTGTCTCAGGTTTGCCTCGATTCGCGTTTACCATGCACTTCCGAACAAGATATTTGAAATTATTTCTATATTTCCCGTCTGATTTCTTCCCCTTTTTAAGAGGAAACCGAGCTAGTGTTCTGCCAGTCACGCCCTCGACTTCGACCGAATATTACAAGGTAACTGAAATTTTGAAAAAGATAATTTTTCTGATTTATTAATATCTTTTAAAGTCTTTGACGTTTTGATCTTTGGTTTACTTTTTGAGAAAATAGTCTGGCACATGATCAAAAAAGTCTTGTGAAGCAAGGAAGCCGTATTTTAAGAACAACATACTTTTGAAAATGTGCGCCATTTCAGGAAACATTGACAAATGTTAGGAAACATTTAGAGCAGCCGCTCGCCTCAGAACTCCAGGAGGAAATCTACGGGTTCACAGAATTCAAGTCATCGTTCACATTATGGAACCATGAAGGACGTCTGTTTATACGGTAACATGAGTACCTTAATACTTGTATTGCTCAGAAGTTTTCTTCAGACTGCTGAAAAACTTGTCATAAATGAATCTGATGTCCGTGGTGCCCTTGTTAGTGACTGCAGTACTACATTAGGGATGACCGAGTGGGGTGGCACAGAGGCTAAGGCACTGGGGAGGACAACGTTTCAAGGTCTCGTCCGGGTACCCAGATTTAGACTGCCATTGGTTTATCGCATCCGCTTAAGGTAAATTTCGGGATGGGTTGCTTAGAAAAGACGCAGCGGATTTGCTTCCCCCTCATCCTCCAGTCCGAGCATGTGCTCTGTCACAAATGACCTCGTCGTTGAGGGGACGCTTATTTGCCATTTATTTTATATTAGAAACGGGAGAGGAGAAACCGTAAATCCCAATCAGTGCCTAAGTAGAAGGGAGGTGAAGACGTCTGTACCATGCAGTCCACCTAAAATTGGGTCTCGCAGTGCTACATTAAGTACTAGTCAGCCATTTTGTCTTACGTCTTCCATGATTCACCTTCATCGTGCCAGATTAATTCCTGAACGGTTTTTTCGACTGTGCTACGTATGATTTCTTCACGACTCTTTGGACAAACCGAGCTAATACTCTTTATCGCCCGAGCATTACACCTTCATCGAGGTTAGACCACCGATGAATTCGTTGCCACTTACACGTCTGCCAAATGACGAAACATCTCTGAGACAGCGCTGTTATACAGGGGCTCGACAAAAAGATGAAAACACTAAAGGCGCAACACATTATCATGCCTAACATGGTGTAGGAAGACCGTTGGCATTCAAAACAGTTTCCAGTCGTCTCGGAATGAATAAATTCAGGTCCTGTATGGGTTTCAAGGGAATCTAACACCACTCTTCTTGCAAAATAGTGGCAAGTTCAGTTAACGATGATAGGATGGATAGAAATCACGCCCTCCTCTCTCCAAAGTAGACCACAAAGGCTCAATAATAATGAGACGTGGTCACTGTGGTGACCAGGGAAGATGCGACGCTTCATCCTCGTGCTGACAAAGACAGTACTGGACAATGCGAGCTACGCATTGGGTCCAGTTGTTTGGAACGCAGAATCACCATTGAGGAACAAACATTGGACCTGATCAGCCAAAATGTTCACATAATCCTTAGCGGGTAATGCGACCTAGCAGAGTAACCATGGCGCCCATAGACTACCATGGACTGCCCGAAACATCACCGATCCCAGTCATGTTTCAATCTTGAGATATAACAAACTCGTCCAGAAGTTGTAAACAGTGTGCAACAAGAATCATACGACCAAATGACTTTCTTCTATTGCTCCATAGTCCAGGTTTTATGGCTTCGGCGCAACGTTTTCCTATTATGGGCATTTTAACCACTGATGAGTGGCTTTCGAATTCCACCTCGCCCTACAGTTCCCTACTTACCGAGCTACCTTCGTGTTGGTTTGATGCTTACAGGGTTCGCGAGTGCGACGTTCAGATTTGCAGTCACTTTTGCAGCTGTCATCCTCTTATATTTCGCCACAAACTCAACTATCACTCAACACACAGTTTCTTCCGTGTTGTGACTTAACGGATGATGTTTTTTCTGCTTCGATACGGCGCCTCTTGAAACACGAAACACTTCGGCTCCCTTGATTACGGAAGGAGCACTAACAATTTGACTGTGTTCCAATTCACTTAGCTCCGACATAACGCACTCACAACTACACAGAACACTGTTGTGACCACGATTGACGCTTGCAACGTATTGAGGACCATGCACAGGTACCGTTCAGATTCAGTTAAAACAGTGCAATCGACAGGCTTGGCTAGCACATGCATTCATGTTCAAGCATGCATTTCTCACGGTTTTTCCATGGTTTTGTCCAAACCCTGTAGTCCCCGCCTGCAGATAGGCAACCCAATGAACAGAGTTCCAAAGCTTGCTGCTGTCGCACCTTCCTGGACAATTTGTGTCAGGGACTTAAATCTCTTGCACGACTCGCCAGGGTAGCCAAGAACGCTAACGCGCTGCTTCCCGGACTCGGGTAGGCCCGCGGGCCCCGGATCGAATCCGCCCGGCGGATTAACGACGACGCCCGATGTGCCGCCCAGCCTGGATGTGGTTTTTAGGCAGTTTTCCACATCCCTCTAGGTGAATACCGGGCTGGTTCCCATGTTCCGCCTCAGTTACACGGCTCGCAGACATCTGACCACTTTCGCACTATTCCACGGATTACACTCGATGCAGACAGTTGGGATACACTAATTCCGTACCAGGGGGTACGGGGTGGCGGCAGGAAGGGCATCCGGCCACCCCTTAAACATTAACATGCCAAATCCGATTAACAATGGCTGACCCTGCGTAACTTCGGGAGAAGGCTCAAGCGATAGATAGACTTAAATCTCTTGCACGAACATGTTGACGTTTGCCGGTCACAAACGGTGCTCAAATAGATCGCCTGTAATGCGATGCTCTATCAACTGATATGTGTCATTTTTCAGTATTCCTTATAGTTTTCACTTAGCCATCTTTTGAGACCCCAAGGGTTCTTATGAATAACCCTGTAATTGCTAGCTGTACACTTGGAAACGTGTAGACTCTAACTAAAAATCGTGAATTTAAGTTTCGATGTTAATCTGTATGTAATGTGCTGTGTTCTTCTGGTACTGAACCTGTCCCTACACAGATCTGCCATTGTGATGATGAGTTAGAATGCGTTGTTTGAAGGGTTTCTGGAGTACGAATGAGATGGTAGAAGACGATGGCGAAGTATATAACTGTGCATTAGTTAAGAAATACAGAGATTCACAGTAATCATTATTTACTACTATTTTGACCATACTTGTGCGTGTTTTGTTCAGGGGGCGGAGTGCCGAGTGTGCTGCAGGAGGTGCAGGTGCCTGTCATTGAGAACAGCGTCTGCCAGGAGATGTTCCAGACCGCCGGCCACTCCAAAGTCATCCTCAACAGCTTCCTGTGCGCCGGATATGCCAATGGCCAAAAGGACTCCTGCGAGGTAACTACCATACTTTCCTGCATTACAAAAGAATTTTACTTTATCAAAAAATACACTACTGGCCATTATAATTGCTACACCACTAAGATTACGTGCTACAGACGCGAAATTTAACCGACAGGAAGAAGATGCTGTGATATGCAAATGATTAGCTTTTCAGAGCATTCACACAAGGTTGGCGCCGGTGGCGACACCTACAACGTGCTGACATGAGGAAAGTTTCCAACTAATTTCTCATACACAAACAGCAGTTGACCGGCGTTGCCTGGTGAAACGTTGTTGTGATGCTTCGTGTAAGGAGGAGAAATGCGTACCATCACGTTTTCGACTTTGATAAAGGTCGGATTGTAGCTTACCGCGATTGTAGTTTTTGTAGTTTATCGTATCGCGACATTGCTGCTCGCGTTCGTCGAGATCCAATGACTATTAGCAGAATATGGAATCTGTGGGTTCAGGAGGGTAATACGGAACGCCGTGCTGGATCCCAACGGCCTCGTATCACTAGCAGTCGAAATGACAGGCATCTTATCCGCATGGCTGTAACGGATCGTACAGCCACGTCTCGATCCCTGAGTCAACAGATGGGGACGTTTGCAGGACAACAAACATCTGCACGAACAGTTCGACGACGTTTGCAGCAGCATGGACTATCAGCTCGGAGACCATGGCTTGACGCTGCATCACAGACAGGAGCGCCTTCGATGGTGTACTCAACGACGAACCTGGGTGCACGAATGGCAAAACGTCATTTTTTCGGATGAATCCAGGTTCTGTTTACAGCATCATGATGGTCGTATCCGCGTTTGATGACATCGCGGTGAATGCACATTGGAAGCGTGTATTCGTCATCGCCATACTGGCGTATCACCCGGCGTGATGGTATGGGGTGCCATTGCTTACACTTCTCGGTCACCTCTTGTTCGCATTGAACAGTGGACGTTACATCTGAAATGTGTTACGACCGTGGCTCTACCCTTCATTAGATCCCTGCGAAACCCTACAGCCCGCATCTCGTGGTCGTGCGGTAGCGTTCTTGCTTCCCACGCCCGGGTTCCCGGGTTCGATTCCCGGCGGGGTCAGGGATTTTCTCTGCCTCGTGATGGCTGGGTGTTGTGTGCTGTCCTTGGGTTAGTTAGGTTTAAGTAGTTCTAAGTTCTAGGGGACTGATGACCATAGCTGTTAAGTCCCATAGTGCTGAGAGCCATTTTTTTTGAAACCCTACATTTCAGCAGGTTAATGCAACGACCGCATGTTGCAGGTCCTGTACGGGCCTTTCTGGATACATAAAATGTTCGACTGCTGCCCTGGCCAGCACATTCTCCAGATCTCTCACCAATTGAAACCGGTTGGTCAATGGTGACCGAGCAACTGGCTCTTCATAATACGCCAGTCACTACTCTTGATGAACTGTGGTATCGTGTTGAAGCTGCATGGGCAGCTGTACCTGTACACGCCATCCAAGCTCTGTTTAACTCAATGCCCAGGCGTATCAAGGCCGTTATTACGGCCAGAGGTGGTTGTTCTGGGTACTGATTTCTCAGGATCTATGCACCCAAATTGCGTGAAAATGTAATCACATGTCAGTTCTAGTATAATATATTTGTCCAATGAATACCAATTTATCATCTGCATTTCTTCTTGGTGTAGCAATTTTAATGGCCAGTAGTGTATTTAAGGCTGATCTTCAAATATTACCACACGAAAGATAAATTTGCATCTGTTCCAAAAGCAAAGCGGTCATCTACCTGAGGATAGAATTTGAAGAACACATTTCTCTTCTGGAAAGAAGGTGCTGTTCGAAATGGTATACTTTAGTCTGGATCTGATGTGTGAAGCCACTGACCAACCAATTTATAATACGATTTGGTCAAACTGCAAAGCATTGGATGTGTGGTGTGAGAGCCACCCACGTGACATTCACACGTATTGTTGACTTCCGTGTCTTGTCTGAAACGGTCTTTGTGACCAGTTTAAAAGAATCTCTTCATTCTTAAACAGTTACCAGAGCCTCCCATGGATAAAACTGACTTTTACGCCTCTCACATACTTCCGTTTGGTCTATAAACACCAATGCTTACCCGTCGCTTCATAAACTGCTGCAGGGTTGGGCTAATACAGTTGTCTTCTTCAAGAGACTAATAAAGATGGGGCCACAGTAGTAGTGACAAACATATGTTACAGACTGAAAACACACTTTTATTGTATTAATTTAAAACTAATGCGGCGCTGTTACTAATTATTGATGTAGTTTCCTTGATATCGAGCAAGTTTATGGTGTAAGGTTCCTAATCTCCAGTCTTGACGCTAATGTCCTGGTCTGAACTCCAATCCCCTTCGCACTGTCTCAGGGAGTGAGGGTACGAGGCTGTTGATGGTGATCCGTCCGTCAGATGGGAACTTCTAGCTCGGGGGTCCTCTTAGTGATATTCGAGAGGAGTGCGCTACGTGTTGGTACTGGATTTCATTCTCTCCCTTTTCTCATCGTTATCAGACAACACGAATATAACACTCAGGAAAAAACTCTTGTACATCCGCAAAGGGAAAGACCAACGTACGTGGAGGAAGAATACCCATTCCGATAGGCGGCTGAACCCACAACGTAGGAAATACCAGCCCAGAGTGCCATATGATACATACATTTTTACATCGAACTTTTCTGTTTCACACCGTGAAATGCATAATTATTTGAGGCAAACAGCACAGCTGTAACGGAACGACGCTTTGATCTTCATTCCGTTGTTACTGAAGTCTAGTGATTTGAATATATCTTGTAATGGAAGGGTGAACAGTTTCTGAGAGACGGTGTCACCATGGCGGACTCCTTTGCCGATTTGGATCTTACCGGTGACAAGGTATTCATGCGCTCTGTCATTGTTGCCTATTGATATATGTATTTCAGGAGCTTTGTATACCTTGAATTAACCCTGGCATGTTCAAGGGCCTGTATGATTGCCAAGTCTCCACGGAGTTCAAATCTTTTCGATAATCCCTAAAGGCCAGATGAATCCTAACGTCATAATCGGTTGTTTTCTTAAAAAGATGCAATCTTTCCGAAATCCTGTTTGCTCAGCAAGTTGGTATAAATCCAGTTCTCTTCTGAGGCGTTTTGTTACAGTTTTAGTTGTTTGAAAAGAGGCAAAATCGCAACTCATCGGACCACATGACACTACTCCAGTCCGATACTCTCCAGTTTCTATGTAGTTTGGCCCACTGAGGGCGTGCAGTTTTCCGTGCTGCTTTGATCAATAGTTGCGGAATTTCCGATTTCATATACCCGTAGCAGTCTCTTTCCTTCGCAATATTCGCTCGGAAACTGGTTTGCATGGATCTACTTTCACCGAGACAAGCACTTTCTGTCTGGTTTGAAACCAGTTGTCATTGATCAGACGTGACACCCTTCTCCGTTCCCTATCAGTAAGGATCTTTTTACGGAGACTATTCTGACGCCATGTTACATGATCGCGAGTCATACACTATTTATTGCAGAGACGTTGGACAGTACACGTTGATACACCAGGAAATCGGGCAACTTCATTCAATGTGTGGTCGTGTGCACGTCCCCACGTGGTAGCTCCTTTCCGCCTTTCTGTCGGGTCACCACTTCGAGCCATGTAACTACGCCCCTTCCCCTCCCCCTCCACACTTCCTCCTCACCCCCCTCCCCCCCCCCCGCCGCCTCCCACCAACCCCTCCCCCGCCCCACACGCACAATTTCCATTTCATGAACTAACGTCAACAGTGGAGAGCCACATCACTGCCTGATACCAGTTCTATACTACCACATGTGATCAAAAAATATGGTGAATGAATTCTTTTAGCAGTAACTGCCGACTCTACCACCATTTGATGTAATTTCTCCGATATCCTGATGCGTTGAGACAGTGTCAAGTTGGAACCCGTCATGACTTATCAATCAGCGTCAAAAGACGTTGCAGTGAGGGTGTGTTTACTTTGTCCGTCGCGCGTCGTGGATTTCGAACAACGGGTAAACAGTTGTGTTTCAAGTCGCAAGAAAGTGCCAAAGAAACTCATGAAATTGGTGTATGGCGATAATACTCTAACTTTGCAGATAGTTTAAAAGGGGTACAGCGATTTAAAAGCGGAAATGGTTAGGTAGAATCTGGACTATTAACAGCAAAAACCGTGCGAAAAAATGGTAAAAAACTGTTTGTTCAAACAGGCGAATAACTATTCAAGGGCTTACAGTAGAACGTAGCATCTCGTACGGGTCCGGGCAAAACATTTTAACGGATAATTTGCAAATGAGACGTGTAAGTGCAAAAAATTTGTTCCCAGACGTTTGAGGGTAAACAGAAGGAAAATCGTTTGTCAGTTTACACTGAGTTGAAGAATCGTCTTCATTCAGATTCAGACTTCATATCCAAAATTGTAACCGGAGGTGGAACTTGGGTCGATGGGTGTGACCCTCAGACAACATTTCAGAGATTCCAGTGGACAATCAGTGATTCTACTTGATCTAAAAGGCACCTCAGTTAAAATCTGATATTAAGGTCATGCTCACTGTTATTTTTTCGATATTAAGGGTATAGTGCGATCACAGTTCGTTCCAAGGGGAGCAACTGTAAACGACGAATTTTTCAAGGGCGTACTGCAAAGTTTGTGAAACGATGTGCGAAGAAAGAGACCAAAAAAATGGGCCAATGGCTTCCTTTTTCATGACGACAACGCGCCGTGCCA
Source organism: Schistocerca cancellata (assembly GCF_023864275.1). NCBI lineage: Eukaryota > Metazoa > Arthropoda > Insecta > Orthoptera > Acrididae > Schistocerca > Schistocerca cancellata. The sequence goes on from NC_064629.1 coordinate 146,377,881, forward strand.
CACCTCGCTTTTGATTCGCAGTTTTTTGCCGGTATTTCTGTCTCTCCACATCCGCCTTACCACATTTAGCACCATGCGGCGTTTGACTATTCCAAAAAATTAAAACCGCGCGTAAAGGAAAACGTTTTGGCACCATTCCTGACACTGAGAGAGCCATGACAGAGCAGCTCAATGCCATTCCAAAAGAAGCCTTCCAGAAAAGCTTCCATTCATGGATTCAACTTTCAGATAAGTAATTTGAAGGTGATTAAATCAAATTCCATCCAAGTCTATTACTTTGTTTCAAATAAAATTGTTTACTGTCCTTTTTGATCACACCTGGTACCTCTAACGCTCCAAAGCGACCAGTGTGCTCTTTCAAAGAGCTGACTGATACAGGGTGGGGTAAATAAAAGTGGTGTGGAGAACAGAGTTACAAGGCACAAAGAAAACACCAGAAGAAAGGAAATACAGTATTAACCTGACTATAGCATATGTTCAAAGTGACCACCATTCATCTCTTGACGCTTTTGGGCCCTGGACAGCAATCTGCTGAATGCGGATCGAAGCTGGACTTTGGAATTGCTGCATTCTCATCCGAAATGTTCTGTAGCAGTTCTTGAAGACTATAAGGGTTGTTCCGATACACCTTAAACATGACGGCTCCCCACACAGAGTAATAATACACTGACAGATCATGTTACCTGGGTGGGCAGCTAGGGCTGCGGCCAGACTGACCTCTGCTAACAACTTTGCCAGCCTTGAAGATTGTATAAATGTGCTCCAAGCTCCGTCCGGCTATGTGGTCAGATGTTCCATACTGTTGAAAGTAACCGTAGGTCTTTTCCTCCTCTGTTAAATCTGCCACAAATTCACCTCCAATCGTATCCACTCGTCCAAGCCCCTTTTGTTTGCCCCACCCATGTTTTGTCTGCTGAGCTTAGTACACAGTACTCGTACTTGGACTTAAGTGAAAATAATTCGAGCAGAAAGAAGATGTCCAATCGTTTCAGCGTTATCGTTGCTGAGCACGCTCTATGGTACTAGTTCGCAAATCGTCAGAGATTGAGTTTGCTACGCTCAGAAGCTCCCTTCTATAGGGAGCCCCTTATCTTTGAATGCTGGTGGAGGCGCTCGTCTCAGAGTCTGTTGTATGTGTGCAGGGGGACAGCGGCGGCCCGCTGATGATGGAACGGGACGACGGTCGCTGGGTGCTGGTGGGTACCGTGTCCCACGGTATCAAGTGCGCCTCCCCCTATCTGCCCGGAGTCTACATGCGCACCACCTACTACAAGCCCTGGCTACAGAGCATCACCGGCGTGCAGTGACTCTAACCACGACCCCATTAGTGGCGTCTCGCGGATGGACTTCCTACCTAAAGCATCTCAAAAGTGCAAAAGTATTGACTGCCATAATCATTTTAAATTAATTTATATTTAACTTATATTTATTACACAGTAAATTATGTGCAGTTACTGTATCAGTAATGAAGCACTTTCCAACAGGAGTAATATTATCTACTGTACAGTACGTAAAATTCGACATATCAGCAACCAGAAGGTTGCCAGGAGAGCAAAAACAATTGCAAAGGTTGACCAAAATTTCCGCTCATGCAGAAGTTTACCATTTTTAATATTTATAGGAAAAACTCCATTATATGTTGTTACAACAGAAGTTTATTCTCAGAAGCTTTCATTTTACTAACAGTGGCTGAACAGTTTTTTCTGGCACATTAATCTACCTGACTCAGTCGACAAGATCTCACATATATATTTCCTACTTCAAAGTGGCACCACACGTGGCCACTTTTAGTATCGTGCAATAATGAATTAATAATTTACTGTGCCTGTAAAAATTGAAAGTTGAAATGTCTTCTTACCGAGAAGGATCAGTGGCATTAGTAATGTAAGACTGAAACACCTAAAACCAAACAACTGTAACAGAAAATTTTAAAAATTGTTCTGTTTTTAGTAGAGAAACATTGTTATAGAAGAGATTTTATTCCATTGCAGTGCTTATCTGAACATTTTACCCTCCAACAATATTATTTATTTTGTTTACATTAGAAATATTATAACATATTAATTTTAAGATATTTGTTACAAAATGAAGAGCAAACTTATTTAATCTGTAAATTTTATTTTCATTTTAGTGCCTAAATCATGTGTTAATTACAATATAAGTCTAAGCTACTGTAAATACGAAGTGTTATTGTTATATATGCGAAAACACATTGCTGGGAATAATATTTGTTACTGCTGATGACTCCTGTTTGGTAAAAAGGATTATATCTGTTCGTTTAAACTGTATACAAGTGTGACAGTGAGGAATGCACATCAGTAATAAAACACACGATTTCTGTTTTGGAAAAAGGATTATGGATACTTGTCCAAACTGTACACAAATATCCCTGTGAGGAAAGCATGTCACTAATAAAACACACAGCTTCAAAACAACATTTATTGATGCATAGCTATTCAGTTTACCACATACCAGAGATAACTGGAGGTATAAATGAAAATAATACGGTTAAATAAATAAAAACAGTTTTCCTTCAAAAATGGAAACTTTTATTTACTTTCCCCCAGTTCCCATTTTTGAAGAAATTTTTGATTAGTTCAGTATGCTGAATACCTGCCACAAAAATGTGAGTTTAAAACAGACTGAGGAAACTACAACTATATCAACAATCCACATTTAATCTCCTGTTCTGCAGATTTCATTTTTTAATGCAGATGCTTGACCAGTCTAATACAGCATTTCCCAAACTGTGTTCCAGGAATCAGTAATGTTCCATGGGAAGTTAATAAGTACTCTGTGAAAAACTTTTAATAGAATGGTGTTTCCTTTTTTTGATGTTTTGACTGTACTAATTATTTTTTATTTTATTATGATCTCTGTGCTATTAGTTATGATTTGAAATTAAAGTAATCACAAGTATTTCTAATTTTTAAAAAAATTATTAACCTTTAATTGAAGTAAGGTGGTACGTCAAAGTACCAGAATTCCCAAAGTATGCCATCAGAGGAAAAATTCGGTAACCCCTGGTCTAACATATACTGAACCCATGCAAGAGGTAAGTGTGCAGCAGTGTGTAACCAAATAAAAATATTTACTGGTATAGGAACTATATTACAAAGACAAATACACACGCAGATATTTAAAAAAATCATTGAAATGCTGACAGAGTGTCAGTAATGTTTTCCTGTGATAATACAATTCAAACAACTTCAATTATAGCACACAGTTTCTGAGCATTTTCACACAGAAGAAGGTTACCTAAGGTGTTTTCATCTCATGCACTTTCCGTCAGAGAGTATTTATTTCGAGTGAGATTTACAAGGAAATGAAATGTGGATAAACAATAAAGACAGAAGAATACTGAAGATTATATGGGTATATGAAGTAACTGGTAACTGATGATGAGGTTCTGAATCAAATTGACTGAAAGAAGGCACTGGTTGATAGAACACATCCTGAACCACTGAGGAATAGCTAAATTCATAATGGACGAAGTATGGAGTGGGAGGTGAGAATCGGAGGAGGCACCACTGAAGATGTAGAATAGAATAAGCAAGCTCAGATGAGTGTACGGTACAGTACTGATGCAGTTATTAAAAAGATTTGCACACGACAGGCTAGCACTGAGAGCAACATCACACCAATCTTTCAACTAATAACTACAATACTTCTCATCAACAAAAAGAGATCAGGTGAAGCTGCTGGCCACAGGATGCTATCCGACTGTTAGTGATTTCTGTCAAGATAGCTGCTGCTCAGACATTGTTGATTCAATTAGCGATCACCAACTTGCTGGGTCCAGTGAAAGCACTAGCTCCTTGACACAGCAGCATACTGTTAAGATACCTGGAATGCATGTCTTTGCCATTGTGGGAGCTCACGATCAGTGCCTAGTTTTTGAACTATAAAGTATGACACTTGGTTTCACTGGGGCTCCTCCAAATAAGCTTCACTGGTAATTCTTGCTTAGACAAAAGTAGGATCCATCACAAAACATAATCTGCTGCCATTCTCTATCTCACAATGATTACCAGACAATGTTTCAATGTTTGGTCAGATTCAGTCACTCATGGAGCCATTAAAAAATCAGTGTAATTCTTCATGATAAGGACCTTTAGTAGTGGGCATACAGAGTGATAGATACTTGTGATTTAAACTGATTTATGCAGACAGTTTCCAGATTAAATTAATCAGTATTTCCCTCTCTGAACTTGTTAAAGACAACAGGCAAATAACGACCCTGTTGCTGCTTCATTCTGGCAGCAACTCTTTACATTCATATTCTCACAGGTCAGTACACAGAAAAGTACAGATAAGGAATTCATAATCCACTACAGTTCCTTCATGTGGATTTCAAGTTTTCTAACTACTAAACTAATTAACTTCCTAGCATTGTGTTAAGTACTGCAGTTTACTTTTGCAAAGGTCTCCTGTTCTGATCTTGGTGACTGTCTTAGTGCTTTTCTCTGGTTGCACTAAATGATTCAGTGTCCACTCTGACTTATTAGGTCAACCAAGAAGTTGCTTCAAATGGCAACAAATCTGAAGGATCATACCAAGTTGTGAGTCACATACAACTGTAACCTCTGAAAGATGGAGGGAATTATACAGCTAGTGGTAAACATCTATGATGGAAATTTGTGAACAGATGGTATAGTTTGACAGATAAAAAAGTTTTCTGTAATGAAAATTTACCATTCAGCTCAAGTGAACTGTTCAGTTGCCATAAATTCATCAGGCACTGTGTGGTATATGGCATATCACATAAATGTCTCTTTGGGTAGCAACATCATAACCATAAATTTAAACATGTTAATGCTTTATCAGAACAAAAAAGTACTTAAGTTTACAAATATAAATTTATACAATCATCTGTCATTAACAATTCATTCTATTGATGAGAGAAATTAATCATAATCTATTATATTAGTAACATTATACAGACATTTTGATAATGGACCCCAAGAACATAATGAGAACATGTTCCTCTTAAATATGTCATGATTTGGTGATTGCTTTACATTTCTTTACTACACAAGATTTCTATGATAGACATGAATTAAGTATCGGACACTAACAATTTCTGTACATACTACAATCACAATAGCTGATGCGTGATTGTCAGTCAATTGATACATTTCCATCATGTATGCAAGCCACACAAAATTTAGTGATTAGGGTTATAGTAACTTCAGTCAGTTAATGTAATCCATTTATATTCCAGGGATTATTTGCACAATAAATCATTATGATGTGGAATGAGTCAGTTTCATTCACTTTACAAATTAATTTGTAAATATGGCTACATGCTGAATATTTCTATGTTTCTTTTAATTATTATCTCTACAGATGTGAGTTAGTAATTCTGTCTACCACCTTTTACACATTCAATAATAGAAATCCTGCAATAGAATAGAAGGAGTTGTCAAAGAGAAACTTTTTCAGTTTGTTTTCAAATTTTATTTTGCTGTCCACCAGATATTTTGTATCACTGCGTAAGTTATACAAAATTATAGTTGTGGCGTTGTGCACCCCTTTTTGTGCTAAATACAACTTTAATGTGGAGTAATGAATGTCGTTTTTCCTTCTGGTTTTCTAATTATGGACATCATCATTCCTTTTGAACTGCATTGGATTATATGCAACAAACATCATGAGGGAATAAGTATACTGCGAAGCAATAGTCAGAATGCCCAACCCTTTAAACAGATGCCTACAAGATACTGATATGTGAGCACCACAAATTATTCTTACAGCACATTTTTGTGCAATGAAGACTTTCTTTCTTAAATATCTGCTACCCCAGAACATTATTCCATATGACATTACTCAATGAAAATATGTCAACTTACTAACTTGTCTCTCCTCAACATTTGAAATGATTATTCTAAGTGCAAATCCGGCTGAACTAAGTTGTTTTATGAGCTGAAAGCCACAGTTTTCCTGTCCTCTGGTCTTTTAAGTGTGATTGGATCAATTACAATTCTAGTGTCATCTGCAAAAAGAGCTACTTCTGCTTGTTGTATATTAGATGGAAGATGATTTACAAATATATGATTGACAACAGGAGACCTATTATTGAGCCTTGGGAATTTCTCCCCTGGCAGAATATTGTCCCTGGAGTACATTGGTTTAAGTACAACTTTTAGCGCTCTTTTGCTTAAATAACAGATTAATCATTGGCTGGCTATGCCATCAGTCCCACAAAACTTCAGTTTATCTAGGAGAATACTCTGATTCATAGTCAAATGCCATGGATGAATTGCATAAAATACCAACCAGTGTTGTTTTGTTATTTAATGCTTGTAAAATTTGGTATGTGAACATGTAAAAGGCATTCACAGTAGAGCAACTCTTCTGAAATTCAAATTGTGATTTGCTGAAGATATTGTTGCTGCTTAGGTGAGATATTATTCTAGAATACATCATCTTCTCAGAAATTTTGAAAAAATGATGTCAGCAGTGAAACAAGTCCACAATTATTGACATCCCTACTATCACCTTTCTTAAAGAGAGGTGTTTGTTTCATTCATACTACATCTTTCTTACACCTATTTTTCCTATATCTTATCACTTTGTGACATTTTGTCACAGGAGATGGATAGAGAGAGGGGAAGGAGGAGATAGAAAGTGGGGAGGAGGAACCATAGGGGGTAAGGAGGAGATAGAAGGGGGCCAAGGAGGTAGACAGAGGGGGAAGGAGCAGTTGGAAAAAGGTGTGGTTCACCAGATGAACAAATGGAGTGGGGAGGAGCAGATGGAAAGAGAGAGTCAGGAGTTGCATATTAGCTGGGAGAGGGGTAGGAGGGAATGAAATGAGAATGGGGAGTGGAGGAGGCGGACAGAGAAGGGGGAGAAGGAGGTGGACACAAATATGATGGAGGAGGTGTACAGAGAGAGAAGGGGAGGGGGGAGAAGGACATGGACAGAGGAGGTGATGGGCAAAGAGAGGGGAGGTCAGAGGGACGGCGGAGAATAACATGGGCTGAGGGATGGGTAAAGGTGAGATGCATAGAGAAGGGGAAGGAAATGGGCAGAGAGAAAGTAGTAGTAGAGGGACAGAGAGAGGGAGGAGCTGCAGATGGATAGAGAGAGAGGGACGGAGTAGATGAGCAGCAAGAGAGAGGACTAGCAGTTCGACAGAGAGAGAGGGAAGCAGATGAGCAGGCAGAGAGAGGGCAGGAGGCAATGTACAGAGAGGGAAGTGGCAGACAGACAGATAGAGGGTGAACATGGAGATGGTCTAATAGAAATGGAATAAATAAATACCTGCGTAAAGTCAGATACTCAGACAGTAGTACATAAATGTGCAAGTGGGGGAAATACCGGCCATTGGAAATAGAAGTAGAAAATGGTACAAAGATACCCCAAGTATTCAAAAGTTATCCTGATAGACAGTAACTACAAAGACTATTAATCACTTAAAGTAATGATTTTAATAATTATATTATACATCCACATGAAAGGAAACTTATTTTTAAAAATAATCTAATTTTGCTTCTTCTTCATAGTTTTTTAAAATTCATTACTAATGGATGTTTGCTTAGAATTATTAGTATACCTGATGTAAACTACAATAAGTTATTGGCCTGTATACTGAAACTTATTTTCTATTCCGAGCTTAAGTTATTTTCTAATTTCATTTTCACATATTTCCTGTAAATTATCAATTAGTAATCATGCCTACCAAAGTGGAATTAGTTTTTCCAAACAATACACACTTAATATCATTAACATTTGTTACATATGTCATAATTGGAAGACATAAGTAACCAATGAGTAGATAAAGGCGGAGTGACTGAAGTAGCATAAGATTGTGAAAATAAAATGTAGGATAATGTAAATCAGTTTAAAGAGAGCTTGTAGAAATGGCACAGAGTTAACTTGATAAGAAACCTACTGAAGATATTTGTTTGGATAAAGTGGGAAAACATCTCTCTCTCACTCCCCCCCCCCCCCCTCCACCACCACCACCACAACAACAACAAAATACAAACACCTTTAGAAAATGTATATAATTTTCATCTGTACCTATGAATTAGTTTGTACAGCTATTTCAGGTTGTACTTGTAATCTTTAATAAGAATATTAATGTCCCTAACGTAAATATGATTAAAAAACACATCTTTCTGTCTTCGCAAAAATCACAGCTGTAATAATGCAAACAATCAGGTTGAAACTTATACTTAATTTGCCTGTAGATTATTCTTGCCACTCATACTCATGAAGTCTAATAGGATGAGATCTATGGTCTTCAGTGAATGTAAATGGGCTGTTGTGGCACGTAAATAGTTTTGGAATGTTAAATTCAGGCAACATGTATTCCCATGACTGAAAACTGGAAGAACATGCAAAACTTGTACTCAAAGGACATAATTCTTACAGCAGCAGGGGTTCATCTTGCTGGATGTTTGTCAAGACAATCACAGTTACGTAAAGTGATGTATCAATATAACTTACCATTATTCACATTGCACTACTCACATATGAGGTAGTAATACCAAAAACGTGTCTCTTCCATGGAATATGAGTTGGCATTGAACTATCAGCATGTATGATACATGTTGTAATTGTGTCAACAATGAAAGATCATCGCCGGCCAGGGTGGCCGAGCGATTCTAGGTGCTACAGTCTGGAACCGCATGGCCGCTACGGTCGCAGGTTCTAATCCTGCCTTGGGCATGGATGTGTGTGATGTCCTTAGGTTAGTTAGGTTTAAGTAGTTCTAAGTTCTAGGGGACTGATAACATTAGAAGTTAAGTCCCATAGTGTCAGTGCAATCTGAACCATTTTTGAAAGATCATCAATTTTATTAATGAAATTAAGTTATTAAGAATTACTCAGTAGCAAAATATTTTCTTAAAGATACCAGCACATACATTCAAATTTAATAACTAGTCATCTGCCTTAAGAAGAACTTTTTAACTCAAAACTGTTAATTCTACCTCCTCACAAATTGTTCACTGATTCTTACAAAACACCACGAATGATGTTCTTACTATCATGCACTGAAGATAATCCAGCTATCATATTTCTAACAATATTATCAATATCACAATTAAAAGTGAAAACATTGGAAAATGTCCTTTGCACACAGAGAAGACATACATCAGCCACTATGAATAATTATAGGACAGGGCAGTGAGAACTATAATACACAGGAGAACTAGACCACATAAGGAAAGCTATGTATTTTGAGGTAAATAGTAATTGCAGATTTGATAAATATGTAAGTAAGTGATGACGGGGTGCACTGATTTCTGTTAGTAGTGTAGGAAGAAAGTCATTTTTCTTTCTTTGTAGGCACAAGTCAACAAAACAATGAGTTCAAACTGCAGCAAGTGAATCATGTTAATAAGACATACAGCTGTGGTATTGGTGATAAGAAGAGAATGACATCAGTACAAGAGGGAAGTAAATGATGTAAATTTCTGATATGAGCAAGGCAATAAACAAGCATTACAAGTTGTTACATGAAATAAGAAAATTTAATGAAGGAATGTGCACATTGATGAAGTAAAACTAATCTCCTCAGTGAGCTCTACATTTAACATAATACTGATATAAATCACCAGCACCTCAGAAGGAAGCAAACAAAAGTTCTGAGGCAGACACTAATTAACTGACATAGCTAGAAGAAAAGTTACACAACTGTGTGTAACATATGATCCCAGAAATAAACAGAGGTATAGAAGTTTGGGTTCTGAACAGATTTCGGCAAATTGAAGTAAAAAACATTAAAGTTGAATGACAGTGGTGGTGCTGCAAATGATGTTACAGGTGATAAAACTTACGATTATGATTCCATGTCTATATAAATATTTGGCCAGAGAAACAATTTGCCATTCAACTTCTAATAATTTTTTTTATCTCTTGATGACTTATATGTTGGAGTGTAGAAATGGATGGGCAATACAAGTAAGTTCTCAAGCTTGGAATATGGAAAAATTCAAGACTGTGTGTAAGTAGTAGAGTACATCACAACAGACACTATTAACAGCAGACTTTCTCACTGGTAAACAAATGCAAAAAGGCTCAATCTGTGTAGTCCATTTGTAAATGGTTCCATAAATTCATATATCAAGGCTTAAATGTTTGAACTGTTAGACACACTATCATTTATCATGATCTCTGAAACATTGAACTAATTAATTTGTTCATTAAATGGTTTAAAAGGCATATATCAATTGCTAAGACATTCCACAGAAAAACACAACTAATGGTATGTGTGTTGAAATAAACTGTTTCAGTTTCTGTCAAAGTTAAAAAATAAAACCTCTATTTCTGTCATGTTTAATGAGCTTTTTACACTGTCTGCTTAGGTCATAAAATGAATTAGTAGATACTAGTCTGACAAGGTACAACACTTGGTATTTGATACATCATTTAATGAGAAAATAACAGAGTGACGTGGCGGTTTGACTTGAAAGACAATCTTCCAAACTCTTTTTTCAAAGAGAATACTGGAGACACTGAAGAATGTTAATCGCTGAATTGCACTGCTGAGGAAACGTCATATCTTTGTTCAGGTGATTATACTTCTAGGACTGATCATATGCATTAATTATCCATGACTTCTGATCTTCCACCACCTAAATAGTTTCTGTAGAGATATTGTTGAGTGTAGGTTCCAAGATCTAAGTTAGTCATATTCATGGACTTTCAAGCAAATTATGAAGAGGCAGTTGATACCATTACACATCTCTTGTGTACTCATGAAATATGTGTTGTCTCTTATAATACTTGCAAAGTTATGTTTCATTATTATGAAGCATTTGCCTCAATGATATTAATACCTCAAAAAAAAATTTGTATTCTTTACTTAGGATCTGTACCATACAAATTACATCACCAATAATATAGGTACTGGCATATTTATCAGCTCATACAAACAGTTTCTCATTGCACAGAACAAAACAGCATAAAATTAACTCCTCAGTAAAATAAAATAGACATATTCCTATAACATCAGGCTTCAAATTTCTCACTTATCTAAAATAATATTGGTGGGACCTAGTTAACAGAAAGAAACTGGAATTCAGATCATCATAATTTCTGACAGGAATGGTGAGAATTAAGTGAGGATATAGATTAAAGAAGGAAAAAAGATATAGCTTGATGTGGGTGCAATCTTCTTATGGTGATTAGAAATACTACTTGTGGAGAACAAAAATCACCGATTATATGATTTTTTTAAGTTGTAAACATAGATATTGCTATTTTGGTAAGTGTATATGATTGATGAAACTTGACAATCTAGAAGAAATGTTGTTATAAGTAAAAACTTAAATCTGTGTTCCAGAATTACATTTCATCTTGGGTACCAGCCTTTCCTAAGCAGTGTGCTATCAAATATGCTGCTGAAGCATACCTATCAAACAGATTCAGACACTCAAAGCTGTTGCAGACTTCTTCCCATAACACACATTTCAAACTTCACAGAGGTTCTTATTAGATGGTGGATGAAACAATAAAAGGGATTCTCATTTTAGAGACAAATTCCATTTTATCAAGTTTCTTAAATTATCTATACTACAGGGATTATTGCTGAGGACAGTCGGTTTGCAGAAATGTTAATGTTTTTTACATGCAGGTAATTATTTTTCCTTTTTTTATGTTGCCAAAGAAGTTTCTACCAACTTATTTGAACTCTGAAATATAGTTGCAGGTTGTTATGAAGTACTTTATAGCTGTACACTTTCCTCTCACAGAAATACCCTTGGATTTTCTGTAGCATAGACAGAATGAAAAATGTTTGCGTAAATGTTGTCTGCAGCTAGGACTCATATTGCTAATGGAATGCTAACTTTTTTAACATTATTCAGAACAAAATCAAAGCCACTGCACTAGACACAAAAAAAAAAAAAAAATAAAAGTGAAAGGAAAATGTTGCATATATCATTGTAATTTGTAAAATGATCCTTCGATGAATGAATTTCTATACTGTTATACAACCATTAATGTTAAAATACTAACACTTTAACAACGATTTTTACAATCATGACCTCATATCCATTATGGAGGAAACAAAACATATGCAACCATAGTGATATTTAATGGATATCTGCAGATGGAAAGTACCTTTTGAAAGGCAAAAATGAAGAAGGTAGGCTTTTGGCCATAACTCATACATATGATGGAATTTGTTTGGGAAATAACAGGATGCTGTCTTCAACTGCTCTATAAAGTGGAATGAGCAAAACAATTAGTTTTGACAGGTTTCAGATCAATAGCAGATTTCTGAGGAGATTCCATAGAAACAAAAGAGATTTTTTTAGTGATCTTTTTGTGAAACATTTTTAATAGTATTTGAATGTATCAGATCTCCAGTACATCAGATTGAAGAAACAATGTTGATTCATAACTCTAGTAATATACTTGGATATAGTCACTTAATACAAATAGTCCACACAACTGGTGACACTATCTCCCACATGGAAGAGTAGAAAACAAATGACACCCAGAATGAGATTTTCACTCTGCAGCGGAGTGTGCGCTGATGTGAAACTTCCTGGCAGATTAAAACTGTGTGCCCGACCGAGACTCGAACTCGGGACCTTTGCCTTTCGCGGGCAAGTGCTCTGCCAACTGAGCTACCGAAGCACGACTCACGCCCGGTGCTCACAGCTTTACTTCTGCCAGTACCTCGTCTCCTACCTTCCAAACTTTACAGAAGCTCTCCTGCGAACCTTGCAGAACTAGCACTCCTGAAAGAAAGGATATTGCGGAGACATGGCTTAGCCACAGCCTGGGGGATGTTTCCAGAATGAGATTTTCACTCTGCAGCGGAGTGTGCGCTGATGTGAAACTTCCTGGCAGATTAAAACTGTGTGCCCGACCGAGACTCGAACTCGGGACCTTTGCCTTTCGCGGGCAAGTGCTCTGCCAACTGAGCTACCGAAGCACGACTCACGCCCGGTGCTCACAGCTTTACTTCTGCCAGTACCTCGTCTCCTACCTTCCAAACTTTACAGAAGCTCTCCTGCGAACCTTGCAGAACTAGCACTCCTGAAAGAAAGGATATTGCGGAGACATGGCTTAGCCACAGCCTGGGGGATGTTTCCAGAATGAGATTTTCACTCTGCAGCGGAGTGTGCGCTGATGTGAAACTTCCTGGCAGATTAAAACTGTGTGCCCGACCGAGACTCGAACTCGGGACCTTTGCCTTTCGCGGGCAAGTGCTCTGCCAACTGAGCTACCGAAGCACGACTCACGCCCGGTGCTCACAGCTTTACTTCTGCCAGTACCTCGTCTCCTACCTTCCAAACTTTACAGAAGCTCTCCTGCGAACCTTGCAGAACTAGCACTCCTGAAAGAAAGGATATTGCGGAGACATGGCTTAGCCACAGCCTGGGGGATGTTTCCAGAATGAGATTTTCACTCTGCAGCGGAGTGTGCGCTGATGTGAAACTTCCTGGCAGATTAAAACTGTGTGCCCGACCGAGACTCGAACTCGGGACCTTTGCCTTTCGCGGGCAAGTGCTCTGCCAACTGAGCTACCGAAGCACGACTCACGCCCGGTACTCACAGCTTTACTTCTGCCAGTACCTCGTCTCCTACCTTCCAAACTTTACAGAAGCTCTCCTGCGAACCTTGCAGAACTAGCACTCCTGAAAGAAAGGATATTGCGGAGACATGGCTTAGCCACAGCCTGGGGGATGTTTCCAGAATGAGATTTTCACTCTGCAGCGGAGTGTGCGCTGATGTGAAACTTCCTGGCAGATTAAAACTGTGTGCCCGACCGAGACTCGAACTCGGGACCTTTGCCTTTCGCGGGCAAGTGCTCTGCCAACTGAGCTACCGAAGCACGACTCACGCCCGGTGCTCACAGCTTTACTTCTGCCAGTTCTGCAAGGTTCGCAGGAGAGCTTCTGTAAAGTTTGGAAGGTAGGAGACGAGGTACTGGCAGAAGTAAAGCTGTGAGCACCGGGCGTGAGTCGTGCTTCGGTAGCTCAGTTGGCAGAGCACTTGCCCGCGAAAGGCAAAGGTCCCGAGTTCGAGTCTCGGTCGGGCACACAGTTTTAATCTGCCAGGAAGTTTCACATCAGCGCACACTCCGCTGCAGAGTGAAAATCTCATTCTGGAAACATCCCCCAGGCTGTGGCTAAGCCATGTCTCCGCAATATCCTTTCTTTCAGGAGTGCTAGTTCTGCAAGGTTCGCAGGAGAGCTTCTGTAAAGTTTGGAAGGTAGGAGACGAGGTACTGGCAGAAGTAAAGCTGTGAGCACCGGGCGTGAGTCGTGCTTCGGTAGCTCAGTTGGCAGAGCACTTGCCCGCGAAAGGCAAAGGTCCCGAGTTCGAGTCTCGGTCGGGCACACAGTTTTAATCTGCCAGGAAGTTTCACATCAGCGCACACTCCGCTGCAGAGTGAAAATCTCATTCTGGAAACATCCCCCAGGCTGTGGCTAAGCCATGTCTCCGCAATATCCTTTCTTTCAGGAGTGCTAGTTCTGCAAGGTTCGCAGGAGAGCTTCTGTAAAGTTTGGAAGGTAGGAGACGAGGTACTGGCAGAAGTAAAGCTGTGAGCACCGGGCGTGAGTCGTGCTTCGGTAGCTCAGTTGGCAGAGCACTTGCCCGCGAAAGGCAAAGGTCCCGAGTTCGAGTCTCGGTCGGGCACACAGTTTTAATCTGCCAGGAAGTTTCACATCAGCGCACACTCCGCTGCAGAGTGAAAATCTCATTCTGGAAACATCCCCCAGGCTGTGGCTAAGCCATGTCTCCGCAATATCCTTTCTTTCAGGAGTGCTAGTTCTGCAAGGTTCGCAGGAGAGCTTCTGTAAAGTTTGGAAGGTAGGAGACGAGGTACTGGCAGAAGTAAAGCTGTGAGCACCGGGCGTGAGTCGTGCTTCGGTAGCTCAGTTGGCAGAGCACTTGCCCGCGAAAGGCAAAGGTCCCGAGTTCGAGTCTCGGTCGGGCACACAGTTTTAATCTGCCAGGAAGTTTCACATCAGCGCACACTCCGCTGCAGAGTGAAAATCTTATTCTGGAAACATCCCCCAGGCTGTGGCTAAGCCATGTCTCCGCAATATCCTTTCTTTCAGGAGTGCTAGTTCTGCAAGGTTCGCAGGAGAGCTTCTGTAAAGTTTGGAAGGTAGGAGACGAGGTACTGGCAGAAGTAAAGCTGTGAGCACCGGGCGTGAGTCGTGCTTCGGTAGCTCAGTTGGCAGAGCACTTGCCCGCGAAAGGCAAAGGTCCCGAGTTCGAGTCTCGGTCGGGCACACAGTTTTAATCTGCCAGGAAGTTTCACATCAGCGCACACTCCGCTGCAGAGTGAAAATCTCATTCTGGAAACATCCCCCAGGCTGTGGCTAAGCCATGTCTCCGCAATATCCTTTCTTTCAGGAGTGCTAGTTCTGCAAGGTTCGCAGGAGAGCTTCTGTAAAGTTTGGAAGGTAGGAGACGAGGTACTGGCAGAAGTAAAGCTGTGAGCACCGGGCGTGAGTCGTGCTTCGGTAGCTCAGTTGGCAGAGCACTTGCCCGCGAAAGGCAAAGGTCCCGAGTTCGAGTCTCGGTCGGGCACACAGTTTTAATCTGCCAGGAAGTTTCACATCAGCGCACACTCCGCTGCAGAGTGAAAATCTCATTCTGGAAACATCCCCCAGGCTGTGGCTAAGCCATGTCTCCGCAATATCCTTTCTTTCAGGAGTGCTAGTTCTGCAAGGTTCGCAGGAGAGCTTCTGTAAAGTTTGGAAGGTAGGAGACGAGGTACTGGCAGAAGTAAAGCTGTGAGCACCGGGCGTGAGTCGTGCTTCGGTAGCTCAGTTGGCAGAGCACTTGCCCGCGAAAGGCAAAGGTCCCGAGTTCGAGTCTCGGTCGGGCACACAGTTTTAATCTGCCAGGAAGTTTCACATCAGCGCACACTCCGCTGCAGAGTGAAAATCTCATTCTGGAAACATCCCCCAGGCTGTGGCTAAGCCATGTCTCCGCAATATCCTTTCTTTCAGGAGTGCTAGTTCTGCAAGGTTCGCAGGAGAGCTTCTGTAAGGTTTGGAAGGTAGGATACGAGGTACTGGCAGAAGTAAAGCTGTGAGCACCGGGCGTGAGTCGTGCTTCGGTAGCTCAGTTGGCAGAGCACTTGCCCGCGAAAGGCAAAGGTCCCGAGTTCGAGTCTCGGTCGGGCACACAGTTTTAATCTGCCAGGAAGTTTCACATCAGCGCACACTCCGCTGCAGAGTGAAAATCTCATTCTGGAAACATCCCCCAGGCTGTGGCTAAGCCATGTCTCCGCAATATCCTTTCTTTCAGGAGTGCTAGTTCTGCAAGGTTCGCAGGAGAGCTTCTGTAAAGTTTGGAAGGTAGGAGACGAGGTACTGGCAGAAGTAAAGCTGTGAGCACCGGGCGTGAGTCGTGCTTCGGTAGCTCAGTTGGCAGAGCACTTGCCCGCGAAAGGCAAAGGTCCCGAGTTCGAGTCTCGGTCGGGCACACAGTTTTAATCTGCCAGGAAGTTTCACATCAGCGCACACTCCGCTGCAGAGTGAAAATCTCATTCTGGAAACATCCCCCAGGCTGTGGCTAAGCCATGTCTCCGCAATATCCTTTCTTTCAGGAGTGCTAGTTCTGCAAGGTTCGCAGGAGAGCTTCTGTAAAGTTTGGAAGGTAGGAGACGAGGTACTGGCAGAAGTAAAGCTGTGAGCACCGGGCGTGAGTCGTGCTTCGGTAGCTCAGTTGGCAGAGCACTTGCCCGCGAAAGGCAAAGGTCCCGAGTTCGAGTCTCGGTCGGGCACACAGTTTTAATCTGCCAGGAAGTTTCACATCAGCGCACACTCCGCTGCAGAGTGAAAATCTCATTCTGGAAACATCCCCCAGGCTGTGGCTAAGCCATGTCTCCGCAATATCCTTTCTTTCAGGAGTGCTAGTTCTGCAAGGTTCGCAGGAGAGCTTCTGTAAAGTTTGGAAGGTAGGAGACGAGGTACTGGCAGAAGTAAAGCTGTGAGCACCGGGCGTGAGTCGTGCTTCGGTAGCTCAGTTGGCAGAGCACTTGCCCGCGAAAGGCAAAGGTCCCGAGTTCGAGTCTCGGTCGGGCACACAGTTTTAATCTGCCAGGAAGTTTCACATCAGCGCACACTCCGCTGCAGAGTGAAAATCTCATTCTGGAAACATCCCCCAGGCAGTGGCTAAGCCATGTCTCCGCAATATCCTTTCTTTCAGGAGTGCTAGTTCTGCAAGGTTCGCAGGAGAGCTTCTGTAAAGTTTGGAAGGTAGGAGACGAGGTACTGGCAGAAGTAAAGCTGTGAGCACCGGGCGTGAGTCGTGCTTCGGTAGCTCAGTTGGCAGAGCACTTGCCCGCGAAAGGCAAAGGTCCCGAGTTCGAGTCTCGGTCGGGCACACAGTTTTAATCTGCCAGGAAGTTTCACATCAGCGCACACTCCGCTGCAGAGTGAAAATCTCATTCTGGAAACATCCCCCAGGCTGTGGCTAAGCCATGTCTCCGCAATATCCTTTCTTTCAGGAGTGCTAGTTCTGCAAGGTTCGCAGGAGAGCTTCTGTAAAGTTTGGAAGGTAGGAGACGAGGTACTGGCAGAAGTAAAGCTGTGAGCACCGGGCGTGAGTCGTGCTTCGGTAGCTCAGTTGGCAGAGCACTTGCCCGCGAAAGGCAAAGGTCCCGAGTTCGAGTCTCGGTCGGGCACACAGTTTTAATCTGCCAGGAAGTTTCACATCAGCGCACACTCCGCTGCAGAGTGAAAATCTCATTCTGGAAACATCCCCCAGGCTGTGGCTAAGCCATGTCTCCGCAATATCCTTTCTTTCAGGAGTGCTAGTTCTGCAAGGTTCGCAGGAGAGCTTCTGTAAAGTTTGGAAGGTAGGAGACGAGGTACTGGCAGAAGTAAAGCTGTGAGCACCGGGCGTGAGTCGTGCTTCGGTAGCTCAGTTGGCAGAGCACTTGCCCGCGAAAGGCAAAGGTCCCGAGTTCGAGTCTCGGTCGGGCACACAGTTTTAATCTGCCAGGAAGTTTCACATCAGCGCACACTCCGCTGCAGAGTGAAAATCTCATTCTGGAAACATCCCCCAGGCTGTGGCTAAGCCATGTCTCCGCAATATCCTTTCTTTCAGGAGTGCTAGTTCTGCAAGGTTCGCAGGAGAGCTTCTGTAAAGTTTGGAAGGTAGGAGACGAGGTACTGGCAGAAGTAAAGCTGTGAGCACCGGGCGTGAGTCGTGCTTCGGTAGCTCAGTTGGCAGAGCACTTGCCCGCGAAAGGCAAAGGTCCCGAGTTCGAGTCTCGGTCGGGCACACAGTTTTAATCTGCCAGGAAGTTTCACATCAGCGCACACTCCGCTGCAGAGTGAAAATCTCATTCTGGAAACATCCCCCAGGCTGTGGCTAAGCCATGTCTCCGCAATATCCTTTCTTTCAGGAGTGCTAGTTCTGCAAGGTTCGCAGGAGAGCTTCTGTAAAGTTTGGAAGGTAGGAGACGAGGTACTGGCAGAAGTAAAGCTGTGAGCACCGGGCGTGAGTCGTGCTTCGGTAGCTCAGTTGGCAGAGCACTTGCCCGCGAAAGGCAAAGGTCCCGAGTTCGAGTCTCGGTCGGGCACACAGTTTTAATCTGCCAGGAAAAAATGACACCCATTTATTAAATAAACAATAAGAATTACAAAACCTTCTAAAATTCCAAGAGTCATTTTTCAGTTTTTCTCATAAAGCCTCACTCATAACAGATTCAATCAGTAAATTCATTTCCTTTATTAATAAATCAGTTTTGAAGACAGACACCAAAAAATTTCAAAAGCTCCAAGAATCTTTAAGTATAAATACGACAGACCGGAAAATTAATTCAGTCAGTTTTCTTCCCTGTACTCTTTCAATGAAACAGAGAAGAAACAACGAGAGTGGAAAATTACCGTGGCCGAGTGGTTCTAGGTGCTACAGTCTGTAACCGCGCGACCGCTACAGTCGCAGGTTCGAATCCTGCCTCGGGCATGGATGTGTGTGATGTCATTAGGTTAGTTAGGCATAAGTAGTTCTAAGTTCTAGGGGACTGATGACCTCAGAAGTTAAGTCCCATAGTGCTCAGAGCCATTTTGGAAAATTTTGGAAAATTACTTTCGCTTTGCTATGATCAGTGGTTTCTGGACTAATGACAAGAAAACATGTTTCACAAAATTTAGTAAAGGGTATGTAAGCATTCTAAAGCTCAAGATATTCACTATGTATACCACGTACCACAAAGAGAAATATGTATTAGTGTTCTAAAGTAGCAAACTAGAGAGCTTCAAGAAAATTCCTGAGAACAATAAAGAGACAAAACCGTTCAGTCATAGACAGGAAGTTCTGCGCTGTAGGCCCTATTGTTATCTATTTTACTAAGTGACTATCCCAGAACAAAGAAGTTAATAGCAGTTGCAGAACGCCTAACTAAAGGCTTCCAGAGACGACCGGAATAAGATTCTCAGTATTTCATAAAACTACTTACAGCATTTAAAAATTTATAATGTTCTCATAACCTACTAATTAAGAGGTATAATCATATAATTTCGAATACAATAAGACAGTACTATAGTTAGAAACATGGTTGTATTGAGGCAGCATAACTGACACTGTGCAAATACCCAGACTTCATTCGTCCAATATTTGAGAATTAGAGCACTTAGCGATTTCTAATAAACTTTAAGCATAATTTCAAATATTTTCTAAGTTTTTTTCATTTAGATATTTAACGTCATATTTTCAACACATACACTCATTTGTAAATTAAACAGACGTTTGAAGCCGTTTGACGCCACCGTCACATATTGCTGTGTGATATCAGTTCATTTTTTTGTGCATTATTCTGCAGTTTCATTTGTGGACACTGGATGTGTGTATATGGAGCGGAAGCTTCGCTCCCTCCTAGCGGTTCAGATGGACCCAGTACGGTCTAAGGTCTCCTTTGAAGGCAGAGAGCAATCTGTGACTCTCATTAGGTCAAGCACTCCTCTCAAGGATGTTGAGCAACCTTCGTGCAAGCAAGGGTGTGGCCTGTTCTAGAGCTATTGTGTGAAGACGGTGGGCACCCACCCACGTGCTGGATGGTAAATGCCGCACCCGCCTGGCCATCCCCTCTTGATAATGTGAGCATGACATTTATGCCTTTCTGCGCTAACTTCGAAGTCCAGACACCGCAGTGCCACTCGACTAGTGTGGAAGCGTCAGTTCCGTATCGCTCCAAAAATGTGGCTTATCCATTGAGACAATCGAAGTGACACTGCTTCAGTGCGGTGCTATCTCTTGATGGTAAAATGTACGCCTTGTACGCAGAAAGTGTGAAGTTTGCTATTTTTCCCACCGAGTTTTCGAAAATTTTGTTCCATTTCCCGTACGTCACATTGGCAGTAGCTTGTTCTTGTCCCCTCTACATTGAATTTTAGAAAGGTTGGACGTTGGACAGGAGAAAGTAAATTTTTGATCATTCGTGGATGGTCCATTGGAAGAGCCAGGAGCTGACCGCCATCTGGGACTATTGGCTTACTTTAATGATCTTGAGGAGCTGTACGTTTTCGTAATCCGTGGTAGCACGATCGGTAATCCGAGCAGCTCAATTCTCATACGTTTCGTGCATGCAACCTGAATTGTTGATTTAATTCTAATTTATATTTTCTTTCTTCAGTCTTGCATAGGCGACCTGTACAGATAAGTATATCTCTGTGTTTCACTCTCCGCACTGCCTTCCTTTCATTTGGTACCTACCACAGTGTTACCGTCACTTTTCTTAAATCAATTATTCTTGCTCTTTGATAACTTTTGATTAAACTTCGTGAAACTTAAGCGCAAATAAAATTCTGATAAGGGTAGTCCTGATTTCTACTTCAAGATCCTTAATTTGTCATATAACTTTCCTGATTAGGCGACTCATTAAATAATAAATATAACTAGGTACAATACCCAGTTATGCTTTGCTGTGCTAGCATTGCCTTTTGCATACAGTGGCCAGTTTAAGTGTTCGGTTATTAATTATTTCATTTTGAGGTAGTAATGAGTATTGCACTCATCTCCTCCATACGACGGACTAGGAGACTTATTTTTCACTGTCATACGCAAGGGAGTTCGATTCTTTAAAGAATCGGAAGTTTACTGGTTGTTTTGTACATAGTTCCGCGTAGTCAGCGCGTACACAACTTTCCCACTAGAGCGCGCCCCGCTAAGCACAACAACGCAGGCACAGCGCTCGTCTGTCTCTGCACTACGAGATGGCGCTGCCATAGAGACGGACCAAATTCTGCTTCCGCTGATCCTCGTATTAATATGTAATGCAGCCAATGAGATTGCTGCTAATGTAGAACCTTTTCTCCTTGCAGATCACACTCATGCAGTGATACATGAACACGCGAGGTATTATAACGAGTGTACAGACCTCCGATTAGTGAGTCTGAATTAGTCTGTACCAGTCTGTACGAGTTCTACATTTGTCTGTTTCAGTCTGCGCCTAATAAGATTACCATATTCCTGTACATAGCCATGAAGAGAAATGTATAGACACTTTTGTCAAGTATCAGATATATATGTGAGAATAAGATTAACGTACCAATACCAAAGGAACTTCAGATTGTTAATTGTAAATAGCATCCAGAACCAAGTTAAGTAATTTTTATGCTTGTTATTATTTTAATAAATGTGTGTGAAAATTAATCAAGTTCTGTTTAAATTTGGTCACCCTCAATCTGCTACTCTAAGCATGCAAGTGGCATTTCTATCGTCTGACCTAACGGCAGAAGATAAACACGCCACGATAAGACCACGAGACACATTGCTGACACACGCCTGCTTCGTTAGAACGACAAGTCAAATAATCTGATGGTGTGTGTACTGAAGGTCTTATAGTACACACACCACACTGGTACTCCACTTGATCATTAATAGACGCAAAGCCATTTTAAAATAACGCAGATAATGTGATTAAGGTGCCTTCAGCACTATCTACAACATGAAGACGAAATTCTTAAGACTGTGATAACGATAACTCATGGTTTATTTTAAGACATACGCTTTCTCTTAAGAACTGTTTCCAAGATGATAGCTAAAATACACAAATGGCAATTGAAGGAAAGCTACACACAGTTATGTGGATTCTGTTTACTATTAAATTTATGATATGACAGTAAAATGCTGCTGTTCCCGGATGAGCATGAAGCAATTAATATTAACATTATAGACATTCCAAAAGAGTGCTGCATTTTCATTAGAAACCTCTTGTAAGTAAACTATGCAGTTGAGTTTTTCCTCTACATTTACATAAGACTATATACTATCCGAACAAAATTCTCCTCGGCACTAAGGCGTTACTGTTTCTGGATCTAACCTGCTTGCTTGATTGCTTTTCATACCCATCTCCAGACTCTGGAATTACAAGAACACATGTATTTTCACATGGTTTGCCAGAATATTATACCGCTTACGCGATACTTCTCGATATCAAGCACATAGCAATATCGCTTGCATAGAAGTATCACTCACACACCATAATTCCGAAGATATAGACTGGAAATTATTTCTCTAGAAACCCGAAACTTTAGCAAGGTGAAGCAAGCTGTAAATCACAGAGTAGCTAGAAACTTATCCCATCTGCAAAGACCTTTACGCGAAAACTAGAGAAAAATACAGAAAACTGATATTTCCATTCACGAATACCGATGTCAGTGATGTAACAGATTCCAAATCATCCCTCTAATTTACAAAGTCAACAAAGGTTTTTACATGTCGAACATGTATATGGGAGGAGGGAGATGCGGTAAAAATCGTGTCGAGTTCTTATTGGATTAAGTTAGTGGAGCTTTTATAGATCGTACTTGTTCTCTGTTGTATGGTACAGAATAACGAAGATAGCATATTAGGCTGATAGACGTGAATGGGCCCTGAGAGACGCGGATCTGCTTCGGACAGCAGTACTGGTATGTAGTTTGGGGGCGCAGCACAATGCAGTCCTTCCCCCAGTTCCCATACTGTCTTTCATACTACTTCATGTTGCAGGAGCAGGCTTCGTTTGGCGCTGACGTTACACATCGTACACTGTTCACTAATGACAGTAATCATTAAAGGACTTCTCCATAGGATGGATGTGATTGAATGGAATGACTTGATTCCAAATCCCACACCGAATTTCTACCTGAGCGTTTAACACTAAAGATCTGAAAAGCTTGTGTACATTTCTTACGACCTCAATCAGCACACCATCTATGGTTTGTGATCAATCTCAATCAACCCTTGGCCTACGACCCACTGGATATTTCGCAGAACCTCTGACATGGCATCGAGACGGAATAAGTTACAAGTACTGGGGAAATATCTAGCGGCGGCATGAGGGAGCTGCAAATACCGGTTTTACACCACATTCCTTAGCTGAATCACTTTCAAAATTCTGTGATTTTATCACGAGGTTGCATCGTGAGCTACGTTTAAACGCACTGTTGGTCTGATGATATACACACCAGCGATCACCGTCTATATTCAGTGTGGCGGTATTTGTCTGGAAATACCAATTCATTCGGGGTAACGTCAGAAGCCGATTTATAAAGCGGGTATAGCATTTAACATGAATACTTGTGTGCACCTGTAGAACCAAGACCGATTGTGATAGTAATCTGGTTGTGTTTTTTTAACATATACCGGTTTGTAAGATGATTACGCCTCTCTTTCTGAGACACAGTGCTCGCACTCGCAGGAGAAACTTATGAGACATGTCCACCCATCGCTGATTTTCTCTCAGTATTATTTCGTATCGACAGCAATCAATTATTGACAGAGTATTATACTTAGTAGTAGGGGGTGTGTGATAGGTTCCCCTTGTGCATCAAAGAATGGTACATATATTTCTATTTCCAGAGCCACAGCCGTCAGCGGGGTGTATTTCCGATACTTCGCTCATAGTCGAATATCGTTCAGTTGAAGCCGCGATGGTAACATTTAATTGTAAGTATAGCAATCAAATATGTTTGCGGCTGGTTTCCTAGGATAGTTCAGTCTAGGGGTTCGTGGCGCGCCGGCAGTGGCCTGTGGCGGGAATGATTCACGTTACTGGCTAACGGTAGGAGCTGCCCGAATGGAGAGGCCTGTTGGGATGCAGGAATGTAGCGGACTTAACCCTGTCGTCCTCTAGACGGCCGAATAGCGAACTAACACTTAGTATGTGTTGGATAGCTTCCGTGATCGCGTGGAAATTTGAGAAGATTCAATATGGAAGTGTGTTTGCGCCGGACTATTACTCCCTACCACGTAAATTGTCCATTTGACGGCTTCTGCACATTTCGCGCCTATATTTAGTTGAATGAACATCGATTGTGGTGTGTGCGTCTAGGAAGTGAAAGACAGGTGGAAGACATGTTTGCTGGTTCTCTAGACATGACAAAAATCTTAGTTGACTTTTTAAATTATAGGGATGATTTGGAACCTGTTGAATCACCGACATCGGCATTCGTGAGTGCAAATATCAGTTTCCTTTATTTTTTTTCGAGTTTTCACGTAAACGTCTTCGCAGACAGGATAAGTTTCTAGTTACTCAGTGGTTTACAGCACGCTCCACCTCGCTAAGTTTTCGGGTTTTAGAGAAATATTTTCCAGTCTATATCTTCGCAATTATGTTGTGCGAGCGATACTGCTATGCAAGCGATATTGCTATGAGCTTGATATCGACAAATATCGCGTCAATGTTATAATATTCTGGCAAATCATGTGAAAATATCTGTGTTCTTGTAATCCCAGAGTCTGGAGATGGGTGTGAAAAGCAAGCAAGCAGGTCGGGGCCTTTGTGCCAACGGGAGCTGACCCCGGTTTTGTACAACAGTTCAGAGAGTGACTTCGGTCCACTGAGGGCGCTCTGGTCACATTTCGGGAGTGGATGTCCGCTCGACCACGTAGAAATATCTACTGCACCAAGGAGTATACATATGGCACATGTGCTTATGCTGTCTGTCTTCGCAGTATATGTATGAGTGTCTGAAGTTGGTTGGTTTGTTGACTTGAAAGAGGGGGGGTGGGGGGGTGGGGAGGGAACCAAACTGCGAGGCCATCGGTCCTTTGTTCCCGGTAAAATACACTCCTGGAAATGGAAAAAAGAACACATTGACACCGGTGTGTCAGACCCACCATACTTGCTCCGGACACTGCGAGAGGGCTGTACAAGCAATGATCACACGCACGGCACAGCGGACACACCAGGAACCGCGGTGTTGACCGTCGAATGGCGCTAGCTGCGCAGCATTTGTGCACCGCCGCCGTCAGTGTCAGCCAGTTTGCCGTGGCATAAGGAGCTCCATCGCAGTCTTTAACACTGGTAGCATGCCGCGACAGCGTGGACGTGAACCGTATGTGCAGTTGACGGACTTTGAGCGAGGGCGTATAGTGGGCATGCCGGAGGCCGGGTGGACGTACCGCCGAATTGCTCAACACGTGGAGCGTGAGGTCTCCACAGTACATCGATGTTGTCGCCAGTGGTCGGCGGAAGGTGCACGTGTCCGTCGACCTGGGACCGGACCACAGCGACGCACGGATGCACACCAAGACCGTAGGATCCTACGCAGTGCCGTAGGGGACCGCACCGCCACTTCCCAGCAAATTAGGGACACTGTTGCTCCTGGGGTATCGGCGAGGACCATTCGCAACCGTCTCCATGAAGCTGGGCTACGGTCCCGCACACCGTTAGGCCGTCTTCCGCTCACGCCCCAACATCGTGCAGCCCGCCTCCAGTGGTGTCGCGACAGGCGTGAATGGAGGGACGAATGGAGACGTGTCGTCTTCAGCGATGAGAGTCGCTTCTGCCTTGGTGCCAATGATGGTCGTATGCGTGTTTGGCGCCGTGCAGATGAGCGCCACAATCAGGACTGCATACGACCGAGGCACACAGGGCCAACACCCGGCATCATGGTGTGGGGAGCGATCTCCTACACTGGCCGTACACCACTGGTGATCGTCGAGGGGACACTGAGTAGTGCACGGTACATCCAAACCGTCATCGAACCCATCGTTCTACCATTCCTAGACCAGCAAGGGAACTTGCTGTTCCAACAGGACAATGCACGTCCGCATGTATCCCGCGCCACCCAACGTGCTCTAGAAGGTGTAAGTCAACTACCCTGGCCAGCAAGATCACCGGATCTGTCCCCCATAGAGCATATTTGGGACTGGATGAAGCGTCGTCTCACGCGGTCTGCACGTCCAGCACGAACGCTGGTCCAACTGAGGCGCCAGGTGGAAATGGCATGGCAAGCCGTTCCACAGGACTACATCCAGCATCTCTACGATCGTCTCCATGGGAGAACAGCAGCCTGCATTGCTGCGAAAGGTGGATATACACTGTACTAGTGCCGACATCGTGCATGCTCTGTTGCCTGTGTCAATGTGCCTGTGGTTCTGTCAGTGTGATCATGTGATGTATCTGACCCCAGGAATGTGTCAATAAAGTTTCCCCTTCCTGGGACAATGAATTCACGGTGTTCTTATTTCAATTTCCAGAAGTGTAATTACGCAAGGGAATGAAGAAAAGAAAGGAGACGTACAGCACAACAACAGGAGAAAGGAAGAACCAGATGAACGACAGGACAACCAACATTACTATGGACAAAACAGAAAACGAAAACCACAGAGAGAAGCAAAAAACAGGTAGAAGGGGTAAAAACAAGAGAGCAGCGACCGTGGCTGGCCGATCACGAGAATAAAAATTAAAAGCCAACCACTCTGTGACACATTAAAACATCCACCCTAAAAGCATTAGAGGGGGATCACAAAGGGACAAAGGACATACACTAAAACTTATACAGAATGGTAAAACGCATCGCTACGTATAAAACGTAAAACTAAATTAGCCGATGAGGTGTTGTCAGCTAAAATAAATGGCAACGAGTCCAGTAACTGAAGAGTTTATCGCAGGGCAGCCAAAGAAGGACAGCTCACCAAGATATAGGCCATTGTCAGCTAGGCGCCACACCGACACTAAGGTGGGTCATCACGGTGCAGGAGGTAGCTGTGTGTCACCCTAGCATGGCCAATGCAGAGCTGGCAGAGAGTCCTTGCGAGAGCCCCGCATGGAGGACTGCGACACATTCGTAGTCTCCTTAATGGCACACAGTTTGTTTTACATGCTGAGGTTACGCCATTTCGTCTCCCAAAGCCGCAAAACCTTGTGGCGTAGTACTGATCGCAAGTCAGTTGCAGAGAAGCCGATCTCCACAGGCGGTTTCCGCATAGCCTGTTTGGCCAGCCTGTCAGCAAATTCGTTGCCTGTGATTCCGACGTGACCTGCGGTCCAGACCACTGAATGACTGGACCGTTCCAGGGCATAGGTGGACTCCTGGATGATCGCTACCAAAGGATGACCAGGGTAGCACTGGTCGATAGCTTGTAGGCTGCTCAAGGAGACAGTACACAGAAGAAACGACTCCCCAAGGCATGAACGGATGTGCTCAAAAGCACGAAATATAGCCACCATCTCGGCAATGAAAACATTGCAGCCATCGGGCAAGGAATGCTGTTCGATATGTCCTCCATGGAGATACACGAAGCCGGTGTGAGCATCAGCCATCGAGCCGTCGGTGTAAACCACTTCGTGGCCTCGGTACATGTCAAAAATCGAGAGGAAGTGGCAGCAGAGAGCCGTGGGGTTAACTGGGTCCTTAGGGCTATGTGAAACGTCCAGTCGAAGCCGCAGCCTAGGTGTACACCATGGAGGTGTAGGTGAATGGACCTCTAGTACAGGTGGTAAAGGCAAGGACTCCAGTTCGGAAAGAAGGGATCGGACACGAACTGCAATTGTAAGCCCGGACCTGAGCCTCAAATGCGGGAGATGAACTGCCATGGGTGGGAATGGTACACGGTGATTCAGATGCGCAGGAGAACTACGAACGTATGCAACGTAACTGGCCAGTAGTTGTGCGTGCCTAACCTGCAATGGTGGGAGTCCGGCCTCCACATGGGCACTGGTTACCGGACTCGTCCTAAAAGCTGCTGTCACTAGGTGAACGCCACAGTAGTGCACCGGGTCGAGGAAACGCAACGTATAGGGCGCCGCTGAACCATAAACCAGACTCCCATAGTCAGGGTGGGACTGAACAAGGGCTCTGTAGAGCTGCAGCAGCAGAGAGCGATCTGCACCCTAGTTGGTGTTGCTCAGGCAGTGGAGGGCATTGAGGTGCTGCCAGCACTTCCACTTAAGCTGATAAAGGTGAGGAAGCCAAGTCAATTGGGCGTCGAAAACCAGTCCTAAGAATAGATATGTCTGCACTACAATGGGTGGATGGTCATTAAGGTAAAGTTCTGGTTCCGGATGAACGGTACGACCTCGACAGAGCTGCATAACACATGACTTTGCGGCCGAAAACTGGAAACCGTGGGCTAGAGCCCATGACTGCGCGTTGTGGGTGGCCCCCTGTAGACGCCGCTCAGGACTACGAAATGCAGAAGTCGTCTGCATACAGAGAAGGTGAGACAGACAGACCTATAGCTGCTGCTATACCATTAATGGCCACTAAAAATAAGAAACACTCAATACAGAGCCCTGCGGGACACCATTCTCCTGGATATGGGGGGAACTATGGGAGGCATCAGCTTGGACACGGAAAGTATGAAGCGATAGGAAATTTTGTATAAAAATCGGGAGTGGGCCTCGGAGACCCCACTCATATAATGTGGCAAGGATATGATGTCGTCAGGTGGTGTCATACGCTTTTTGTAAATCAAAAGAGACGGCAACCAGTTGTTGGCGTCTGGAAAAGGCTGTTCGAATGACAGACTCGAAGGACACAAGATTATCAGTGGTAGAGTGACCCTGATGGAAGCCGCCTTGACGTGGAGCCAGTAAGCCATGTGACTCCAGTACTCAACCCAACCGCCGACACACCGTACGTTCCAGCAGCTTACAAAGAACGTTAGTGAGGCTGATGAGCCGATAGCTGTCCACATCAAACGGGTTTTTACCGGGTTTGTGCACCGGAGTGATGGTGCTCTCTCACCATTGCGATGGAAAGACGGTATCGTACCAGATCCAGTTGAAGAATACGAGATGTCACTTGTAGTCAGATGAGATATGTTTAATCAACAGACTGTGGATATGATCTGGACTACTGTGTCGAAGCAATGTGCAATCGCACTGTGGAGCTCCCACTCTGTAGATGGGGCGGTATAGGATTCACTGTGGCGTGTTGTGAAGGAGAGGACTTTCCCTTCCACCCACTGTCTGAGAGTGCGAAAGGCTGGGGGTAATTCTCTGATGCAGAGGCTCGATCATAGTGCTCAGCAAAGTACTCGGCAATCGCGTTTGTGTTGGTAGATAACACGCCATTTATGTTAACACCGGGAACATCTGTTGGTGTCTGATACCCGAAAACACGTTTAATCTTTGCCCAGAAGGGGACGTATGGCACCCAATGGTCCAGACATATTTCTCCCAACACTCTTGCTTCCGTCGTTTGATAAGCTGGTGAATATGGGCACAGAGCCATTTAAAGGCTATGAGGTGCTCCAAGGAAGGGTGCCGCTTATGCCGCTGTAGAGCTCACCGACGCTCTTTAATTGCTTCAGTGATTCCTGGCGACCACCAAGGGACTGCCTTTCACCGGGGCCACCATAAAGAGCGAGCGATCGTGTTTTATGCCACAGAAACGATTGTTGTAGTCACCTGCTCAATCATCACATCGATGTTACCATGTGGGAGAGATCCAACGGTGACAGCAGAGGTGAAAGTTTCCCAGTCTGCCTTGTTTAAAACCCATGTGGGAAGGCGTCCGTGGGCCTGACGCAGGGGCAGTGACAGGAAGATGGGGAAGTGGTCACTACCACACAGGTCGTCATGTGCTCTCCAGCAGATAGATGAGAGAAGTATAGGGCTGTAAATTGATAAACCAATGGCCGAGTAACTACCATGATCCCCACTGAAATGTGTGGCAGCCCCAGTATTTAAGAGGCAGAGAAGACTGAGACAGTAAAATTTCGACATCTCTGGCTCGGCCAGTAAGCACAGTGCCACCCCACAGGGAATTATGGGCATTAAAATCTTCTGAAAGTAGGAAAGGTTTAGGGAATTGATCAATCAGTACAGTTAATACATTCAGGGATACTTCACCATCTGGGGGAAAATATACATTGCAGACAGTTATTTCCTGCATTGTCCTTATTCTGACAGCCACAGCTTTGAGAGGGATCCAGGGGCACAGGTTCACTATATATAACATAAACGAAAACTCCACCTGACACTCGATTGCAGTCGCTACGATAACTGTAGAATCCCTTATAGCCACAGAGGGCAGGGGTCCTCATTGCTGGGAACCAGGTTTCCTGGAGGGCAATGCAGAAAGCAGGTGTAAACCTTAACAGTTGCCATAGCTCAGCCAGGCGGTGGAAAAAACCATCACAACTCCACTGGAGGATGACGTCATCGTGAGACTGGGATAGCAAGAAACATTCAATGAAGCATTTTACACCTCAGGGTCACCTGCTGCCACCGACTTTTTGCCTGAGCGACCAGCGAGATCTAGGTCCTCAGTGGACACCAGAATCTCCACCTCTCCGCAGATGCAGAGTTTGTAGGCAGCCACCGTAATTACCTTGGTCTTGGGGACCTTCTTTTTGGATTTCTCTCGCAGCTTCTTGGGTTTCCCTGGCTGGGAGGACTTCACTGATTCAGTCTCCGGGACTGAGGATGAGCGTGAACCCCTACGACCAGCTGCTTTTGGGCTCGTCAGCCACTGGCAGGTGTCATCTCTCCCACTAGAAGAAACCTGGAAAGGGAGTGACCCCAAGGGACCCCTTCCTAGCGAGAGGAGCCAAAGAAGACTTACGCTTCTCTGGCTCAGAAGTGGGGACTTATATCCCCAATAGTTGGGTGGGTGTTGCTCCTGAAATAGGTGGTGTGGGAGCAACAGGGAAGGAAGTGCCCCCCAACCATCAAGGGGGCAGGTGTAGTCTTCTGGTTCTGAGAGGCGACAGGAATGTGAGGAAGTGATGTGGCGACAACTGTTCTCATAGTGGCAGCATAAGAGGAGGTCATAGCCACAAGATGCAGGCGCTCAAATTTCCTCTTAGCCTCAGTGTAGCTCAGTCGGTCCAGCGTCTTATATTCCATGATTTTCCTCTCTTTCTGCAAAATCCTGCAGGATGGCGAGCAAGGTGAAAGATGATCTCTGCAGTTGATATTGATGGGAGGTGGGGCACATGGAGTATTTGGATGTGATGGATGTCCACAATCTTGACATGTGATGCTGGAAGTACAGCTGGAAGACAAAGGGCCAAACTTACAGCACTCAAAGCACTGAATCAGGGGAGGGATATATGGCTTGACGTCACAGTGGTAGAGCATCATCTTGACCTTCTCGGGCAATGTGTCACACTCGAAGGCCAAGGTGAAGGCACTGGTGGCAACCTGATTATTCCTTGGACCCCGATGGACATGCTGGACGAAATGAACACCTCACCACTCTAAATTGGTGTGCAGCTCGTCATCAGACTGCAAAAGATGATTCCTGTGGAATGTAATACTCTGGACCATATATATGCTCTTATGGGGTGTGATGGTAACAGAAACATCCCCCAACTTGTCAAAATCGAGTAATGCCTGTGACTGGGCAGAGGATGCAGTTTTTATCAAGACTGACCAAGAGCGCATTTTGGACAAGCCCTGGACCTCTCTAAGCTTGTCCTCCAAATGCTTCACAAAAATCTGAGGCTTCATGGACATGAAATATTCCACATCAAATCTCGTACATAGGAGGTACTGGGGCATATAAGCTTCACCGTCATCCTTAGCCTGACGTTCCTCCCATGGTGTGGCCTGGGAGGGGAATGATTTGTGGTCATGTTTCTTAGCATTGAAGTTAGACTTTGCTCACTTAGAGACTGTTGGCGGTGGGCCACCAGCAGGAGATGCTTCATGGCATGTCATCCAATGTGTTGCCGCTCACTCTGACCAGGGGCCCTCCCCATGGGCGCACCCAGCCACAGCAAGGGCCACCTGACAGGATGGCTATTGCTGGGAGTCCCGATGCCCCAGGGAGATGGGCATCTACTCCATGGCATACATGAGGGGTTAATGGCGCAGGCATCAGCAGAGCAATCCCTGTGTTGTTAGAGGGTTACAACAAACAGAGTACATGGCAGCCCCACCACAATGGACTGGCTACTGTACTGGCTATGAGGTGCTAAGAAGCCCATGGTCATCGTCAGTGCAGAAAGCGACACTGCATAGTGCATGGTGAAAAACGCACTCAGGAAGGTGTCCTCGCCCAAGAGATGGAGAATGAGTGGGACTGCAATGCGATGACGAGAAAGTGGGTTAAAGATCTCAATGCATGATGGACACGATGCACCATGTAAGGCACCCTTCCTCAATTGGCTTGCTCTTTGGGGAAATTTAGAAAGATGGAGGTTAAACCCAACAGGGGACCATCAAATAAAAGCCGAAACGTGTGATATTTCTTTTAGTCGCCTCTTATGGCAGGCAGGAATAACTCGGGACTATTTTAACCCCACGGAACCACAGGAGGGGGGTGGGGGGTGTCCGACGGTCGACAGCTATTTTATATGGCGCAGGATACGATTTGTATGTTCGCTACATCGGAACAGTAACTGGTGATATATTGTTGGGTTGGAGATAGGTTTCACACTCTCATATTCAAGCTTCCATCCTCAGTAGCAGAGTAGTGTAATTCAGTAAGAGTCTTTCTGTATCTGACGATCTGTAGGTCACTTTGCAGGGTTTAATTGTCAGTGCAATATGGCGATCTGTACAAACTAGGTTTTGCCTCTGAAAGTCTCATCAGCAAAAAGAAAAGAAAGGTGGACAGTGCTTACACACCAGCGCCATCAGCAATTTCGTGGGTAAATTCAGTAAGAGCCAATCATAATGCTCCATTCATTCACAACACATACTTGGTGCTGGGGCTTAGGAGACTTTACATATCGGTGACAACATTTGTGTTTCGGAGATGTTTGCTCAAAGCAGGACTAAACGATTTCCAGGAAGGGTAACACGTGATGGACAGGGTGCCACGTTAGGACCATCAGGAGGAATGCATTCGGTGTTAGTCTGAGCTGTTTTCGTAAACAGGTTCTGTTAGGACAAGAATTTCAATGCGGACAGGCTGAGACATCACAAAAGCTCCTACAAAAGCGACCATTAACTATTTATGGGAAACTATACAATTTCCTAGAGGTCGACTTGGCTCTTATTTACATAGCCATATGACATCAGTATAACATTGAGAACCTTTTAGATGTGCTTGCGATGGTGAGTCGCTACTCGAACATCTCCCGACGATGCGTCAGTCATGCTGGGCAGGTATACACTCATGTACGGCTAGACGCAGCTCACATGTCCCGTTATGATCGCTAGGGACAATGCATCCTCTGCTATTCTGAGAAGCATTGGAACAGATTTCTATAGTGCGAAGGTAGAGAGGTATCGCGCCAGCAATAGTGAACAAATGATCGCCCAGAGGGTGCCTTGGCTCTTATTTATATAGACATGTGACGGCAGTATAACACTCGAACTATGACTGTAGACGCGACTTTCACCTGCTGACTGCCGTCAGCATCAGTGTGAGAACAATAGCTCATGCTCCGGCGCTGGCTTGCATCTGGCTGTTGCTCACGGCGGCATGTGTGCCCATTGGGGCCTCTGACACGTTGTGGGTGATGATAGTTCTAAGGCGTTTTATTACATTCTTTGAGTATTTGTACACTACATTATTTTCGCCTGTTTAAGGGTTGTGAATGTGTTGGCAGAACATTATATATGCAGTATTTATGTGATTTACAAGTTATTTGCATGTGTGTGCATCGTGGTGGCTCGCGGTGGCCACATGTGTGCGATGGAACCTTTCTTTGGGACAGTTCACTGATATGTCACGGTTGACGATAGTTCGAAATAATTTTTTGTGTGCAATGAGTGTTTGTGCTCTGCATTATTTCCGGCTGTTTAAGCATCGTGAGCGTGTTGGCATAGCAATATACAGCATTATTTAGGTAATTTACGAGTAGTTTGCAGGTCTGTATACTGTGTAGCGTGACCCCAAGCCCATCAGAGCGAGTGTTTTGTGTCAGTGTAATAAATGAACTACGTGAAATTCGTCGCTATATAAATTGTTCCAAAATAAATAAAGTACACTTCTTCCTCTCTCCAGCACCAGCTGAGTCCTTTTCCCGCCATATTTACTCCCAGATCGCCATCTTGGATTATGTCATGCAAGGGACAACAGTACCCTCTGGTGTCAGTACTGTGTACTAGGTCAGTTGGACTTCAGACCTAATGGTGAAGACACTGGATGGAGTTACTGCCTCAAATTGTTTTAATATATGCTGCATGCAAAATAGACTTACGTCCTTCCTATCCAGTAGCCCAGCACAGATTGAGTCCAATTCCTAGGAAGAGGCGGCAGTCAGACGACTTAGGTTAGTGAAAGTGACCTTTTTTCCCTACTTTTTTTAGGTTAGTGGAGGTAGCCATGGTTTGTTGCATTGTCCTGCACAATTTGAACTTCCCACCATTTTCTTGGGTAGGGGAGGGGGGAGGGGAGAGGATTAGGTTAGTGGAGGTAGCCCAATTGACCTAACTTCTCGCTAAAATTTTAACTTCTCGCCATGATGTCATTGCGATGTTGCCATATTTATCACCGCCATTTTGGATCCGCCATTTTGAATACATTTGACAACAATGGAGAATGGGGTGAGACACACTTTGTTCCACTACTGCAGTGGTGTTATGGTGTGGTCGTGTTTTTCATAGAGGGGGCTTGCACCCCTTGTTGTTTTGAGTGGCACTATCACAGCACAGGTATACATTAATGTTTTAAGCATCTTCTTGCTTCCCACTGTTGACGAGCAATTCGGGGATGGCGACTGATTCTTTCAACACGATAGAACACCTGTTCATAATGCACAGCCTGTGGTGGAGTGGTTACACGACCTTAACACCCCTGCAATGGACTGGTATGCATGGATTGAATGCATAGAACACCTTTGGGATGTTTTGGAATGCCGACTTCATGCCAGGCTTCAACGACCAACATCAATACCTCTCCTCAGTGCAGCAGTCTGTGAGGAATGGGCTGCCATTCCCCAAGAAACCTTCAAGCACCTGATTGAACATATGCCTGTGAGGGTGGAAGCTGTCATCAAGGCTAAAGGTGAGCCCATACCATATTGAATTCCAGTGTTACCAATGGAGGGCGCCACGAACTTGTAAGTCATTTTCAGCCAGGTGTCCGGATACTTTTTATCATGTTGTGTACATGCTCTCACTCTTTCTCATTCACACACCACTCTCACCAAGGGAATTGTGTTCATACAGGCGAGTTTCAATCCAATCATCGCAAATGATTTGGTTATCATGATGAGCCGACAAACCGATTTTACACAGCAGTACAGTGCACACTTCATGTCGTTGTTACTGGATGCTAGATTGCTGCACCAAATGCAGTGGCTGTGATCGAGCACCGTGAACACCTGTGTACAGGTGCGGCATATAGTCTTCAATCTGAATTCCACTTGATGCACGCCTTTCCTCACTTCTAGGTGGCTCCTTCTAATGTGCAATATGCATACATCTTAGATATTAGACCCACAAACTCCACAGTCGGTGAACCAGTCCCCTCGTCTTTCATTTGGCCAATAATCTACTTTTTCTGTGAAACAATATCGTAAGGATTATCGGCCGTGTATGAAGATGCATCGAATTCTTCACAACAGCACCTCATTACTTCACATGGACTGCAGTTTTTCACCCAATGGATGAAGGTATCTCTGTATCCATATACCACAACTTAGGACTAGCGAAATGAGGTTTCGCAAACTGACAATGAAATCGTTACGTGTGGAATTTGGATAGATCTAGTATGCACATCTCCAAAGACAGGTTTCGTGAACTCTACTGCAGTTTTCGACATCTCTGTAGCAGCTAAGTTCTTGCTGCAGATAGTGGCCTGTTTGAAACTTGGTCTGGTGACATATCGGTTTAAAAACGTATTCAGTGGGGCCGCAAATACATGGAACACAACAGAAAAAATATTTAACGAGAATATGTACTTACATGGAGGAATTTTCACAGGAGACTCCTTGGACTCTTCCACCTGCTTACCTAGAATCTCTAGCAACTGATCAGTCTCATCGAGATTATGTACTATGACAAGAAAAAAAGAATTGTAAACTTCTTCTAACATAAATATATATGTAGAGGTTCGAATGATTAGAGCAATTGAGTTTGTTAAAGTTAGGAGTTTTACAGTAATGAAGTTAGTTAATATGTGAAGAAATATTGGGAACCGGATGTCATGTGTTTACATCCTGCTGCGTAACTGAGTGTTATGGTACAATGACACAAGTGGGTTGGCGGAGCGCCATGTTAAGTAACATGAAGGACAACACTGCGTCACTGGCCAGCAGAGGACGTGAGAAGAAGCAACTCACTGTGTCCCAGGCTGTCAACATCGAGGGTGGTAATCAGGTCAGCTACGCCCTCCAAGCAGCAGCAGAATATTCCACCGACCTACTGAGGATGAAGAACCACAAACGTCAGCAGCAGAAAGCCGTACTGAAGGATCAGACTGGCAGCCAGCCCGTCATCATCAACAATCATGAGGCACTGGAGTGACGCAGAGCCTGTGTCAGTCAGTGCTGCCACCAGGTCAGAGTTATCACTGTCATCGTAATAGTACTTTCGTAATGCAAGTCGTCACCTAGGAGGCGCCAGAATGACGCCGCAGCTGTAGTCGTCACCGCCACTATCGTCAGACGCCATCAGCAGACAGATGCCTGTAATGGGAGTCAACACCTGGAGCGAGTTGTGTAACACTCTCCTGGGACACTGCCTCCACGAATACCGTGACTGGGGATGGAGCTGGGGACCCTGGCCCACCGACACCAGACAGCTGCCACTGGGGATGGTCACTGAGACAGGGCACTGACCTGACCCAATGCCGCCAATGCCACGCCCCCCCAGCTGCTACCACAACAGATGTTGATACGGTTAGATCGGTAATTTTGTGGGAAGCAGAGCAGAGGGTTCCTGAGGATTTTTTTGGGGGGAGAGGGGTGGAGGGGGTTACAACCAGAAATGTCATCAAAGATTTGTTTGGAATTTCCCAAGTATTTGAGTGTATCCATTATCGTTAGAGCAAACAGAGTCATTTGCTAGGTCACATGCATCTCAGACAGTGTTCAGTATGGACATAATTTTTTTTCATTGTCGATGAAAGGATCACGTACAAAGAGATTGTAAGCAGCAATTTTGCAGGTGTTGTAATACATCCGGTCACTCGGACCGGCAATGCCATAATAGGAATCAGCAACAATGGAAATTTCAGTTGCAGGGTAGATCTTACGGGCAGCAGTTAAATGGCTCAGAGCGCAGGATCCACTATACCACGCTCCCAATAAGAGTTAGCAAATGTAAGAAAGCAGTGGTAGACTTTTCTCTGATCGGCTATGTGGGGGATAAACTATGTATAATGTTGTTGGATATCGGTTCTCAGATAGCAGTTGCAGGTAAGCGAGTATTTGGAGCAAATAGGTCGAGTGAAACACGCTGGACGTTGAAGTTCTGATTGGGAGAGTTTAACTTCCAGGTGGATGCAGAATTTCTTCCTCTGGTTAGCGGCAGGTACGACGTTATTCTCGGACTCGATTTCCTGGTTGCACATCGCACCTTGATTGACCTGGAACGGCGTATGGTAGAAATGGATGGAACTCTGTTTCAGCTAGGCTCTGCACTAGGAATACCTGCACTGTCGCAAGGTCCTCCCCATGGCCAGGGGAAACCAATTAACCTGTGTACAAGGCCCCTTAATGTCAATTGGTTCAAATGGCTCTGAGCACTATGCGACTTAACTTCTGAGGTCATCAGTCGCCTAGAACTTAGAACTAATTAAACCTGACTAAC
The DNA here is from genome assembly GCF_023864275.1 of Schistocerca cancellata. NCBI lineage: Eukaryota > Metazoa > Arthropoda > Insecta > Orthoptera > Acrididae > Schistocerca > Schistocerca cancellata. The sequence goes on from NC_064629.1 coordinate 146,415,703, forward strand.
CTAAGGACATCACACACATCCATGCCCGAGGCAGGATTCGAACCTGCGACCGTAGCAGTCCCGCGGTTCCGGACTGCGCGCCTAGAACCACTAGACCACCGCGGCCGGCCTTTAATGTCAGTTCGTGGGATCTCATACTGAAAGGTACAGGAAAGGTAGTCTGGATTGGTACTGGTACTGATCTTCCAGTGAACTCAGTATATTATTGACTCTTTGACAGATAACGGATGGCTAATGCAGTCAGCTCTTTTATTCGACATAGCAAGTCCAACGTTCCGGAGGTAGACGGTACAAGCGTAGTGACTGACAGTACTGATCATTTTGGCCTGGAGTAAATAAAGTTGTCGCACGATACCCTGGTTGCGAATTTAGAAGTGTTAGATGAGGATTAACTACACCGTGATTTTACAGCAAATTACACAATGACAGGATGGTCTGTCGACTGATCAGCACTAAAGAGTCTGGTGGCACATTTTGAAGGACAGGACAGAGCAGTAGTCGAAAAACTGTCGAGTGAGTAGCTGAAATTACTTAATCCGTTGGGTCCATTACCTACGACACTGCTTGTTCAGCACCAAATTCCTACTGGAAGTGAAGCACCCAACGAGTTCGATTCCCGGCGGGGTCAGGGATTTTCTCTGCCTCGTGATGACTGGGTGTTGTGTGCTGTCCTTAGGTTAGTTAGGTTTAAGTAGTTCTAAGTTCTAGGGACTGATGACCATAGACGTTAAGTCCCATAGTGCTCAGAGCCATTTTTTTGAAGCACCCATCTATAAATGACCGTATCGAGTTTCAAGGCATTTACAGTTGATTATGCAAGAGTTTATAGATCAGCAGCTTCGGGTTGGCATCATAGAACTTAGTTGTTGTCTCTGGTCTGCTCCCATTGTAAGTAAAAAATCACTAGGTGGTGGCAAAGCACATCGTTTCTGTTGTGACTACCGGTTCTTCAACCAGAAAACGGTGTTGGATGAGTACCCCATGCCTGATATAACAGAGACTGAAAAACTTGGCTCAGTGTCAGTACTTCACAACACTGGATTTGCGTAGTGGTTACCACCAGGTGGATGTGTCACGCAAAATGATAAAGCAGAGGGCAGTACTAAGACTAACCTATAACGGGTATTACACGACGATCCGCCGCGAACGGTACTGGTCTAGCGCGACAGCCATCTAGTGGTAGAATGGGTAAAACTACGAAAATTAGCAGACACACTATGCACGCGACAGAATGGACAGTAGTTATAAACTGCCGTCAATCCGCGCACGTGTACTATGCAGCGATAATTTGCGCATGCGCAGAAGGGTCTACCACAGAGATTTCTGCTTGTTATTTGCCTATTCCGCCTCATGAACCATGGACCTTGCCGTTGGTGAGGAGGCTTGCGTGCCTCAGCGATACAGATAGCCGTACCGTAGGTGCAACTACAATGGAGGAGTTTCTGTTGAGAGGCCAGACAAACGTGTGGTTCCTGAAGAGGGGCAGCAGCCTTTTCGGTAGTTGCAGGGGCAACAGTCTGGATGATTGGCTGATCTGGCCATGTAACACTAACCAAAACGGCCTTGCTGTGCTGGTACTGCGAACGGCTCAAAGCAGGGGGAAACTACGGCCGTAATTTTTCCTGAGGGCATGCAGCTTTATTGTATTGTGGCCCAGATAGGTACGAATTCCACGCCTACCACAGTAGTACTAGTTTGTATGCCAACTAGCTCCGCAGATGACGAAGAAATTAGTGAAATGTATGATGAGATAAAATAAATTATTCATATAGTGAAGAGAGACGAAAATTTAATAGTCATGGGTGACTGAAACTCGATAGTAGGAAAAGGAAGAGAAGGAAACATAGAAGGTGAATATGGAATGGGAGTAAGGAATGAAAGAGGAAGCCGCCTGGTAGAATTTTGCACAGAGCGTAACTTAATCATAGCTAACACTTGGTTCAAGAATCATGAAAAGAAGGTTGTATAAATGGAAGAAGCCTAGAGATACTGGAAGGTCTCAGATAGATCATATAATGGTAAGACAGAGATTCAGGAACCAGGTTTTAAACTGTAAGACATTTCAAGGGGCAGATGTGAACTCTGACCACAATCTATTGGATATGAACTGTAGATTAAAACTGAAGAAACTGCAAAAAGGTGGGAATTTGAGGAGATGGGACCTGGATAAACTGAAAGAACCAGAGGTTGTAGAGAGTTTCAGGAAGAATATTAGGTAACGATTGACAAGAATGGGGGAAAGAAATACAGTAGAAGAAGAATGGGTAGCTTTGAGACATAAAATAGTGAAGGCAGCAGAGGATCAAGTAGGTAAAAAGACGAGGGCTAATAGAAATCTCTGGGTAACAGAAGAGACATTTAATTTAGCTGAAGAAAGGAGAAAATATAAAAATGCAGTAAATGAAGCAGGCAAAAAGGAATACAAACGTCTCAAAAATGAGATCAACAGGAAGTGCAAAATGGCTAAGCAGGCATGGCTAGAGGACAAATGTAAGGATGTAGAGGCGCATATCACTAGGGGTAACATAGATACTGCCTACAGGAAAATTAAAGAGACCTTCGGAGAAAAGAGAATCACTTGTATGAATATCAAGAGCTCAGTTGGAAACCCAGTTCTAGGCAAAGAAGGAAAATCAGAAAGGTGGAAGGAGTATATAGAGGGTCTATACAAGGGCGATGTTCTTGAGGACAATACTATGGAAATGGAAGAGAATGTAGATGAAGATGAAATAGGAGATATGATACTGCGTGAAGAGTTTGACAGAGCACTGAAAGACCTAAGTCGAAAAATGGCCCCGGGAGTAGACAACATTCCATTAGAACTACTGACAGCCTTGTGAGAGCCAGGCCATACAAAACTCTACCATCTGGTGAGCAAGATGTATGAGACAGGCGAAATATCCTCAGACTTCAAGAAGAATATAATAATTCCAATCCCAAAGAAAGGAGGTGTTGACAGATGTGAAAATTACCGAACTAGCAGTTAAATAAATCACGGCTGCAAAATACTAACACGAATTCTTGACAGAGGAATGGAAAGACTGGTAGAAGCCGACCTCTGGAAAGATCAGTTTGGATTCCGTAGAAATGTTGAAACACATGAGGCAATTCTAACCCTACGACTTATCTTAGAAAATAGATTAAGGAAAGGCAAACCTACGTTTCTGGCATTTGTAGACTTAGAGAGGGCTTTTCACGATGTTGACTGGAATACTCTCTTTCAAATTTTGAAGGTGGCAGGAATAAAATACAGGGAGCGAAAGGCTATTTACAATTTGTACAGAAACCAGATGGCAGTTATAAGAGTCGAGGAGCATGAAAGGGAAGCAGTGGTTGCGAAGGGTGTGAGACAGGGTTGTAGCCTATCCCCGATGTTATTCAATATGTATATTGAGCAAGCAGTAAAGGAAACAAAAGAAAAATTCGGAGTAGGAATTAAAATTCATGGAGAAGAAATAAGAACTTTGAGGTTCGCCGATGACATTGTAATTCTGTCAGAGACAGCAAAGGACCTGGACAGTGTCTTGAAAGGAGGATATAAGGTAAACATCAACAAAAGCAAAACGAGGATAATGGAATGTAGTCGAATTAAGTCGGGTGATGCTGAGGGAATTAGATTAGGAAATGAGACACTTAAAGTAGTAAATGAGTTTTGCTATTTGGGGAGCAAAATAACTGATGATGGTCGAAGTAGAGAGGATATAAAATGTTGACTGCCAATGGCAAGGAAATCGTTTCTGAAGAAGAGAAATTTGTTAACATCGAGTATAGATTTAAGTGTCAGGAAGTCGTTTCTGAAAGTATTTGTATGGAGTGTAGCCATGCATGGAAGTGAAAGTGGACGATTAATAGTTTAGACAAGAAGAGAATAGAAGCTTTCGAAATGTGGTGCTACAGAAGAATGCTGAAGATTAGATGGGTAGATCATATAACTAACGAGGAGATACTGAACAGAATTGGAGAGAAGAGAAATTTGTGGCACAACTGGACTAGAAGAAGGAACCTGTTGGTAGGACATGTTCTGAGGCATCAAGGGATCACCAAATTAGTATTGGAGAGCAGCATGGAGGGTAAAAATCGTAGAGGGAGACCAAGAGATGAATACACTAAATAGATTCAGAAGGCTGTGGGTTGCAGTAGGTACTGGGAGATGAAGAAGCTTGCTCAGGATAGAGTAGCGTGGAGAGCTGCATCAAACCAGTCTCTGGACTGAAGACACAACAACAACATTTGCTTACTGCTTGGTGGCTAGTAGACCATTTCAGATTTTCATGTTAGGGATCTTCCGCGTTTTTTTCAGTAAGTAGGTTTTCGTAAATGCAGAGAAAAAAAATTTTTACAGCAGATTTTCTTGTATGCTAGCTGTTTGTGAAAGCATTATTATTTCTATTGATTACTTCGTATTCTAGAAATGAAATGGAGCAAAGAGGCGTTAAACGTCTTAATTCAGGCATACAGCGAGAAAAGGTGTACATGTGGCTAGCTGTATCATAATACGATGCGTCGGCAGTCGCTTCTTTCTGGGTAATATGCATATAACGCCACACGGTGATTTTCGGTTTGTATCGTAATGCCTTACTTTACGAAATTTCATGTTTGTTTTGATTGCATCTCTTGTTTATTTCAGCATGTCAGTAAAGAGAAACTGGCAGTGACTGGCGGCAAAGTCCGTGCAGTTTCGCCCAGTGCGATAGACGAGACTGAAATAGTCTGAGTAGCACTTACGTACCGTGTATTCAAAACTTGGAAAAATAACGCAAGTCCGTCTTTAAGTATTGGGCCTTTCAAGTGCTGCAAATTGCAGTTCATACATCCACAACTTTTGAAATGGTGGGCTCTGCTATTCTGTGGCTAAAAGCCAGACTCTTAAAAGTTCCCCATTCGCCAGGAAACGTAATGTTACAACCAGCCTGCAACATAACAGGGCGTTTACCGGTATTTTATCAGTGAACTTGGCTGGTATGATCACAAAATTTATAAACATATACTTCTTACTTTCGAGAAGGTGAGATAGCGTCCCTCATGACTGTCACACTTTCTGATTCCATCTTCTATCATAAACAGCAGATTCTCGAAACAGGCCATGTCCATCTAACGAAGTTCCGAAATTCTAGCGGATCTTCGGACCTCGGTTCTTTCATTAACAGCGAATATATTTCCTTGCCTTCGTCTCTTCTTTTCAGCCAGGGTTGAACTCAACAGCGTCTGACTTTTCGTTTTCGTCGCCATTCTGCCCTAATCCTAAGATTTACTGTCACTGTCAGGGCAATAACTCTAAAAACAAGTTGATCTTCCATGTGCAATTTTCTGTATAAATTTAAATTTCGATATACGAGGTGCATTCAAGTTCTAAGGCCTCCGATTTTTTTTCTAATTAACGACTCACCCGAAATCGATGAAACTGGCGTTACTTCTCGACGTAATCGCCCTGCAGACGTACACATTTTTCACAACGCTGACGCCATGATTCCATGGCAGCGGCGAAGGCTTCTTTAGGAGTCTGTTTTGACCACTGGAAAATCGCTGAGGCAATAGCAGCACGGCTGGTGAATGCTCGGCCACAGAGAGTGTCTTTCATTGTTGGAAAAAGCCAAAAGTCACTAGGAGCCAGGTCAGGTGAGCAGGGAGCATGAGGAATCACTTCAAAGTTGTTATCACGAAGAAACTGTTGCGTAACGTTAGCTCGATGTGCGGGTGCATTGTCTTGGTGAAACAGCACATGTGCAGCCCTTCCCGGACGTTTTTGTTGCAGTGCAGGAAGGAATTTGTTCTTCAAAATATTTTCGTAGGATGCACCTGTTACCGTAGTGCCCTTTGGAACGCAATGGGTAAGGATTACGCCCTCGCTGTCCCAGAACATGGACACCATAATTTTTTCAGCACTGGCGGCTACCCGAAATTTTTTTGGTGGTGGTGAATGTGTGTGCTTCTATTGAGCTGACTGGCGCTTTGTTTCTGGATTGAAAAATGGCATCCACGTCTCATCCATTGTCACAACCGACGAAAAGAAAGTCCCATTCATGCTGTCGTTGCGCGTCGACATTACTTGGCAACATGCCAAATGGGCAGCCATGTGGTCGTCCGTCAGCATTTGTGGCACCCACCTGGATGACACTTTTCGCATTTTCAGGTCGTCATGCAGGATTGTGTGCACAGAACCCACAGAAATGCCAACTCTGGAGGTGATCTGTTCAACAGTCATCCGGCGATCCCCCAAAACAATTCTCTCCACTTTCTTGATCATGTCATCAGACTGGCTTGTGCGAGCCCGAGGTTGTTTCGGTTTGTTGTCACACGATGTTCTGCCTTCATTAAACTGTCGCACCCACGAACGCACTTTCGGCACATCCATAACTCCATCACCACATGTCTCCTTCAACTGTCGATGAATTTCAATTGGTTTCACACCACGCAAATTCAGAAAACGAATGATCACACGCTGTTCAAGTAAGGAAAACGTCGCCATTTTTAGTATTTAAAACAGTTCTCATTCTCGCCGCTGGCAGTAAAATTCTATCTGCCGTACGGTGCTGCCACCTCTGGGACGTATTGACAATGAACGCGGCCTCATTTTAAAACAATGCGCATGTTTCTATCCCTTTCCAGTCCGGAGAAAAAAAATCGGAGGCCTTAGAACTTGAATGCACCTCATACATACACCTGTGTAACCAAGTTTCGTAATATAAAACTGTTGAGTCTGTTATTCAGAACAGTACTAACTTACATAAGAAAAAAACAATTACTTAATAAATAATGCTAAAAAAATCAATTTCTTATTATGAGGTTACCTTCCATTTGGAAAGTGGATGCACTCAGAGACTGTATGTGACTTACAAATTATAGAGTGGAGCAATCAGTCGTCCTTTTTAGGTTTTATTATGCAAACACAGATTTTGGATAGTAGTTAGCCATTCTGAATGAATACTAATATTCAAAGAACTGTGACTGACGCCCAAACAACAGGGATTTACATGTATTGAGAATAAAAAATAGCGCATTGAGAATGGCTAGCTACTAGCCGAAATCTGGACTTGCATAATAAAACCTAAAAAAGACGACCGATTGCTGCACTCTATAATTTATAAATTTCTTATTAATGGGAAACTTGAGTTCACAGAACTAATATCAACGTATGACGCTCCAGTATATCATACAGTTGCCCCTGAGTTGCACGCCAGCCACAGTGACCGAGCGGTCCTAGGCGCTTCAGTCCGGAACCACGTGGCTGCTACGGTCGCAGGTTCGAATCCTGACTCAGTCATGGATGTGTGTGATGTCCTTAGGTTAGTTGGGTTTAAGTAGTTCTAAGTCTAGGGGACTGATGACCTCAGATGTCAAGTCCCATATTAGAGCCATTTTTGAGTTGCGCGCGGTAGAACGAACGATTTTACAAGACAACAGACAGTTCTATTTTCTTTTCGCGCGTATCGTCTGCTGCTTCGCATGCCGGCTAGGTATTCCCGCGTGGATGGTGTAATAGGTCGGAAGTGAACCAGTATGTAGTTACAGGTATGCACGTTAGGGGCGCTGGTGCTTAGGTGTACGGCTTCGACGCGTCGTGTAGTAAGGGCTTGACCCTCCTTGACACAAGAATGCCTCCTGTTTTAATATGTAGTGTTACGACTTGCTTTTGTGCTGGGAGAACATCTGACGTCTGTTCTTGGCCCCACACTCTGCTGGACTATTTCGGAAACGAATCCCAGTTTGATTGTTCTGTTTCCATTACGATATCTCACGGTCAAAAGTAGTTAAAAATTCCTCACAGGGGTATAACGTTTGCATTGATTATCGTTTGAAGGGGTCGGTGGTACCCTTACACTTAGCACTGCGTGACACGAGATCTATTGCTCTTTATCATATAATACAGTAAGTATTCAGTGAAAAACTGGCGTGGTTCGAGCAATGAATGTCCATGGAGGGGGGGGGGGGGGGGGGCGAGACTGCAGCCAAGTTGAGTAGAGTGAACAACAGTAGACGTTGCATCCAAAAGTAAATTGTAATATACATTCAGAATGAACAAAGGTATGAATGCAGTAACTATACCGAGTGAACCAAAAGTAATGCCTTGCGCCATGGGAAATGCTGCCAGCAGGAGTAGTAGTTTACGCGAGCAGACAACAGAAGTATTATAGTAGTTATATTACATATTTATTACCTTATAACTAAATAAAATACTTTTTTATTTTAAGTTCAGTGCATTAGTATTTGTAAAATGACTTTCATATAGTGTTCATTTAAAAATGGCGATCATTCCACTTGGGACCTGTGGAATGGTGCATTAGCTTATTTGTTTTAGTTGTAAATATTTGTCATGTATTGTTGTTTTTCTGACACGTTCCACATCCTGGAGGACCTCCTCACTACGGATCAATTGGAATGAAAGTAAATCTAATCTAATCTAATAGGCAGCTCGCCTACACACAATGTCACGAACACACAGATGAACAGATCGAGATGTTGAGAGCATCCCGAATTAAACAAGAAAAAATAGAGGACGCAAAAGGTGAGAACATTGCAGATGATGGAGGTCATGTGAACAAAACAGTTTACATTCGATTCGCCACAAATAAAGCAAGAACTGAAAGAAGCATATGAGGTAGAATTATTAGCAAAAATAACACTGAACACAATTTTGAAATATACAAGAAGCCTACCACCAGCGGTTGCATCATCAATGTAGAATCATGTCACCCCACTTCACATAAATTTGTATATTTCAACTCCATGACCAATAGATTAATAAATTTACCACTAAATAAAGAAACAATCGATAAGCAACTTGAAATACTGCAATATATAGCTTACAAAAATAGCTGTGACCCTAAGATTGTCACCTAATTATACAGGGTGTTACAAAAAGGTACGGCCAAACTTTCAGGAAACATTCCTCACACACGAAGAAAGAAAATATGTTACTCTACCTGTGCTGCTAGAACATGTGCCTTTACAAGTACGACACAACATGTGGTTCATGCACGATGGAGCTCCTGCACATTTCAGTCAAAGTGTTCGTACGCTTCTCAACAACAGATTCGGTGACTGATGGATTGGTAGAGGCGGACCAATTCCATGGCCTCCACGCTCTCCTGACCTCAACCCTCTTGACTTTCATTTATGGGGGCATTTGAAAGCTCTTGTCTACGCAACCCCAGTACCAAATGTAGAGAGTCTTTGTGCTAGTATTGTGGATGGCGAAATAATAGGGTGAAAATATGTAAGCTTTTCTATATTTATGTCTCCTACATCTAACATCATTCTCACTGTAAATACAGACCTGTTTAGGCGCTTCATGAATTCTGTGGTATGTCCTTCCCAACTGAATTTACTATCGAGTTGTAGTCCCAGAAATGTAACGCTGTCAACCTTTTAGATGTGCATGACTTCATATGTTATAAACATTCTGTAGCTGGAGAAATCGAGCAGTTTCCAGATCTCACATAAAACTTGAATTACCGTACTCACATTTTCCCCATTAGGACTATCTTTTACAGGACAGGAGTAAACGAAGCTGTCACATTACGTGTATTTTTTGTTGTATTACAAGGCTGTACACTTATTCTATTAAGTGAGCAGCACAAGAAATTAAGCTTCGAACTTAACCTACAGTATTCAGTTTACATAATACTTCATACTTAAAAACGTATGTTGTTAACATTTTACTCAAACAGTGCTGTGGCGAAGTTCCACGTACTTTCTGTTGCAGCTGTGAAGATAATATTTCTAATAGCGACCAATAACTTACAAACATATAATATGAAACACTAATAATCGTTCTAACATCAACTAAAATGTACCCAGAGTTAATTACCTAAGGTTATGACACGATTCATACGACATTCCTGTCATTTCACGCTACTCGCAGTTATACTGATAACTAAACTGATAGATTCCAACTATGTCGTTATTTAACTGTAGCCTCATCGGAGAATTCGGTATTTGCTAGCGAAAAATAGCTTGACAGTTATTAATAACCATTAAAAATAACGGTTATCAAAGACTAACTGGAACTGTGATAACGGTTACACCAGAATAACCGTTTTGCCACCTCTACTAAGAGAGAATGAAGCAGACTGTGGTTTTTTTCTTTATTGTGATTTCATTCTCCTGCCCCATATGAGCGGGGGAGGGCTGTCAATGGCACAATCCGCCGCTCTTCAGCCGAGTGACATGACAACTAAAACAAGAATAACATGATACATACATAAGAAGTTAAAAAATGGGAACATAAAACAGAGTATGGGGAGAAAATGGAGGTAAAAATACACGGACATGGAGACGTTCATGGGGGACAGTTAAAAAAAGTCACCAGAAAGTTAAAAAACACAGTTGGCGAGTCTTAAAACACAGAGAAGACACTGAATGCGCACGCACAGGTTAAAGGTCGGCCACAGTATTCAAAACACTTCAGAACAACACACTTAAAACCCACTTGGAGCACACACGATGAAGAATAAAGCTGCCAGGTGGGACCTGCCGAGGGAATGGTCAGAGAGGATGGAAAAGGAGGGGAGAGCATGGGGCAGCTGGGGAAGCGGCGGGATGAAGAGAGGAGGGGCATCAGTGGGTTCACAAAGAGGCAGGAGACACATGGGGTGGGAGATGAAGAGGGAAGACAGGACAGGAGGGAGTGCAGAGACACTGAAAGGAGGCACAAGGGAGGGAGGGGGAGTAGGAGGGGGAAGCCGCTCAGGAGGAGGGAGGGGCAGGAGAGGGAGCCCTGAGGAGGAGGCAGGAAGATGGGGTTAGAGTCGGTAGGAAGGGTAGATGTAAGGGCGAAGCTCATCATCCGGGAGGGGTAGACGGTGGAAGTTGTGTTGGGAAAGGAGATGGAGGGTGTGGAGATGGAGAGAGGGTGGGACACAACGGTAAAGGCGCGGCAACTGGTTGGGGATGGAGAGGAAGGGAGACACCGCCTGACGTTCGAGGATTTGGAGGGCTTTATAGAACCGGGGAGGGGCGGAAATTCAAGCGACGCTGGCATAACAGAGGAGGCGGCGGATCAAGGATTTGTAGGTGTGAAGGATGGTGGAAGGATGCAGACCCCACGTCCGGCCGGACAGGAGTTTCAGGAGGCGGAGGCGGTTGTGAGCTTTGTTTTGGATGGTAAGGAGATGGAGAGTCCAGGTGAGGTGGCGGTCGAGTGTGAGGCCAAGGTATTTGAGGATAGGAGTGAGGTGGATAGGACGGCCATAAATGGTGAGGTAGAAATCACAGAGGCGGAAGGAGTGGGTGGTGCGGCCTATGATGATCGCCTGGAGGGGGTAGGATTTATATAACCTCAAGCTCCTCATCGTATTATGGCGGCAGCCAATGGGATTGCAGGAACTCTGACCACCAAGTTGGAGCAAGTCCGGTAGTCTACCTGTCTCAACATGTTAGACTGAGAGCCTATGTCCTGCCAATTTGCTGGTGTTACCATTGTCTTTGACAGGCAGAGACCTGCTAGCTTCTACTGGGTGAGCGCGCGCCCACCTGAGTCAGGACAATGCCGGCCGTGAGCAGGTAGCACGACAAAAGGCTCGAGCGTTACGGACGCTGGCTGATACAATAGCCGCACACAAGCCACGGGAGCCCACCACCTGTGGCGGCGTGCCAGCCAGCGTAGCACCGTCAATTGAATGACAGACGCCATGGCGGCAGGAGATCGGCAGTAGCGGCCCGTGAATTACTTAGATTCGCAGGCGGCAGCTGTTCCGTCTACTGCATTGGAGGGATCTTACCAACGTTATTTAACCGCTGTTTTTTCACTATATAACAATTTCCTACATGCTGTTTTGTGTGTGTAGAGCGGTATATGGTTTTGATTCACTATCTTTTTTTGGGACTGTGTAATTAGAATAATTTTTGTTGATGTTTTCTATTGTGATATCTGGTTTTGTTGTGGGACCATTTCATCATGTTTTTCGATGTATGTCTGTTTTTATACTCGTACTGAAAAAGTTCTTATATCTTTAGCAAGCAGTGTGTTATTAGAACAAGCGTTTTTTATCAGAGTTTTTCAGATGTTTCCCTATGTGTAGTTCGAAGAATTCCACAATATGTGGTGAGTTACAAAGCGTTTTCTGATGTGTAGGCGAGGTTATGGTTTCTTGTTTCGCTTATTTATGTTTGAGCGTTTTTCTGTGTATGGATGCTGGTTTTTTTCACAAAAGCGTTTTTCTATCATTGTTTATTTTACTTCCAAGCAGCAAGGATTTAGAGTAATTGACAATTCATTTTCCCTGCCAAAATTTAGGAAACTGTTCCAGTAGGATAGTACACATATAAATAAATGAATACAATTCCCAAGGCAGTACCTTACGTCCCTCCTCCCTGACAGCTCTGCACACAATGAGTCTTTTTCCCATCAGTTTGCAAGTGGGGGAGGGGATGGGAAGTGGAGGAGGGGAAGGGAAGTGGGGGAGGAGGGGGAGTGTGCGTGGTGACATCATCAGTACAACATTCCCACACCTGCTTTCCCCCCTCCACCAGGGAGAGGAAGCAGGGGTGCCACCCAGGAAGAGCCACTATCTTGAATAGATTAAAACTGCCCCAGCTCTCTCTATACCCATAGTATGTTCGAGTGTTTGGGATCCCTAACAGGTGGGATTAAAGGAAGATATTGAAGCAGTTCCGAGGTGGCCTGCTAGATTTCTTACCGGTATGTTCAAACAACAAGCAGGTGCTACAGAGATGCTTCAGAACACAATTCGGAATCCCTGGAGGAATAGCGACATTCTTTTCGAGGACTGAATTGAGAAAATTTACAGAACCAGCATTGAAGCTGACTGCAAAACGATTGTGCTCCCGCCAACACCGCAAGATAAGGTACGAGAAATTAGAGCTCATTAAATAGGCATTTAGACAGTCGTTTTCCCCTCGCTATATTTGCGATTGGAACAGATAAGGCAATGGCTAGCAGTGGTACAGGGTACCCTCCACCACGCACCGTACTGTGGCTTGCGCCGTATGTCTGTAGATGTAGAATGGATAGCTAGAGGTAAACCAAATACTTATTCTGGTTGGTTGGTTTGTTTGTGGGATTGAAGGGACCAGAATGCTACGGTCATCCACGTTCACTTGGCTCAGATGCGCTGGGCTTCTTTCCAAAGAATTATGTTGATTATTTACGCAAGATTTATCAGTAACAAAGCCTTGCTTCTTGGGTGACTTGTGGCAGCATCTGAGCCAGAACGCATTATTCTAAATGTATTTCAGGATCTAAAGAACCCATTACAGCAGTGAGGCGAATACTGTATTCAGGTATTTCTAACATTTTGTGTGGGATGCAGTATGGTATTCGTAAACTGCAAAACAATATAAACCAAATGAAAACCTCATTCAGCTGATCTATTACACACATCAAGAAAAGTTTTGCCTTACCCCAGTTTCCAGAACTCCCGAAGACAGACGTTGACTGTGGATATTTTATCACAGACACAGTCCCTTTGACTGTTCAGAGATGTCACTAAATCCGCGCAAAGATGTAAACAACCATGCATGAGCAGCGCCTATTAGACGGAGGGGGTCTGACAGCCGATCAGTTCCAATCATGCTACCAGGAAGGAGGTACATGGTCCATGCTATCTGTAGTTCAACAATGCCTTAGACGGTCAATACCGCGGTTCGATCGCGTCCGCACTGTTGCGTTGTGCCAGGAAGAGCCCTCAACGAGGGAAGTGTCCAGGCGTCACGGAGTGAACCAAAGCGATGCTGTTCGGACATGGAGGAAATACAGAGAGACGGGAACTGTCGATGACATGCCTCACTCAGGCCGCCCAAGGGCTACTGCTGCAGTGGATGACCGCTACCTACGGATTATGACTCGGAGGAAACCTGACAGCAACGCCACCATGTTGAATAATTCTTTTCGTGTAGCCACAGGACGCAAACTGTGCGCAATAGACTGCATGATGCTCAACTTTACTCCCGATGTCCATGGTGGGGTCCATATTTGCAACCACGACACCATGCAACGCAGTACAGATGGACCCAACAACATGCCGAATGGACCACTCAGGATTGGCTTCACGTTCACTTCACCGATGAGTATCGCATGTGCCTTCAACCAGACAATCGTCGGAGACGTGTTTGGAGTCAACCCGATGAGGCTGAACGCCTTAGACACACTGTCCAGCGAGTGCTGCAAGGTGGAGGTTCCCTACTGTCTTGAGGTGGCATTATGTGGGGCCGACATATGCCGCTGGTGGTCATGGAAGGCACCATAACGGCTGTACGACACGTGAATGCCATCCTCCGACCGATAGTGCAACCATATCGGCAGCATATTGGCGAGGCATTCAACTTCATCGACAACAATTCGCGCCCTCGTGATTGTGATTGACTTTCTTCAGGATAACGACATCCCTCGACTAGAGTGGCCAGCATGTTCTCCAGACATGAACCCTACCGATCATGCCTGGGATAGAATGAAAAGGGCTGTTTGTTGAGGACGTGATCTACCAGTCACTCTGATGAATCTACGCCGAATCGCCTTTTAGGAGTGGGACAATCTGGACCAACAGTGCCTCAATGAACTTGTGGATAGTATGCCACGACGAATACAGGTATGCATCAATGTAAGAGGACGTGCTACTGGGTATCAGAGGTACTGGTGTGTACAGCAATCTGGACCACCACCTCTGAAGGTCCCGCTGTATGGTCGTACAACAGGCAGTGTGTAGTTTTCATGAGCAATAAAAAGGGCGGAAAAGATGTTTATGTTGATCTCTCTTCCAATCATCTGTACAGGTTCCGAAACTCTCGGAATCGAGGTGATGCAAAACTTTTTTGATGTGTGTATATGTGTGAATGACGCACCTCAGTAACTTTTCAGTTACGTGTCCGTACTAATATAACTTTTTCTTCTTATTTTCACACGAGTAATCCGGTTTCGAAGTACTGACCACTTCTTTTGACACATCCTATGTTGTTGGGCAGGGAACAATAACCTTCTTTATTATTCCTCTAACATATATGTGTTTACTTCATCGTTCCTTGTGCCTTCAACGCTCATTTGGTAGCTCTACGTACTGCTTGTGTCTTACTAAAGGGAGGCCTTAGCTACATGTGAAAGTCACATGGCGCATCCTCAATTTGTACTGTGTATAATCACAACGACTCGAAGCCACTTTTACGGGATTTTCTATTACCTATACAGTAATGTGGATATAAATCCTATTAGCGCAGTAAAAAGAGTGAATTATTTACACTTTTGATTCTGCATAATTCACTTAAAAAAGACACGCTGCAAAATGTGATATTTCCAACCTTATCTATACGCTTATGTTGACGTAACAGCTTATCCCCTTAAAGTTTTCGAAATCAAATATCTGTTAGTCATGGCATTCTTTATATATGTGAAAATTCATATTGTTTCCCATGACCACAATGGTTTACGGGATCACTATGTTCCAAACCAGAAAGAAGCGATTAGGGGAAAATACTTTTCATATTTGTTTGGATACCATCTGGGACTCAGAAATCTACGGTTGTTTTTCCAAAGCTGTTTCACAGAGGAAGACTGCACTGTAGTTCCTTCTCTAGATTGTCGCACAGATGACAAAGTGGTAGATGTCGAAACAGATGACAGAGGGATGGAAAAACAATTACAATCGCTCAAAAGAGGAAAGGCCGCTGGACCTGATGGGATATCAGTTCGGTTTTACACAGAGTACGCGGAGGAACTTGCCCCCCTTCTTGTAGCCTTGTACCGTAGGTCTCTAGAAGAGCGTTGCGTTCCAAAAGATTGGAAAAGGGCATAGGTCATCCCCGTTTTCAAAAAAGGACGTCGAACAGATTTGCAGAGCTATCTCTAACGTCGATCAGTTGTAGAATTTTGAAACACGTATTATGTTCGAGTATAATGACTTTTCTGGAGACTAGACACCTACTCATTAGGAATCAGCGTGGGTTTCGAAAAAGACGATCGTGTGAAACCGAGCTCGCGCTGCTCGTCGACCAGACTCAGAGGGCCATAGACACGGGTTCCCAGGTAGATGCCGTCTTTCTTGACTTCCGAAAGGCGTTTGATACAGTTCCCCACAGTCGTTTAATGAACAAAATAAGAGCATATGGACTATCAGACCATTTGTGTGATTGGATTGAAGAGTTCTTAGATAACAGAACGCAGCATGTCATTCTCAATGGAGAGAGGTCTTCTGAAGTAAGAGTGATTTCAGGTGTGCCGCAGGGGAGTGTCGTAGGACCGTTGCTATTCACAATATATAAAAATGACCTTGTGGATAACATCGGAAGTTGACAGGTTTTTTGCAGATGATGCTGTAGTATATCGAGAGGCTGTAACAATGGAAAATTGTACTGAAATGTAGGAGGATCTGCAACGAATTGACGCATGGTTCAGGGAATGGCAATTGAATCTCAATGTAGACAAGTGTAATGTGCTGCGAATACATAGAAAGAAAGATCCTTTATCATGTAGCTACAATACAGCAGATCAGCAACTGGAAGCAATTAATTCCATAAATTATCTGGGAGTAGGCATTAGGAGTGATTTAAAATGGGGTTGGGTTGGATTGTTTTGGGGAGGAGACCAGACATCGAGGTCATCAGTCTCATCGGATTAGGGAAGGATGTCGGCCGTGCCCTTTCAAAGGAACCATCCAGGCATTTGCCTGCAGCGATTTAGGGAAATCACGGAAAACCTTAATCAGGATCGCCGGACGCGGTTTTGTGGTCTTCCCGAATGCGAGTCCAGTGTGCTACCACTGCGCCACCTCGCTCGCTGATTTAAAATGGAATGACCATATAAAATTAATCGTCGGTAAAGCAGATGCCAGACTGAGATTTATTGGAAGAATGCTAAGGAAATGCGGTCCGTAAACAAAGGAAGTAGATTACAGTACACTTTTTCGCCCACTGCTTTAATACTGCTCACTGGTGTGGGATCCGTAGCAGATAGAGTTGATAGAAGAGATAGAGAAGGTCAAACGGAGAGCAGCGAGCTTCGTTACAGGATCATTTAGTAATCGCGAAAGCGTTAAGGAGGTGATAGATAAACTCCAGTGGAAGACTCTGCAAGAGAGACGCTCAGTAGCTCGGTACGGGCTTCTGTTGAAGTTTCGAGAACATACCTTTACCGAGGAGTCAAGCAGTATATTGCTCCCTCCTACGTATATCTCGCAAAGAGACCATGAGAATAAAATCAGAGAGATTAGAGCCCACACAGAGGCATACCGACAATCTTTCTTTCCACGAACAATACGAGACTGGAATAGAAGGGAGAACCGATAGAGGTATACAAGGTACCCTCCGCCACACACCCTCAGGTGGCTTGCGGAGTATGGATGTAGATGTAGATGTTAATTTAGTTAGTTAAATCTACTGTCGTCTTCAAGTTTTTCCTCATCCACCTAAGTAAAAAACCTTAGAAATCCTTAAATATCTAATGAGTACAATGACTCACATCCGAAAAAGCTCTTAAACCTAAATATTTACGTGTCCTAATTCCTTTAAAGACATAAAACATTTAACACTAATCCACTTTTTTCGAATCTACAGTTTTATATAATAAACAATGATACCACAGATATGAATGCACAGCTCGCTCGTAACGTACAGTGACTATTTCACTCATATACATATTAGTAGAATAAAGCAATGCAACGTGAGTTTACAATAGTTTTCAGACACTTGTACATGTTCGATTACCTGTAATGATAATTACTTTTATTCCTATGTCGAACGCAACTTTCAACCGAAATACATTTTTTTTGTTTTATATCTGTTAAAAGACCAACATGTTTTTTTGGTTATCTGGTATTTCCATAAGACACAAAGTTTATACACGCTAGCGACATTCGTATCTGCTTGCAGTACTTCAGTTGACGTCATATGGAATACGGCGTTACTGGAAAATGTGAAGGTTTTGGAAATAATAACTGGCGTCAGCAATCCAGACAGTGGGAACTAAGTTTGAGGATTTGGTTTGTCGGTTGGATAATAATGTCTTTGGTGTGACGGAGTGCAGGAATCCCGCCAATACAACTGCAACGTAGCACGTGCACGAGTTGAGCGTAGAGGTCTCTCAGTGAGTAGCTGGTCGCTTGTTGGTGAGTCTTGTTTTCGTATTTTTGGTTGTTGTCTTGCGTTATGTTGTCTTTCGCATGTGTTTTGAGTGAATTTTCGTGAGGTAGTAAGAAGTAATTACAAGGAGGTTTCATTTTTGCGTGTATGTTGGTAATTTTCAAAAATGTTAGCTTTGAGCAGCCATATTTGCTGCTATAGTGGCTCTCGAAACTTCATTCCAAAGTCATATGGAACTCCGCAGTGTAGAAATTTCCGCGTCTGAAGCTCGTCGCGAATGGAAACCTTGTAACTTTGAACTAATAAGTTTATGGTATAGCTTCCTTACTAGTCTTGGGTGCCCGTAACTTGTCGAAGCGTAAAAGTTATCTGAATTATGAGTAACTGCAGATGTAATGAAATACCTAGTAATAGTAAAACGAGAATAAAAAAGTAATGTTTATTACTGTAAGTTCACTGTTAAGAGTGCGTCAGAGGCTTAAAATTTATGAATACGATACTAATGTTGTACATTAACTTCAGCTCCGCTCTCATTCGTGTAAATATTTACGCTGATCCATACCAAAAAGTATGTTAGATATGTAATAGAAGCTACATATACAGATTGTAAATGACTTTGAAATTAGTTTTATTAAGGGTTTTATATCTGTCGTATATTATGTTTGGTGTTCCGGAGTACGTTCTAGTGAAACAAAGGTGGGGGCGCGGTCCTAACCTTTTAGGTTACTGTATGGTTTGTGCAGTGCATCGAAGTTTGTGAACAGCAATATCGCAAGTTACATTGCGAAGTGATTGTTTGATTTTGCGTAAGAGAAATATAAGATACTGTCTGCTTTGAATATGTTACATTATAGTAGCAGCTATGTCACATCCTGGTGCATACTTTCTCATTGGTTCTCATAATCTCGTTTTGAGATGATTAAGACCTCTGTATGAGAAACTGCTCTTTCGGCAGGAGTTAGGATTCCTCGTCGATTTATCGGTCTGTTTTTTGATACTCGATTAATTTCGTGATAGTTTTTCTTGCGATGGTTAATTTATTCCTTATGCTTCTATCTTCTATCTCCGTAACTGCGTATTGCAGTTACTCTTGAGGTATGTAGCGGAAGTGTAATTTGATGTTTTTGTCACAGTTTCCATTAGAGCTGTAGAGCTGCTTTAACGATACTCAACTTTTCTGTTACTGTGATAAAGCATCGTAGTCGTAATTGGAAATCGCTTCCGGTGCAGTTAATTTGCGTACCTGAACATTTTGCGTATCCAAATATGGCGAATGTAACTTTAAAGTATTGTTCGCGCAAAGTTGACACTCGGAGCGGTGGCTGACGGGAGCGGCTGTAAATGATTAATGCTTTTACGGTCTCTCCCGTCAGCCACCGCGCAGTGTCAGCTTTGTTTACACGTGTAGTAGCCATATTGTTTGTCCGCGGTAAGTTGAATATTGGCGCGGTGGCTGTCGGTCACGGTCGTCTCTCAGCATTGTGGCTGTCGAGGGGTGAGGATCGGCGAGGGGGAAGGCAGTCTGCTGCTTACATAATTACCGTTTCGTGCTGACACGAAATCGGAGGCGGCACTCGGGGAAATTTTGACCGCTTAAATGGCACTTCCACCATACCGGAAATTAGACATTGATGCTAGTTTTATCGGCAGTGTATCTATTTATCGAAAACAGAGATGAATGTACAACTTACGAACTATGACGTCGGAAACGATTTATACTGTTCACACACTGCATTTATTACACTGCGCCACAGCAGTAACGTTTACAAGGTGTAATTGTATGAAATAACTGTCAAAATGATTACTAAAGATCCGTCATGTTTGATTAAAATCATCACTTGAGTGTGTGTGATAGTGATGTTATCGATGACCATTTCTATTATTCCATGTCATGTCCAGTACCCTTGCTCCAGGTACTGAACGTTCCAGTAGTATTCAGAATCTGCGCTCTTCCCTTAGACATGTCGCCAGTGACATTGAACTCCCTGAAATTTTTATTCATCTATATCTGTCGTATTGGGTCTAGGTCGCAGTATTAGGGCGATAAACGCGCTACTTTGTGTCGTGCTCTTAGCGGTCTTATCCACGACGTACTTTTACGGCTGCTTTTTCATTTATTGAAGATAACAGTTCAGCCTTCTTCAGTGAGCCGTTGCAGTTTATTTGCCCATCTTGCAACCACTCGAACATCATAATCCTGAAATGAGGCATTCTGTTGCTTTCCGTGCTATGGTATGGCGCATTATCCATACAGTGATAGAAATGGGTGGAATTTACAGGCTGCCTTATCTATAGGCCCTCCTTCCAGATAGTCCGGTAGTTTCGTCAAATTAAGTTCGCAAGTGAGTGGAAAGTTTATTGCATGAAACTTTCTGACAATTGAAATTTGGTGCCATATTGAGTTATCAGGTTACTCTCGGTCCGGCACAGTTCTGTCAGAAAGGTCGAAATCAACGCACACTCCGCTGCTGGGTGGAAGTTCTAGTTTCTTGCCTCTTGCTGCAAGTACTTGCCGAGTGTCTTCGTGTGTGTGTGTGTGTGTGTGTGTGTGTGTGTGTGTGTGTGTGTGTCAGTTACAGTGCAGAAATACTGTCGAAAAGAATGATATACAGACGAGTCCCCCTGAACACAATTGGCACCACCAGTCAAGGAAATGTTAAATGAGTTTACCAATCAATGTTTCGTCAGCAGGGAAAGTGGAATGACAGAATACGTCTCTCAATTTTAGCTGATTTTTGTTACTGTAAACGTCAATGCATTAAATGTGATAAAAGCAGTGAGTACTGCTTGCAGAAATTGGAGTACTGTAAACCCCGTCTCAGGGGAGACCGCGGCGCATTTTTGTCCTGTTGTTGAATATCGGATTATACAATACCGGTACATCAGATGCTGGAAATTTGTGTGGGACATCCTCTAAGTTCTTAATGTAAGACAAGTTCTCAATTTTAGTTAATTGAATTTTCTTGGTAACATTTACTTCCCTACTATGGTATTTATTTTTGTTTAGTCACGAGTTTTATTCATTAATAACGATGAAATAGTTGAGATTGCTCTGGTTTTTAAGAATAACTGCACTTCTGTAACAAGTACTTGCGGCGCGTTCCCGAAATTTGTCCCTGTGGCTTGAAGTAAATGTGAGTAAGATTTTGTTCAATGTAAACCCCAGCAAGTGCTGATAAAGGTTACTTGCTAGTGGACGCAAGCATTTTGTAATACTTAAAGCATCTAGTGGCAACTTGCCGTTTGCAGCGCTCGGAGACGAATTTCTTTCAAGTAGTGCTGCTTTTCTCCACTTCTGGCAGCACTAGCGAAATCGTAAAGTTGTCGTGGTCACAGTACTTCGCCTGAAAAGCATTCACTGTTACTCTTCAAACTCGACAGTAAGAATAGAAACTTCAACTAATCCTCAGTTGTCGGTTGGAAATTCTTACAGGTTCGTTGGTGCAGTAAGATGCGTGGCAATTATTTGGATTAGTAACCCAGAAACTTCATGCTTCTTAAATCATAACATTGAGTATAAACATGGCTGTTTAGTAGTCAGAATTCATTGGACTATATCTGGTCGTGGAAAGAGTCCCTACATAATTATCATGGGCCGATAAACGTTGGAAACCAAACCAACGCCAGCAGACTATTACGTCACACGCCTGAACACCGTGTTAAAAACGACTGTTTGATGTCACATTATCCCCCTCTTAGTGTTCTAAGATTAAATTCTGTTAAGTCAAAGCCGTACCATACCCCCAGAAATGGTTACAAAAACAATGACCTATTCTGAAAGAGCCATGAATTTCTGGCAAGTAAAAGTGTCATTACTTCAATCGCACCCATTTAAGATGTCTTACATCCCAACCTAACCACATCTATGATGGAAAAAAACAGCAAATATTTCTATCAAACCATAGCTCTGTTTATTTCGGTGCTGTATGTAATTTGTGTGGACGCAACGAGTCAGTGGCATTGGCTAAATAGGCAGTCTGCAGTGTTCGCTGGATTGGCTAACCAGATCACGTGTACTATGCTTAGATTGTGTAACAAAAGCAAATCACATAGCGCAGTCGCGATTTCAGATTTAGAAGCTATCGTGCCGTATTTCGTGGAGCTCGTATGTATACTTGGCAGTGGCGAAGCATGGGATTTTTTGTGGGATGGGCAGAGAATTCCGAATTTCGAAGAATTAATTTTAAAACAAATCTAAAACACGCATACTACTACAGAAATTGTGATAAATGTTATACATTCGTAAAAATATAACATAGTAATGCACCATTACGTCTTATTATAAATTTGCTCTACCCTCCTGGCCTTTTCCTTGGCGTCATTATCGATGACACGAGATACGAAACCTTGTCGACTGGTTGAAGATTTCAGTTCCCTTCTCTATAGCCAAACTTGCAAAGTTTGACTTTGTCATTGTGTATCGAAGGTAGGCTTTAACACGTTTTGATGCACTCACGCTTCTTTGCAAGATAGTGTGGTTGCTGGAATTGCAAGAACCAACCTTAGTAACTTAACACATACAGGTAACATTTTTAATCCATTATTTATAATGGATTTAAGGACGTCTTAAGGCTCTCGACGTTTATGCTCACTGCGTTAAACGTAAGTTCTCTTTTCAGTTTTTCATAGTCAATAAAAGATATATTTTAAGTAGTTTTTCAACTTAATGTGTAGGGAAGTTGTCTACTATAACCTTAGAACTTTCTCATTAACAAGTTCTGTAAAATGTTAAATGGAAGGTCTGGAATCTATTTTCGATGTTTACTACTACCGTCAGTTATTTCGAGTACCAGCCTTCGCAATTTCTGAATACTTCTGTTTCGTTAAAATTAATTTCAGGTACCCATGCTGAATTTACAAGGCTGTTAGCTTCCACTATGCATTTTAGGGATCAACGGAGACGTCCGATCTCACCTGTCTTTGACCCAAGATATCGTCGTGTTACGGCGCGGACTAGTTTGAGTTGCTTGTTTGTTCAAAAATGACTGAGCACTATGGGACTTAACTTCTGAGGTCATCAGTCCCCTAGAACTTAGAAGTACTTACACTAACCTAAGGACATCACACACATCCATGCCATAGGCAGGATTCGAACCTGCGACCGTAGCGATCGTGCAGTTCCACTGTAGCGCCTAGAACCGCACGGCCATCCCGGCCGGAGCTTGTTTGTTGTTCGGGTTGGTGGTGTCCTCTGGTGTTTGTATGGTCCGACTGAATTTTTGTTACGTATATCTCGCGAAGAGACCATGAGGATAAAATCAGATTAGAGCCCACACAGAAGCATACCGACAATCCTTTTCACGAACAATACGAGACTGGAATAGAAGGGAGAACCGATAGAGGTACTCAGGGTACCCTCCGCCACACAGTCATGTGGCTTGTGGAGTACGGATGTAGACGTAAATGCATTGGGTTCATTTGATTTTTGATGATGGCAGTGAGAAGTATTTCGGTGTGCTTGTGATTGAAGAACTGAAATTGGTTTGCGTCATAAATTAATTTTGTTTTGTTTAGGTAATTGCGTTGTCGATAGGTGTTACTGGTTTGTCGTGCGGTAAGGCGTTTAATTTATTGCGGCTTCTTTAGTTAGGTATGGATAAGACTGTAAAATACAATAGCTCGAGGTTGCGTGCGGAGATAGGCGAGAACATCTCTCATAAAGTTTCTGCAGATTTCTGGACTCTTACCAGAAACTGTGGAATGGAGAGAGTCCGGCGAGAAGCCTGGCGTCTCGGATCAGATACTGTTATGTGGCCGTGTCGAAGGGATAACCTTGGGCGCTCCGGCAGCCGGCGGTACCTAGTTCGAGAAATCTAGGTTGGCCATTGAATTGTTTTGATGACTTACTTTTGTTATAGGTCTATCATTTTTTGCGCTTATAAGACTGGAGTGAGAACTTTCAGATTAGTTTCCTCTTTGTAGGGAAATGTTGGGAATGTGATGTATAGGGGTAAGTTGGGTGGGCCAGGGGTGGTGGTAGATACTTCAGTCTAGGAAGAGAGTATGGGAGGGTAAGCCTCCGGTTGGTTTATGGGTGTGGAGGGGAGGGCGTTATTTCAGGGGGGTGTATACGCATCGTTTTTTCAGGGTTTTAGAGGGGCGTACTTAGAGGGAATTGGTGGGGTTAATTGAAGTGTATATAGAGAATCGGAGTACTATAGTGCCAGATGCTTTTTCGTCGTATAGGGGGTTGAGGAAGAGAGTTACGATAATTTAGTTGTAAATCAGTGTGTTCAAAAATTACGAAACTTGGGTGTGTACAAATAACAGGGGTTTTGGGGGCGGTTTAATTAGTCGTAGGGGGAAGAGGCGCTCTTCTAACCTGCAATCTCATTTAGATGAACATGGATGCTGGAAGAGCGTCCCTGAGAGTATTGTATTTTTAGCGTTTTTGAGGGCAGTTAATAACACGTACAGGCCAAGGGTGATTAGTTTAGGGGTTTTGTATGTGGGTGGAAGGTGCGGGTTGTGGGTAATGGTTGTGGTTTTGAGTTAGGTGGGGGAGTTGTTTTGTTACAGTTTTTGAGTTGTGTGATTTGTTTTCTGGTTTTTATTTGTTAGTGAATTTTTTTCTGTGGAGGGATGTTAGGGGTTGGTAGGTTGAGGGTTTGGGAGTTTTAGATTTTTGTTTGATTGCGGTAGCTAACGTAGTGTGTAGCGCCGGAATTTGTTTGTGGTAAGTAATCTTTTTCTGGGACCTATTGTTAGCCAGTTGTATTGTGGGGTCTTTGTGTTATGGGTTTGGTTTTGTGTGTCGCAGCTATAGGTGTTTGTTTTTTGGCATCGTCAACTATGGTCGATCTATCCAGCTTAAGGGATGTCAGATTCTAATTTTTGTTTTCGGTGTTGATTTTGTGGTATCTATAGTGGCGGTGTGATTCTAATTTTTGTAGTCGTAGAGTTTTATTTTGTGGTATCGACAATTGCGGTTGAGCTATGTAGGTGAAGATGAGATCCCTGTCGATTTCGTGGATGCAGCGGAATGTGGGAATTGTCATTGTTTTTGTCGTTTTGTGTGGTTCGGGATCGTGGTGTGGTTTTATATTTTTAGTTTGTGCCCACCCAGAAACCTCAAATTTCCCGCGCTTGTCTTTTAAGTTTGATTATATTTTCGAAGGGAAATATTACTGTCTGTTTTTTATGTATTTTCTTTATGTAGTGACGTCATAGACGCCATACTGGATACAGTTAAAACTGTTACTTCCGCCATATTGTCACGGGTCAAAGCAGACGAATGGAATCGAAAGCTTCTGTAATCCTCATATCTTTCATTAGTCTTCATGCAGTTTTCAATTGCAAGCTTACAGCGTCTTATGTCGACAGTT
This sequence comes from Schistocerca cancellata, assembly GCF_023864275.1. Classification (NCBI taxonomy): domain Eukaryota; kingdom Metazoa; phylum Arthropoda; class Insecta; order Orthoptera; family Acrididae; genus Schistocerca; species Schistocerca cancellata. Next base: position 146,441,052 of record NC_064629.1, read on the forward strand.
TAACTTTGCAAGATGTCAGACAAGATGCCTGTATGCTGGAAAATAGAATTGTACAGCTGCAGCAGAAAGTTTGGTCATCCATATGTAATTTAGTCCATTTGCCTTTTGTGAAAAATTGCCGTCCCATCCTTTATCGTTTATTACATCGTTAAATGTTTCTCTCGGGTCCCTACAGCGCGTTAATGAAAATTCAACCTTGTTTCACAAGGACCTGGTGGTTTAAATCCCCTTTCCTTCAGTTCATTTCCTTTACTGGAACGGCCAAAAAATGCGTGAAATCCTGATAAATGTACCACATTTTTAATTGCGTAGTTCTTTCAGAAGAATGGAGAACTAGGCTCCACTGATATGAATGGCAGTGGATAGAGCATGAGGATACGCTTGCTTCATAATGGACTGGACACCGTAATTTTTCCGCGCAGTTGCACTGCAGTTGCCCCATGTTTGGGCCACTAATTCGTTTTTACCAGTATTACTTCTTAGCACTTGAAGCATAAGTCACTGTCTTGGGCACTCCGGTCTGTAGACGTCATAAAACTGACACTCTTGTATTTCAATTAGTCATTTGCAAAACGAAAAATTACTCATTCGACTTCTAATAGAGATTCGTTGTTTCGTCGGCTTGTACTGATAAGACTATTTTAACTTTAAATTTGTTCTTTAACAGCATCCGTAATGCAAGCTGCTAAATCGTCAGAGGAAGTGTTCGTAAATACTCCATCGGATGCTAAATGATATGTATGGTTCTTCTCCCGAGAAATTAGTTCTAAAATTACTTTATTTGCTCACCTCAGATTCGTCACGACTTCGAAGTGCAGTACTGAAATGGCGTCGAAACCTCCATTACTTATGTTTTGATCAATCTTCTCATTATTTCAAAGCGTGTTGCTTCTGAAAAAGATGGTCAACTCTTACTGTGCCTAGCCGATTGTATGTAAAAGCTGCTGTGATACATGCAGTGGAATATTTATTTTATCTTTCGAAAGGAAGTTTTGAACACTCTTCGCCTACTCCCCACTTACGCCGTTCAAAACCATTACCCATTCCAAATAGTACACGGTAAAAACACTTTTTCCTTACAACGCTACCACTTAACCACTGTTTTGAATTGTACCAGTGTTTGGAAACGTCTTACAAATTTTCCATAAGATTTAATAGACTGACTCAGCGCCGGCTTTCGTCCTTCCACAAAGAGTTTCTTCCAAAGACGAGAGAAAGTTATTTTCAATTACCAAATTCAGTGGTCTTACTTGAAATAAATGCGTCCACGAGAATTTGAATGAGCAATAGCATGCTTTTAAAACTTAATGACTTTAACATAGGCCTTTCGATAAGTGTCAGATTGACGACACATCGCACGTGACAGGGCACACAGATACACAGCACAACTACTTAAATTTGAAATACAAAGTTCATTAGTAGAGGTTTCACCATCAGCTCGTGTAGTTCAGCTGACATGAAAACCTACAGAGACGCTACAGAACTATCAGTTTGAAATAAGGCTACTAAATTTTAATCTGACGAACAATGAATACACCTATTTGCTGTCATCTTGCAACGTCCAGTGGCGCGTTCACATTTCTTTTCTATGAATGTCTTCTTGTTCTTTGTGTTTTAAGTAAACGCTAGAATTAAGAGTTAATTTCTCGTTCTGCTCAGCTGCTAGACGGTGCGAAGTAGCGCTATCTGTTATGGAACTGCTAAAGGACTTGTCATTACATTTAGCTGTGTATCTACCTGCTGGCGAGAAGCAGAATCAAATGCTAGCTTTTTCCCGTACTAGGGGTGTAGAAACCAGTCAGCCACGTAAATGAAACGGGATTTCTTCGTATGCTCATTACAAGCACAGAATTCAGAACTGTTACTGGTTACAAAGCTAGAGGAGTGATGCATTATACTGGCGGGTGCAGACACACAGCTAAAATATAAAATATTTGAGAACATTTACGAGGGTACGTGTCACATCAAATTCAGTATGAGCGAATTTTTTCGAAATTTTTGGGTAGGCTCTGCCTTGGAGCCTTAATGGACGCTTCGTCACTGATACTCGGCTATTGCGCAAATATGGAGTTTCAGTGCTACAGCGCATTAAATATCAGACATCCTCTGTCGATTTGTCATAGTGCCCGAAAGTCCGATACGGATGTATAAAAACTTAACCAAAGTGAGTCGTAACGCATGCAGCGGAAAAAGTGATCATTTTTGTAAATTTCGGGAAATCCGGGGCTTACCTGTAAAAGGTTTTCATGTAATTTGCGGACTTAATGCACGAGTGCGCTGGAACAAAATTTTGATAAAGTGGCTTGTAACAACATTTTGAGTGTCCACTGCAAGCAGCAGAGGTACTAAAATCAGACTTCAGCATATGACAGTAGAAAACGGTACCTTCAACGGTAATATTGGTAATATTAAACTATTGTGGTAAAGTTGAATGAGTGGTAAAGTAACCTACAAATTAGTTGCAGGAACATTGTTATGCACCACGCCGGTGCAGAAAGTCTAACAGCTGAGTAGCGTTGCTGTAACCCTGTTGTGGCTGGATTATGATAAATGTGGTTCAGAGAACTAGGCTTCTTCGATCAATCTGTGTAACATACTTAAGTGCGTGTTTCATGAATGCAGTGTTTGGACTTGATAATATGTAATATGGTGAGCTAAATATTAGTGTACTGACATGAAGTTGTCTTACAGGTCGAGGGAGCAATGGACAACAGGAGAGAGAATGGAACAGTCCAGCGCAAAAAGAAACTGAGTCTTCGGGGCAACAGACTTAGAAAGAAACGTTCTAGTTATTCAGAGGGTAAGTTCATACTTAGGTGACTAAGTGCTTCAGCCACATTCTGCTGGTGGTTTTTGTCGTCGTCGTCGTCGTCGTCGTCGTCGTCGTCGTCGTCGTCGTCGTCGTCGTTAGTCCCGAGACTAGTTTGATTCAGCTCTCCATGCTACTCTATCCTGTGCAAGCTTCATCTCCCAGTACCTACTGCAACCTACAACCTTCTGAATCTGCTTAGTGTATTCATCTCTTGGTCTCCCTCTAAGATTTTTACCCTCCACGCTGCCCTCCAGTACTAAATTGGTGATCCCTTGATGCCTCAGAACATGTCCTACCAAAAGAGCCCTTCTTCTAGTAAAGTTGTGCCACAAACTCCTCCCCAATCCTATTCAACACCTCATTAGTTACGTGATCTGCCCATCTAATCTTCAGCATTCTTCTGTAGCACCACATTTCGAACGCTTCTATTCGCTTCTATTCTCTTCTTCTCTAAACTATTTATCGTCGATGTTTCACTTCCATCCATGTGTTTTTGAAGAATGTAATTTCCGAAGTGGAGATAGTGCATTCTTTTCGGTGAGACGTTCGTGCTAGGTTTGGTATTACGACAGTACAGAGTAAAACACACCATGCCAAGACTGTAATAGTTCCTTGCACTTAAACTTCGAAGTCAAAGGTGATGTGATTTTGATGAAATTAGCGAGGCGGTGCAGGGATTATTTGCACAGTCAAGAAGAACAAAGTTCAAATCTCTTTCCATCCGACAATATTTAGAGTTCTCGTAATATCCGCGAACAGACGAGTGCTAGGATGTTTTCTGTGAAACCACTGAATTCCTTCCTCTGAGGTTCATGACCTTGATCTATTTTTGAGTGTGATTTAACTGGTTTAAGTATATAATACTACAGCGTTTTTACAACGGTTAAAAAGGCCCTAAACGACAGTGATGAGAATAAATGTACCACTGCACATGGATTGCCCTTCCATCCAGCCCTTCTCCTCAGTACCCCGTGGGCCAGTGCTAGTTCAGCGCAGATTTGAGTGCTGCTGCCCTTCAGAAAAAATTTAGAAACATTTGCCAGTTTTGGTATTTTTATTATCTCGTTGCCTCAATTTATGTACAGTGCTGAAATCTAATTCAGCAGCACTGTACAGAGGACATTGTAATAATTGCCCCATGTGCTCGTTGGCTTGTCTGGATTTGTGAAGTTCTACTGTACTGTAGAAATTAGATGGAATGGTCGGACTGTTTTTCAGAAAGGGCCTAAATAGTAAATGTGTACCCAAATTTGACTTCCCTTCCATGAAATTGCACATACATACGATAGCTAAAGTAAATTTTCTTTTTAGGTAAGACATATGATCATGATGGCTAAAGAAACAGTTGCTGTAAACTTTATTTTTAACCGAAAATAAAGAAGGAACTAAAACACCGAATTGTGTAGTTTCCAAAAAAAAATTAATAAATCTGTAGAACAAGTGGCTACTCCATCAAAACAAGTTTTTAAAAATCGTTAGATGCTAAAATATGTGCAATAAAATGTGATTAATAATAGTCTTAGGATATCAGTGATGTTTCTAGACAGTGACACTGCAAAATAGTTTTCATGTGACCAAGTGTGCAAACTTGGTCAGGTATTGGGTAGCACCATATTTTGGGAATATACTACATAAAGTTGTGGATAGTTCCCACACTATGCTTTCATGAAGCATTAAATCTTTTCTGGCCAAACAAATGAACTTACACGTTATTTGGATTAAATAACAAAGTAGAAACACATCTTCTACTTTCCTAGGTCACAGTACTGCTGAGGTTATAAAAGCATTTTGTGATATACTGCACTCAAAAAAGTTGACTAGTACTTAATTGGAATATATTCAGTGTGAGTCAGGGAAACTTAGACCTCAAACAGGTACTTAATTTAGGTGACTGTGGCCTGTACGTGATGAATAATCGTTTTCAGACGTGTTTAGAAGTTAACTTTATACGCTTTGTTTACAGCACTTCCCCGGCTGTTAGATTCCCCCTCACATATATAGGATTTCTAAAAAATTTCAAAGAGCAAGAAAATGCCATGTAAGTTTTGTAGCCATAGGTAGTTTGAGAATATTCTGGCAGCAGAGAAGACATCAGAAAAATGGCAGGATGTGAAACATTTTGTTTCTTGTATGGGGAAAAAGCAATTTCACAAACCAGGTTCAAAATTTTGTTAGATATTAGAAAAAGCTGCCAAAGATAATTTGATAACTGAAACTTAACTTTCCCTCATCTATTGCTGGAGTGGTAACACCATTCTTCAAAAAGTATCAAAGTGGTAATGTAATGGACCTTTATTGGCTGATCTAATGTAGATTGTTCTTTAACTTTTCATAAATTTTATGAGGCTGCACAGATAGTGACATACACAAACATCCAGAATTTTATTTGGAAGATAAATCTATGCATACAGAACTTCATAATTAAGGCTTTTGAGGGAAATTATTAGGAAAAATTTACTTCCTGAGATTCTGATACTATTGAGATCTGACGCTCATTTTTTGATTTCATTAGTTACAAACTGGATTGATAAATCTCCAATGAACTCACTAATGGTCTGAGGCTTATCTTTAGATCCAAGGTGACATTAAATTGCTGTTACTATTAAACTAAAACGAAATTGGTTATAACAGGTAAACAGATAACATTCTCGTTAATGACAAATGTCCAGTTGCATGAAATGTAGTTAGCGTCGCAGCACCACCTCTTGAGGCGATTTTGTATTAGGTTCATTACTGGCACACGACGCTGTGGCGCATTATGCTTACTACCTGAGCCCCATTTTACTGTTACTCCCTGTGAACGGGAACGCGTTATGCAGATCTTGGTGCCTCTCGCGTCCATCTAGAAAAGGTAATGATATTACTATTTTATATTTATAGTTTTTACTGAGTTAAACGAAGGCAATGTTGGCCTGATATATTCGACGACGCCCTTTGGAAACCCTGACTAAAGGATTCTTCTAAGAAATACCAAATTAAGGTATTTGCTCTTTCAATAGTTGATATGTTTATACAGGGTGTTTCAAAAATGACCGGTATATTTGAAACGGCAATACAAACTAAACGAGCAGCGATAGAAATACACCGTTTGTTGCAATATGCTTGGGACAACAGTACATTTTCAGGCAGACAAACTTTCGAAATTACAGTACTTACAAATTTCAACAACAGATGGCGCTGTGGTCTGGGAAACTCTATAGTACGATATTTTCCACATATCCACCATGCGTAGCAATAATATGTCGTAGTGTCTGAATGAAATTACCCGAAACCTTTGACAACGTGTCTGGTGGAATGGCTTCACATGCAGATGAGATGTACTGCTTCAGCTGTTCAATTGTTTCTGGATTCTGGCGGTACACCTGGTCTTTCAAGTGTCCCCACAGAAAGAAGTCACAGGGGTTCATGTCTGGCGAATAGCGAGGCCAATCCACGCCGCATCCTGTATGTTTCGGATAGCCCAAAGCAATCACACGATCATCGAAATATTCATTCAGGAAATTAAAGACGTCGGCCGTGCGATGTGGCCGGGCACCATCTTGCATAAACCACGAGGTGTTCGCAGTGTCGTCTAAGGCAGTTTGTACCGCCACAAATTCACGAAGAATGTCCAGATAGCGTGATGCAGTAATCGTTTCGGATCTGAAAAATGGGCCAATGATTCCTTTGGAAGAAATGGCGGCCCAGACCAGTACTTTTTGAGGATGCAGGGACGATGGGACTGCAACATGGGGCTTTTCGGTTCTCCATATGCGCCAGTTCTGTTTATTGACGAAGCCGTCCAGGTGAAAATAAGCTTCGTCAGTCAACCAAATGCTGCCCACATGCATATCGCCGTCATCAATCCTGTGCACTATATCGTTAGCGAATGTCTCTCGTGCAGCAATAGTAGCGGCGCTGAGGGGTTGCCGCGTTTGAATTTTGTATGGATCGAGGTGTAAACTGGCGCACGAGACGATACGTGGACGTTGGCGTCATTTGGACCGCAGCTGCAACACGGCGAACGGAAACCCGAGGCCGCTGTTGGATCACCTGCTGCACTAGCTGCGCGTTACCCTCTGTGGTTGCCGTACGCGGTCGCCCTACCTTTCCAGCACGTTCATCCGTCACGTTCCCAGTCCGTTGAAATTTTTCAAACAGATCCTTTATTGTATCGCTTTTCGGTCCTTTGGTTACATTAAACCTCCGTTGAAAACTTCGTCTTGTTGCAACAGCACTGTGTTCTAGGCGGTGGAATTTAACACCAGAAAAATCCTCTGTTCTAAGGAATAAACCATGTTGTCCACAGCACACTTGCACGTTGTGAACAGCACACGCTTACAGCAGAAAGACGACGTACAGAATGGCGCACCCACAGACTGCGTTGTCTTCTATATCTTTCACATCACTTGCAGCGCCATCCGTTGTTGAAAATTGTAACTACTGTAATTTCGAAAGTTTGTCCGCCTGAAAATGTACTGTTGTCCCAAGCATATTGCAACAAACGGTGTATTTCTATCACTGCTCGTTTAGTTTTTATTGCCGTTTCAAATATACCGGTCATTTTTGAAACACCCTGTACATGCTTATAGGTTATCAAAGTCTGCATAACACGATCTCGAGTCTTAAATAGATGTATTTTCTGTTTCCCCCAGGGGGTCCACAACTCTTTTGTGGATACGTGCGTGGCGAGCATGGGGCCCTGAGCCATTGCAGCCTTCTTTCTCTTCAGGGCTGCATTTCCTTTCCCTTCCCCTCCTTGCTCCTTTCCCCTCGCCCTCTCCTCTCCCCTCCCTCTCTTGGTGTCCTTGCTTATGTTGGCCCCGCTATCCTCCTGGTTCTGTTGGTTTTCTAATTCGGTTTTGTTGCATAATCATCTCCTCCTTTTGGCATTCGTTGGTCCCCCTCTGGGGTTTGACCTCCATTACAAAATTTCTCCTCCGTAGTGTGAGCCATTTGGGGAAGAGCACCTTACCTAGTGTCCCCGATGTGCGCCCTCCTAGTACATTCCATCTTTTCTTTCACGCTGTCAGATGCTAGGGTGCATAGCCAGCACGGTAGCCAGCCCGTGTGGTGGGGTCGCTATGTACCCTTTTGGTTGAGCCCCCTGAACACAAAGGGATCACACTTCTGATACCTGAGATGTGACCTACTCATGCATGCCTTGGAGTGGTTGCTCGTCCTCCTGGAGCATGGGAACTCCCGGCAATGGCCACTGTGCCAGACGGCCCTTGCTGTGGCTGGGTGGCGCCCGTGAGGAGAGCCCCTGATGAGAGTGGGTGGTATCAGGGCGGACGCTATGCAAATGAAACGCATACGGATCCAGAACTCCGGCCATTCTTCTGCGGCCGTCTCTGTGTGGAACTGACACCTCAAGTGCTGCTTCTCTTGCCCCTTTGGCCTTCCCTTCCATGGCTACCCCCTGGGAAGAGGGTCAGGCCCATCGGCTAGGGGCGAAACCTTTCCCCCGTCACCTAGTTTGCACCAGGACTGATGGAGACACTTTCACCAATAACAAACGTTAATTCTTTGTCGAACACATTGAAGACAAGTTTGGTGAAGTGGACTCCCTGAGCAAGATGCGGTTGGGTTCGTTGCTGATAAAAACTGCTTCAGCTGCCCAATCTGCGGCCCTTCGTGCCTGTACCCATCTTGGCACACTACCTGTCCATTACCCCCACCAGTCTCTAAATATGGTACAAGGTGTGATTTTTCGCAGGGACCTCAACCTTCAAACTGATGAACTTCGGGACAATCTCGGATGGCGGGGTGTTCACTTTGTTCGGCATGGTCAGAAGGGTCCTAAAGACAATCGTATTGATACTGGTGCCTTTATCCTGGCCTTTGAAGGGGATACCCTCTCTGAGAAACCCCCCTGTGGGTCCGGGGATTAGAATAGGCCTGAGGTATTCCTGCCTGTCGTAAGAGGCGACTAAAAGGAGTCCATCCACCTCACGGGGGTAGTTAGCGCCTGCGTCCGGAGACGGACGGTTCCACGACCTATAATTGTGGTCTTTTTGGTTTTTCACTTATCGTTTCTTCCTTCCTTTGGTTGGTTCCTTTGTTTGCTCTTCTCCACCTCACTGTCTTCCTTACTCTTTCCCTTGACTTCTTCTCATTGCCTTCTTCTTCTCATTGCCTTCTTCTTCTCATTGCCTTCTTCTCCTCCTCATTGCCTTCTTCTCCTCCTCATTGCCTTCTTCTCCTCCTCATTGCCTTCTTCTCCTCCTCATTGCCTTCTTCTTCTCCTCCTCATTGCCTTCTTCTTCTCCTCCTCATTGCCTTCTTCTTCTCCTCCTCATTGCCTTCTTCTTCTCCTCCTCATTGCCTTCTTCTTCTCCTCCTCATTGCCTTCTTCTTCTCCTCCTCATTGCCTTCTTCTTCTCCTCCTCATTGCCTTCTTCTTCTCCTCCTCATTGCCTTCTTCTTCTCCTCCTCATTGCCTTCTTCTTCTCCTCCTCATTGCCTTCTTCTTCTCCTCCTCATTGCCTTCTTCTTCTCCTCCTCATTGCCTTCTTCTTCTCCTCCTCATTGCCTTCTTCTTCTCCTCCTCATTGCCTTCTTCTTCTCCTCCTCATTGCCTTCTTCTTCTCCTCCTCATTGCCTTCTTCTTCTCCTCCTCATTGCCTTCTTCTTCTCCTCCTCATTGCCTTCTTCTTCTCCTCCTCATTGCCTTCTTCTTCTCCTCCTCATTGCCTTCTTCTCCTCCTCCTCATTGCCTTCTTCTTCTCCTCCTCCTCATTGCCTTCTTCTTCTCCTCCTCCTCATTGCCTTCTTCTTCTCCTCCTCCTCATTGCCTTCTTCTTCTCCTCCTCCTCATTGCCTTCTTCTTCTCCTCCTCCTCATTGCCTTCTTCTTCTCCTCCTCCTCATTGCCTTCTTCTTCTCCTCCTCCTCATTGCCTTCTTCTTCTCCTCCTCCTCATTGCCTTCTTCTTCTCCTCCTCCTCATTGCCTTCTTCTTCTCCTCCTCCTCATTGCCTTCTTCTTCTCCTCCTCCTCATTGCCTTCTTCTTCTCCTCCTCCTCATTGCCTTCTTCTCCTCCTCCTCCTCATTGCCTTCTTCTTCTCCTCCTCCTCATTGCCTTCTTCTTCTCCTCCTCCTCATTGCCTTCTTCTTCTCCTCCTCCTCATTGCCTTCTTCTTCTCCTCCTCATTGCCTTCTTCTTCTCCTCCTCATTGCCTTCTTCTTCTCCTCCTCATTGCCTTCTTCTTCTCCTCCTCATTGCCTTCTTCTTCTCCTCCTCCTCATTGCCTTCTTCTTCTCCTCCTCCTCATTGCCTTCTTCTTCTCCTCCTCCTCATTGCCTTCTTCTTCTCCTCCTCCTCATTGCCTTCTTCTTCTCCTCCTCCTCATTGCCTTCTTCTTCTTCTCCTCCTCCTCATTGCCTTCTTCTTCTTCTCCTCCTCCTCATTGCCTTCTTCTTCTTCTCCTCCTCCTCATTGCCTTCTTCTTCTTCTCCTCCTCCTCATTGCCTTCTTCTTCTTCTCCTCCTCCTCATTGCCTTCTTCTTCTCCTCCTCCTCATTGCCTTCTTCTTCTCCTCCTCCTCATTGCCTTCTTCTTCTCCTCCTCCTCATTGCCTTCTTCTTCTCCTCCTCCTCATTGCCTTCTTCTTCTCCTCCTCCTCATTGCCTTCTTCTTCTCCTCCTCCTCATTGCCTTCTTCTTCTCCTCCTCCTCATTGCCTTCTTCTTCTCCTCCTCCTCATTGCCTTCTTCTTCTCCTCCTCCTCATTGCCTTCTTCTTCTCCTCCTCCTCATTGCCTTCTTCTTCTCCTCCTCCTCATTGCCTTCTTCTTCTCCTCCTCCTCATTGCCTTCTTCTTCTCCTCCTCCTCATTGCCTTCTTCTTCTCCTCCTCCTCATTGCCTTCTTCTTCTCCTCCTCCTCATTGCCTTCTTCTTCTCCTCCTCCTCATTGCCTTCTTCTTCTCCTCCTCCTCATTGCCTTCTTCTTCTCCTCCTCCTCATTGCCTTCTTCTTCTCCTCCTCCTCATTGCCTTCTTCTTCTCCTCCTCCTCATTGCCTTCTTCTTCT